>NC_133772.1:63211588-63386052 GCF_003597395.2 Chelonoidis abingdonii | reverse complement strand
GAGGGTGGTGAAGCACTGGAATGGGTTACCTGGGGAGGTGGTGGAATCTCCTTCCTTAGAGGTTTTTAAGGTCAGGCTTGACAAAGCCCTGGCTGGGATAATTTAGTTGGGGATTGGTCCTGCTTTGAGCAGGGTGTTGGACTAGATGATTTCCTGAGGTCCCTTGCAACCCTGATATTCTGTAATTCTATGATATGTCAATTCACACTTCTCCATTATCCCTTTACCACAATCTTACAGGTTGAAGGCTTGTGGTCTTGAATAGGGAGTCAGGTGGTTTGAGACCTTGTGCAAAGTTCAGATCATTTTGAGCTATTTAAGAAAGGCAGCAGTTACTCCAAAATGGTACAGTATGTTCTCCTGTATGCTCACTTGCTAACCTAATGATGCAACAGATTCAATGAAAAGTAAATAAAGATACTTTGAGGTTGTTGACACCAATATTATAAATAGCACTGTGAGAGGTCCTTTGTGATTATAAATAGTTCTTGGATGCAGTGGAGTCTCTGAAACTAGTATTTCTTCAGAGAATGTAATGACATCAGAATAATATCTCTAGAACTATTCATTTCTTTTCAGCCCCGTATAAGGGAAACAAAGGAAAAGTACGACTAATAGTCTTATGTAAGATATCCAGACTAAAACCCGTTCCAGTAACCATTTTAACAAAACAGAGCATTCCTTCTTCTCCACTCGGTGACTATTAGAAATGCAAGCTGTACTAAGTGTTTGTCAGCCATCTAAACAATATCAAGAGAGGCTATGAGCAACAATGGAAATGGGATTCTCAAAAAACAAAAAAAAACAAAAAACAAACAAACAGTTGTTTTGAGTCAGCTTAGGCTGGAGACTTTCTGTTACAAACTGCTACTTTTCTTCTGGCCTTACCTTACTGTTTATTTCAGACAGACAAAAAGACCCAGATGTTTAAGTTAGATACAATAGTGAATAGCTCAAAACAGCCATACTGTAAAATCCCAGTTCTCATGTTTCAAGCACTTTTTCTTCTATGTTTGGAGACTATTACTTTCAGCACTTGTTCAGGAAACAGAATAAAGATTCTCTCAAATAACATTTAATATAATTGCTTGGGATTTTGTCAACTACACATTTTTATGTCAGAAAACTCCCTTCCCATTGCAGATAGGCAGGCACAGGGACTTGAACCTTGGCCTCCCCCTTCCACATCCTAAGTGAGTACCCTAACCACAGGGCTAGTCATGTGTGTCTTTGTGGCTTTTTTTTCATTAAAGTAGAACAAAAACAGATTCTGAAACCTTGAACTTTTTTGTGACATTGAATTCTTGTTTTCTGGCCAGCCCTAGTAGTACTCCATTGGATATCTGGCCAAGAAAAATGGTACCTTTCATCCAATTATCTCAAAGAATATTGGAATCATTAGTAAAACGGAACCTTGCAACATGCCTGTGATGTGATATTATCCTCATTTTACAGCTTGTAAATTAAAATTGTGCTTTATCTTACTTAAAATTCTTTTTGAACACAGAAACATGGAAAATATTGATATCCTATTGTTCTGATCACACACATGCTGGGGTAATATTTATTATACTTCCATTTTCTGCATCTTAGCTTCATTCCTTGCTGAAGTGCAGGACAGGGTTCTGACTTTTCAGGACTTTTTTTGAGAGGATTATACATTCAAACCCCAGAGCTTTTGTGTCCAAAATCCTGAATATAGGTGTTAGCTTCCAGTAATCTTCAGAAGGAGAGTACCATACAATTTCCTAGTAAACATTAATACACACACAGACTTTGTAAACAGTATGTGGAATGTTGATAAAATACTTTGGAAACAAAAACTATTAAGCAGTAAATCTGTGTTCCTTATCCAGACGTCCACCACTTTGCTGAAGTTCTGTATTTCAGTGTAAGGTTTCAACGGAACAGTTAAACTTCTATACTTCAGTACACAAAAAACATTATTTCCCTGTAAGCTTTTTTCAGAAAGGATTTATCAGTTTATATAGTGTGGCCTTAACATGTAGTGTGTGTTAACTTGATTCTCTTCAGAACTTGAGAGGATTGCAGTGTTGCTCAGTTCTTTTCCAAATACTTAGCCTTTGTTGGCAGATAAAAGTCTGGAATTCCTTGCAGCTTGAAACAGCTCAGTTCAATTCCTAAGTTAACAGTTCACTAGACTCCTCAGTTTCTGGTGAGATAGGAAACCTGTAGCTGTTACCTAAAATGGTACAGGTATTGGGATCACTATATAAAATATCTTTCCTTGAATTTCTATGAAGTTTTCCCTCTATAGAACACTATTTTCTGCCCATAATCCAACTAAGTCAGATAAGAATATAAAAATATCATTCCAGAATTCTGGCTTTTGTCCTCTCCATCAGTTACAATATCTCAATAGCTAGAAGTAATTTCTATAGGCTCTGTACCTTCTAGAGGTAAAAAATTAACATGGCACACATTAAATTACTGGTAATTAAAAATCTAGCTGACTGGTCTCAAAATATAACTTTAAATGGGGAATCATCGAGTGGGTGTATTTCTAGTTGGGACCCATAGGGATCAGTTCTTGACCCTATGCTGTTTAATATTTTTATCGATGATCTAGAAGAAAACAAAATCATCACTAATGAAGTTTGCAGATGACACAAAAATAGGGAAATAATTAAAAGGAAAAGTCACCAGTACAGAACAATCTGGATCTCTTGGAAAGCTGGGCACAAGAAAACAATGTGTTTAAATATGGCTAAATGTAAATCTAGGAACAAAGATTTTAGGTCATACTTTTAGGATGAGGGACTCTGTCGTGGGAAGCAGTGACTCTGAAAAGATTTGGAGATCATGGTGTATAATCAGTTGAACTTGAGTTGCTAGTCCAACACTGTGGCTAAAAGGACTCACGTGATACCTGGATGTTTAAACATGGGAATCTTGAGTAGGAGTAGAGAGGTTATTTTATAGAAATGGTAGAACTGGAAGGAACCTCGATAGGTCATCTAGTCCAGTCCCCTTACTCAAGGCAGGACTAAGTATTATCTTATTTATTATCTATTTTACCTCTGTATTTGGCACTGTGGAATGCTATGTCTACTTCGAGTGTTCACAATTCAGGATGTTGATAGATTGGAGAGAGCTCAGATAAGAGCCATAGGAATGATGAACGGATTAGAAAACATGCCTTATAATGATAATCTTGATTACCTCAATCTATTTAGCTTAACAAAGAAGAGTAAGGGATGATTTTATTAGTTTACAAGTATCTACATGAGGAAGAAACATTTAATAATGAGCTCTTCAGTATAGGAGAGAAAGGTGTAACACTATCCAATGGCTGGGAGTTTAAGTTAGACAAATTCAGACCAGCAATAACTGTTTTTAACAGTCAGGCTGGTTAACCATTGGAACAACTTACCAAGGGTTGTGGTGGATTCTACATCACTGACGGTTTCTAAATCAAGAATGGATGTTTTTCTGAAAGATCATGCTCTAGGAATTATTTTGGAGAAGCTATATGGCCTGTGTTATACAGGAGATCAGACTAGATGATCACAATAATCCCTTCTGGCCTTGCAATCTATAAAGCATTCTTCCTAGTGTATCTGTTCCAGCTCTGTGTAGTGGCTTTTCTTTTTATGATTCTCATGAAGAAAGAGAGATGAAGTAGAAATCTGTTGTTTAGGTGCCACACTTGATTCTGAGTCCCTTTGTCAGGCAACATTCCTCCTCATTTCAGTCTCATGCTTATCTAAGAGAGAAGCCCAGGCTTGGGCATTCACAATGTTTACAAAAAAAGATGGATATTCAGCTACTGCAAGTTAATTTTCAAAATCAACTGTGGCTACAGTAAATGGCACTACATTTAACTTCATTGGCTTACTAGTCCTCATAAACTAAGTTTGAGCTAGAATTTTGATCTATGTTGCTTTTTGATTTGGGTTTTTATGGTGTGTTCAAAAGGTGAGGATGTCTGGTCTGATGAATAGAACACAGCACCAGGTTTCATGGGTTCTGTTTCCATCTGTTCCACTGACTTGAGGGATGACCTTGAGCAAATCAGTTGACCTCTCTGAAACATAGTTTATTCATTTGTGTAAATGCTGTAATTCCTACTACAATAATGCTGTACATTACTAAGGCAGGGAAAAGAACTTCTGAGATTATCCAGTGAAGAAAACCATATATGCAAAGTCCTTTCTTTCTCTTTTTATCATTACGTTTATTAATGATAATTAAAATTGCAAAAGTGGATAATGGTTATAAGTAAAAAAGTATTATTGATATTTATGATATTTAAAATATTAACAAAGGAAAAAGTTTTTCTCCTGCAGTATTAGTTAACTTTCTAGTTGTATTTTAAGGCCTGATTACTCAAGAACTACATTTTTTCTTTATACCCAGGAACATCAAAATTAGATTATTTGGTATAAGCATCATCGTTGTGGAAGGATTTTGTCCTCTAAAATCTTACCTAATAACTGCAAGACTATATAAGTTACCTAAATGTTTAATGTAAACTGTATTATTGTTCTGTGCAATTTTATATTAATCCTGGTCCAGTGGGCATCGCAGAGCTTTCAGGGTTGTAACACACTTGTAAATTACCCAAAATGATTTATGATTTATGCTGAAATGTATCTTGTTTGCCTATGCAATGCTATATGGAGCAGCTAGGGAAAAAAAACTTAACTCTGAAGATAAAAAGATTGTAACACTATGCACAGTGTGATGGAAATATCATACTTTCATTTATTTACTTCCTAGTATTTCACTATATTGGGATTTTCTAAATCTCTCTCATTATTCAAATAGTGTCTTTCAAGCCATTCTGTGGTTGGCCCTTGTGTGGGGATGGTGCAAGGAGCAAAGCATAATAAGGTGTAAATTGTTAACAGTGAGAGTAATTAACCACTGAAATAGTTTATTAAGGGTCATGGTGGATTCCCCATCACTGACAATTATTTTGGGGACACTCTGTGGCCTGTGTTATAAAGGAGGCCAGACTCAATGATCACAGTGGTTCTTTCTGGCCTTGGAATATAATGAATCTATGAAGGCAAAATCAAAATCCCTACCCTCTCCTGAGCACAGGAACTGCTTTGTTGTACTGTTCCTATTCCCTTTCTGTACCAGCCAACAGAGCTAGCTAGCTATATAGGGAATCACATGTTATACTCCCCTTAAGTGGTAGTGAAGCAGGTGTGAAAGCTCTGCATGCTGGGGACCTCTTTGGATGGGTGTAGCTCCATACCACCACAAGCGCAGGTCAGTGCCTAACATGCACCCTCTGGCACTTACTTTCCTCTGTCTTTGGCTTTTTGATACCACTGAGCACCTTGATTAAATAACATAAGTATATGTTGATCATTATACATTTCTTTGGTGAGCGTTCTTTCTCTGTTACCTTTGATTTTATGGGATGTTCATCTTGGCTATATTAATAGCCTTGGGGAAGAGTACACAAATGTACAAATATTCACTTGGATATTGAAATAAACTTACTCCAGTCATGCTCATGTCCCTTTCATGTTCACTCCGTGAACATTTGAATTAATCGGGTTTCTCTCTCAAATATTCATATAATGTGACTTTCAAACTGACTTGGGGAACATGGAATTTTCAAAAGCAGAGCTGAAAAGTGTATGCATGAGCCCTTGTTCCAAAGTGATTGCAATAAAAATTGTGCAGATTCAAACAGGAAATGGAAACAATACCACATGACTTATGGTTATAGTTATAACTAATCAGTTTAGCCACTTATCTCCTCTGCATTTTCTCACTCTGACCTTTCAGACACTTGAGACTCAGAGCCCTGGTTACCTAGGTATAAAGCCAAGGTGAATCCAATGCACTGTATAAAAATTTCCTACTAAATTTGTGTATTTTCAAGTCATATTTGTCTCTCATTTCTCTTGCAATAGATTCACTGTTTTCCTTAAGGAGAGTTTCTTTGCTGGAAGGGAGCTAACGTAGCCATCACTCTATTATGCCTTGAACATCTACAAAATAGCCACTTAAGTTCTAATTACAGAACCTTGTTTGTGAATAAAGCCAAATCCAAGTAAGGATGAATACTCAATACAATGTGTGGCCTTCATTTTAGAGCAGTTTGGGAAAGATTCCTGGTGACATCTGCATGCTTTGTGTCCACCAAACTCTTCATTTCACTGCAAACAGCCTATGCTCCCTGTAATCACCATCCAAATTTGGAGATGTTTAAGGACCTGACACAGGGAGTCTTTCCTTGACTTCACTGGACTTTGGGATCAGGCACTAATTGTATTCCCTCCCCCTTCAGGCTTGTCTATGCATAATAGTCCATGCTTAACAAAATACTGCAAACGTGATCACTAATAAAAAATAATATTTCCAGTTTGTGAGTTTAGGAATCTACGTTCATTTTTTAACAGAAGGATCTCTGTGATATTTTTATTACTCCCTCCCCATTCCACTGCAGGAACGTGCTGCTTAGTAAAAGTAATCTATCAAATGCCAGAGTAGCTATTGGAAGGGTATTAATGTTTTCTTTCAGCACAGAGATATACTAGCTCTGAACAGATTTATTGTAAAGAATCAGTCTGTTATAAAATACTGAGAGGATGTAATATTTGTGGTATCCCCACTTTTCTGACAGGATGTTTAAGGTAAGTTCTCTTACCAAAACAATGTTAACATGAATAATAGCTCTGAAGAGGTTAGTGCAATTTACACTTTGTAGTCTGTGTTGCACTTTGTCTGCTCCCAGAATACAGATGCTATATTTTTTTTAATGTGTTGCCATTAGTCGGTCATATAATCACTTTTGAAAAACCTGTATGTAGGTGATTTTGGTCACATTTGTAGTTGACAAGCATTTATCAATTTTGAATGTACTCATCTCTATATTATCTAGATACCATTTTTACAACTAGCTCTCCTAGTAAATGATAAGGTTTTTTTTCCATTAAAGGTTTCCAAAGAAAGAAAAAAAAAACTTTTTTTTCTTTAAGAATTTTTTGGTGGATTTCTTTTGGTTTTACATTAAAAAATAAAAAATTTTCGTCTCTTTAAAAAGATACATTGTGACCAGTTCTGTTTACAAGGTTTAGAAAAAGCATCACTGCTGCCTGACAAGGACATGTTCTGACTCTTCCTATGGATATGTCATGTTTCAGATATAGATCATCTTTGGATGTTGATTACCGGGGGAGAGGGTGGGGGGGAATGATAGATGACACTCCAGGCTATTCAGCAGTCTGCTTTTCTGAAAAAAAGGCCTGTACAAAGAGACAAGTCTTGGACTGTTCTCTGAAGGTGGCAACAGTCAATCTCAACCTGATTTCAGGTGGAAGAGACTTCCACAGCAAGGACCATCCGCTGAGAATATCCTTCACCTACTTCTCTAGAATTTCACTATGAACACTGTCAGCCACAAGTCCCTGTTGATAGTACATGTCCCAGAGGATGTGAGATGTGCAATGTGGGCAGGGCCTAGAGGTGGCTACACCCTAGCCCATAGAAAGCTTTGAAGAGAAGAACTCTTTTTGAGAGGAGGTGTATCAGTACTCTCTGGGTTCTAAGAATTAGCGAAGCCATCTTAATGCAACTAGTCATGCCCAGTCACGTCTCATTGCTGACTTAGCAGCACCTTATGGCTGACTGTGCTGAAGGTTTCTGACAAGGAATAAAGAGATCATTTATCAATGCAACTAACACCATCTCTAGATCTGATGTCTGAGTGGGAAAGGTCTATTATACTGATGTAGATGAGATAACAATATTGCTTCATCACTCCTTTCTTCATAACACAAGAAGAAAAGATTAGAGACAGAACAGTATGAAAGACAGTTGGTGTCCAGCACTCATTTCCTGAATACTAGTGGATATTTACATGTTTCAAGATGGCATTGAAAATTTTGACCATCATGGACCTAAATGTTTCTCAACTACCTTTGCTTACTTCTGATGGAACCTTGCTCTTTGGCATATGGTAGCATCCTTATAGCTCATAGCATCCAGAACCTCCATTTGAGTAATAGGACAAAATTCTACCTATGAGGCTCATGCAGTTACTTTCTTTGGTTCTGATGTTTTGGCCCTGGTAAGGCTATTCTCAATTCCAGTGATCTTTTCCGGGATAGTTCTCTGCAGTTTGAGGCAGATCATAGTGAGTAAAGGCAAAATATATTGATTATAGACCGTCCACTCTCTTGTACAGTTACATAGGTTGAGATTTTGAAGAAAATGTAGCAGAGGAGAGATTTCTTGGTCTCTCAAACAGCTGCAGTTTGCTCAAAATCCTTGTTGCATATTGTTGGGTTCCCAATGTGTCTTACCCTATCTGTGTTAGTTACCTACCCATGGACTTTATTGGTGTATGTCACCTGTGAACCATTTGGATTTGCATAGACAATGTGCAATGAGGGGCTATTTTGAGGACAGTCGATGACAGGTGGTTTTTGTGTCTAACTAAACCTTAAGTATTTTGGCACGACCTTCAAGAAATTTCTTGCAGTTCACAGCATAAAAGCCACCATCACAATGTGCACTAATTGATAACCTGGTTGGCCATCTCAGCAGAGAAGCCAAGGATGCGATGGACTGAGAGGCTAAACTATCCTCACCTCTAGAAATTGCCCCTTCAGACTGGTGCTGAAGTTTTATTGGTTAGTCTGGGGAAAGTTGCACTGTCACTGTGCTGTAGATAAACAGACAACTTAGGTCTTCAAAAGCTGTCACGACCTTTTAATTGTGTTTTATTTGTTAATTTTCATCATATCTGTCAAGTGCAGCAAACATAATCATTGCCAGTGGATTACCTAAAAGAACTTCAGCTGTAATATGATGTATGTCAAATATAAAAGTGCTGTTTGCCGTCTCTTGTAGAAAATATAGCATATGGTACTGTGAGGGGGGTATTCTCTTATTATACCATGGAACTTGCCTGGCTATGTGGCAGTGGAAGTTTCTAAAGCTCTGTGTATGACTTGAAAATGTACCCTGTTGCTTCATAACACACATCCTTATGGTTTCATATGGTGGTGTTTAAAGAGCTCTTTCATTACCTAAGTCTTTCTTAGTTCAAAAGTGTATTCTGGATTGGATCCAAAATACTTGAACTTTAACAGTCCATTAATATTTAATGGATTCTGCACTGTAAGGACCTTTATGAATATTTTTCCAATGTCTTGGGTCTCTCTAAAGATGATGTGTATAAAAAACTGCAAAGTGATGAGAGTGCTTTTTATTCTTGTTTGTTTTATAGTCCTAACATCAAGGAATATGTTTGTCTGCCTTTAAAAATACATTAAAGACATTAAAATATTTGTCAATCACAGTTGGTGTATTAAATAATGTTATTTAACCAAAAAGTAGTCCTTGTTGTGCTATTATCAAGTTTTTTGACAAAAAAAGTGAATCTTTTGTTTGTGCCAGTCATCAAGAAACAGAAACAATAAACTGTTACTTTTATGTTACTAGCACACACAGTGCAGCCTGGGAATATAGACATCAAACTCTTTAGTTCAGTCGAAGTGGATAGTTTATAAGATGCCACAGGATTCTTTGCTGCTTTTACAGATCCAGACTAACAAGGCTACCCCTATGATACTAGTTCAGTCTGAAGATAAAAAAAGTACATACTGAAGAATGTGCAAATACTTTTAATTAGTGAAAAAATACATGAATTTTGCATTCTGTTCCCTAAGAGTTCATTAATATAATCCCCAAATTTGTCAAATGATTGATTATAAATCATTCAGCCTGCTCTCCTTTTTAAGAGAAATAAAAATGATCTTAATCTCTGTACAGTCCTACTCAGGCTCTTCTACCACTCCCATATAAGATATATCTGAACAACTTCTTGTCTTTTCATCTATCTCTTGTAATGCTTTTTGATCACTTCTGACCTGCGCCAGAGTTGAATTTATGGTCTGAAGGCTCTGGAGAAACAAGGGCACTCATAGAGGAGCCAGATATGGCTTCCTTATTCTCTGCCTAGCATCAGCCCAGATGCCACTTGGCAACAACAGCCCCTTTAAAAAAAAAAATCTGCCAGCTAGGGGTAGGTGGAGCTCCATGTACTTTCAGCCATTCTGCTTCCCAGCCTCCAACATACTCCATAGGCTGAAGTCTGCAGAGAGAGAAGCCTAGGAGGAGCCTGCTATGCCAGCAGGGAGCTAACCTCTCCCAGGAGGTATCTTATCAGAGGTGTTAGTCAGTCTCCACTCTCAACAGGGTCTGCCCTTCTCTATTTCATAAGCATCCCACTGCACCATCCACTTCTCAGTAAGAGATTAATTTACACAGGAAGGTGTGTGTTGTAGATAATTACAAATCCAGAATGAAAACTTTTCTTTAAAAGTTGTAGTACTAAAGTCTGCTTCTAATTACCCTCTTTTCCTTATGAATTTAGAATATTCCCTGAGTGTCCTAGGTGCCTCAGAGTATGCCTAGGGTGTGTGCTATAATATTACTGATATTTTGTATGGGTATTGCGCTATTGTAAAAAAGCCCAATGAAAATCCAGATCAGGTTCTACTGAGACCTAATTCCTTTTTTGATGGATGCCATATGACAGCACTCAAAGCTAGAGTGAAAATACCATTCCTTCTAGAGGTTTATAAATCAATACATCTACAGAAGGGATTAGGGGACTACTGTACAGAGATGGACACTAAAGTCAACACTGTGTGCTGAAATTCTAAATTCAGAGTATCAAAAGCTTTTGGTTTCTGATGTTTCATAAATACTGACTGAACTAAACCAGAATTTATCAGCAAAATCCTTATATATTATTGCAAGTGTTTCAGATCTGAAACCCTCGCAAACATGTTTTTAAGAGCATACATTGTTATAGTAACAAGATAGCAGAAAGGAAAAAGAAACTGTAGCTCTGTTAAGCATATGAATTTGTATTAGCTAGTGAAAATGCAAGAGATCCAATACTATGCAAACAGGTAAATAATGGTCCAGTTTTTTTACACCAATTGTATAGCTGGATGGCTTGTGGAAAGAGCTGGGAGAGTAATGGAGAAAATTACATGTCTGAATAACTTATTAAGAAAATATTATACAATATATCAAATTATTCAACCAGCTGCAGATGTGGATAATGGTCAAGTATTGAGATTACACTGGAGCTTTGGCTCATGGCTAACCATGTCTAAAATTTCATTTTCTTCCCTGACAACTGAATGGCTCAGCACTTTATTTGGGATCTAGAGCCTTTTGTCTCTAGCTCACTTGTCTGTATTTGTGTGCCTGTGTCAATATTCAAGAGTTGGCCCACATCTTAAAGTGTGGAGGAGTCTGGGCCTCTCTCCAGGACTACTTTATATTGGTCATCTGGTGGCCTAAATGGAATCTGTTGAGGGGTTGCTTCCTGTCCAATTAAGGTCTTAAAAGAGTAATCAAATATTGGTGCCTTTTTTCACGGTCCTGGGAGAACATGAAGGTCAAGGATGGAATCACAGTAGAATTTAAACAGATCTTTCTGCAAGAGGTGTCTATTACTGTACAGAACAGTTCCCCACCCACTGGACCATGCTGTTTCTCCTTCCACTCACAGGTATGTATGTTGCTTTACAAACAGATGAAAAGATAAGGTCCCTGTTTCTTGAATCAATTAAAGAAAGGTAGATAGGAGTAGAATAAGATATGAGGGAAAACATAGGTACAATAAAAAGTGGGACATATGGCTCTTTGGTAAGGTAGTTTTCCACAGACAGCAGATTATATGATTACTTAGAAAGAAAGCTGGTTGGAAGAGTCTGGAAAAAACTTCAAACAAAAACATTTGATTCAAAAATTGTCCTGATTTTTTTTTCTCTTTGTGATTTGGAAAATTGCAGAATGAAATGAAATATTTGCTTTTCAGAGTCAGTTTGTTTTAAATTAAAATTTTTGTTTTGAAAAATTTTCCAAATCTTGGGGAGGAGGGTTCTATATTTTGTTTTTCCTCATTCTCTCCCTCCTCTAACTTTTCCAGTTTTACACAGCCTTTGCAAAGTTACATGTTGGCAGAGTTATTTTCATTTAATTTATCCTTATGCTATTCTGTAACTTCCATAGTTGAGGAAATTTTTTTTAAATATTACAATGGAAAAAAGGGAAAAAATGAATGGGAGGTGCTGGGAACGCTAGACTTTCATTTTATGGCATTCAGTGGCAGAAAGGGGAGAGAGAGGGACAAATGCAAAATTTTAAAAATGTTTGCTTTTGACAACTAAAACAAACTTCAATTCAAATGCAACAAATTTTTCATTTGTTTTGAAATTTCTCATTGAAGAACTGAATGTTGTCAAACAATACTTTCTTGTTTAAAAAAAAATTCTGATAACTTCACACCAAATGGATTTAATCTTCTTTTTAAAAAATCAATTAGGTCTACTTACAAGGGTTACTAATTTATTTTTATTTATTGAAACAGAATAATGTGCTTCTCTGAAGAAACATATAATTCTAAAGAAGGCATTTTAATGGTGAGGATGTACTCAAATGGACCAGAGGATTAGGGAGGGAAGAAAGAAGGTACAAAGATGAGTGTGTTAACAGTGGAAAGGCAGCAACTGTCTTTATTCACTTGCTTGAGTTTACTAATGCAAAAATCCAACTATATGTTAAGTTGTGTATAAGTAAAGTTCTCCAGGGTTTCAACAAATTCTTTATTTGGCCTCATTTATCTTAAGTTTTGCTCTGAGATTTGGATTCATTTCACCCAGTGAGATGAAAGCAAAATTTAACACATATGGGAAAAGAAATAGGAGAGTTTTTAAGCTTGATGCATTGAGCATTTCAAAATTTAATAAGGCTAGAGAAACTACCATGTGGCTAACTTCAATGGATATGATTAAAAACCAAAATGAAAACACAATTTGAAGCCAAAATCAGCCCTGGTGAAAGCAGTTGGCATTCCAGGACTAAATTTGATCCTTAGTCTTGTAGAATGCATACTCCTCATGAAACAGCAAATATAAACAGAAATCTCACTTTAAGTTTTGATGAAAAGTTGTTGAAGGGCCACTTTTTTTTTAAACAAAATTTGTTTGGTTTTGTTTCCATGCTCAAAAAACAAACTAATGGAGTTTAATATGACATTAGCTTCCTATGCACATATCTGGTTCTAAATCCTTTAAGAGGAGTTAATTTACATGCTTTACATATTGAGATCTTAAAAAAAACAAAAACCAAAACATTCGTTGCACATCCATTGAAAAACAAAAGACACGATAATTTAGTATGGTCAGGCTGTACTTTCTTTCTTTTATACAACATAACTTGCAAGTATGTTGTCTCTTTAAAACCAACAAACTTGCTGTAGAATAATTTTTTGCTTTCAACTCTCTCAGTGAAATATGGTACTTCAGCCTGAAATAATAAAGGCTCCCAGACAGTAAATCATTAGAATCCCATAGAGCAGCAGCCCTGTGCTTACCTAGGGGTGGGGTGGGACAGAGGCATGGGAGGCAACATTGGCTTTTTCAGTATTTTGAAAAACTTTTTATTTTCTGGGGGCTGGGGGAATCATTACCTCTGACAGCATTTCTGAGCTCTACTGTTTACAAAATTATCGTTGAACAAGCTGTAACCTTATTTACATGTGCATTGAACTGTGTAATTATATTTTTAAAGTTGTCTTTCTTTCCTATGGGCAAAATTCCTCTTGTATCTCAGTTGGACATACTCTCTGAACCGATGGGAGATGCAATTCTCATTTAATAATGGTTCCCGAACTTTTTCATATGACTACCCTCCTAGTTAGTAATATAGGAAGGCTGGGTGGTCACAACCCTCCCAACCTTTGTTTGCAATTCCCTCCAGAGGGCGCAATTCCCAGGCTGAGAAGCTGTGATTTTATAATTATACCTCTCTGGCTTTCTGTAAAGTGCCATAGGACTTTTAATTGAGCAAAAGTGGTAATTGGGCCTCTCCTATCTTAACACACAAGATCATAACCCTAAAACATGGAAAGTAAAGTTTCTCATGATTAATGTTAAATTGCTCATGTTACACAGCATGTACAGCAAAGTAAATGCTTAACAGTCTAACAAATGAATATGGGTGAGTTAACATTATTAATCTATCCTGATTTTGTTGCAAACTGATTGTGATGGTGTTATAATATGCATTTAATTTTCTTATTAAAAAGAGAAATCCTAGCTTTCCTGCCAAAAATTCCCATCTTCTTCTTCTTTCATTTTTTGAATCAGGAGTAGCTGTGTTAGTCTGTATCCACAAAAACAACGAGGAGTCCAGTGTCAGTTTAAAGACGCCACTGGACTCCTTGTTGTTTTTCATTCTTTGCCATCCCTACTTCTCTCCACTAAGCCGCCTCTTGAAAAATCCTGACCTTTGTATAATCCCCTCCTCCCACCAACAGTATCAGCCTCAAAATGTGTGTCTGCTTCAGCAACCGTCTCCCCACTTTAATCTGTGCATGGAACATCCTTCCTCAGCTGCCCCCCCAAGATCATTAACTACCCTCTCCATACCCAAATCTTTTCTGAAGACTACTTTGCAAAGATGAATAAAAGGAATTAGCTGCCCCTCAACTTTGCTATTATAGTAAAAAAAAAAAAGCTATATCATATAAAAACAAACAAAAAACCAAAGCATTGTATTAAGACACATCCCATCATCCTGACTCCTTTATATCCTAGCCTTTGCCTACTATTTCATGTAGCAATCCAACAATTGATAACTTGGGCAGAGTGCTGCATCATGCAGAGTCTTAATTAGTAAGTGCTTTTGGGCAAGGAATCATCCCTTTTTTTTCGTTTGGCTCTTAGCACAATATGGACATTACTGTGAATTATAACACTCCTTTTTTTTTTCTTCCATTCTCTAGGGCATCCTCCCTTCTCAGCATCAAATAACTATTCTCAAACTCTTTTGTTTTTTCTCAAACCCCATTGAGATTCACATCCAATATGGTATAGAGTGTGTGTTAACAGGAGTAAGCAATAGAAAAATTTCCTTTTGAGTAAGCAACTAAGATAGAATACACAAAACAGTTAAATCATAAGTTGTTTTTAATCACTTTTTTGATAACTGCCTTTAACTCTTTTTTGTTTGTTAAATGCTATATGACAGTTTTACAGCCATGAATGTTTGGGGTTAGATTTTCAAATGAGCCAAGGGAGGTAAATGCTGATTTTCAATTGTATTTCAAAAGGGATTTGGGCATTCAACTCACTTACTTCTCTGAAAATCCAACCTTGGTTTTATTGTATATGCCAACTTCAGTGTGTGGATGTGAATTCCATGTGTTGTATTGGATGCCTTCTGATTGACCTTTGCAGGGATCTTTCATTGCGGAATGCATTGTAGAGGGCATTCAGACTTATTCTCTTCAGTACCCTGGCATTTCCCATCAGGAACACATTCCCCAGCTCATCAGTTTCATAATACTTTACATCAATCTTCTGTGTCTTCAGTTTTTCTTTGTCTTCTTCAGTCTTGTGGCAAAGTTTCCACACTCCTTTCAAGTTAATGTCTACTGCATCATTTTCAGCCTAATTGCTAAAATTCACCACTTTTCTTCTTTGATTAGATGCCACCATATTTTCCACATAGGTGTGCATGCACCCAGTGTGCCAAAGCTGGAACACTTTGCCTCCAGACTCTGTATGTTCTGAAGTTAAGGTACAATGTCAACTCAGGATGATGAGTCCTTGGCCCTACTGTGCAGGTTCATTCCAGTTCCCATGGGCACTAGATTAGCCTGAATTGCCCTCCTGGCACCAAGCTACTTTCTCTATCAGCCCCTCGGCACTCTGCTTCTCCTTCCCCCACACCACAATCAAAGTTTCTGGATCTGCAGTTGCTTCATTCCAACCCCATCTGACTGACCCTGAATCATCATGTGACCCCCGAGACAATCCTAGTTTTTTGACTTTGGATTAACCTCCCTCCTCTCCAATGAAAATCAATACAGTGCCAACCAACCTCTTGTCTTTGTTCAGAAGTCACATTCCCCCTGTTCAATGAAACGAAAGTCTGTAGATCTGTTAATTAGTCTCCATATGCAGTCCCACCCATACAATAGGGCCAGGCCAGGCAGGAAATTAATAGGTCCCCAACCCCATCATAGATTTTGGTGGCAATCCCTATGCCACTTCACACACTTGATTTCAGTGGGCAGATTCAAATGCTTAAAGTGATGTCTGTGCTTAAGTGCTCTGAATGCCGTGTCTTTGAAATGTAAGACTGCTAGGTAGCATTATCACTAGCTGTGCAAAGCTTCTCTACTACATACTGTATGCATTGTGGGGGGATCAACATTCCTATAACCAGTCAAGAATCCTGGTCCTCAAGGACATGATTGCAATAATATAAACTAAAGCTATAATAATATAAACTAAACTAAAGAACTGCTTGGCACTAAAATCTGTCTATTATCTTGTCCTATATAAAGATCTGTCGGTGATAGTTTCTTTACAGTGACATATATAAGTGACAGAGTATTTTTCTCTGTGTAGAGTCATGCCACCATGTGGAAATAGTTCCTCACCCAAATATCTATTGTATCAAAAATCCAGTAAAATCTTAATGAAGTATATTTTTAAATATTCTGGACTGAGAGTGAAGGTTCTAATTTGTTCCACATTTGCAGTTAGTATAGAGGCATGAAATCGCTAAACTGGAAATACTATTTACCTTTTTAAGGGAAGAATGTCTCCTCCTTTCTAAATATGTAATGCAGCAAAATAAATATCATCTTAACACAGCTATTGCGACAGCCTTACTAGTTGGACCAAGTATAAATTGTAAAGCACATGAAGGTTGCCTAACTTCTTCTAAGACGACACTATTTTCAGTTCTGTATCTCTTTCCCAAACTTCAGTGGTTTGGACTTTTTTTTTTTTTTGGCCAGGTGTCGCCTCTGGCTGAACTTTTTTGGAAAATTTCAGTCAAAATGGTTCAGCCTTTTCTGAAAATGAAAGAAAGGAAAAAATAAATTGTTTTGCTCATGTTAAGAAAAAAAAACAGGTGACCTTTTCTTTGAGAAGCACTAGTGCCTTTGGTCTCTGAGGCAGGGAATTGAAATTTACCAGGGAGGTCGCCTTTCTGTTGCAGGTGTCTTTTTTCGTCTCTGTGAAAATCCACTCAAATTTGGCCAAGTTATAAGCCTCTGAAAATTGTAGTTTGCACATGTTCCAAGACTAGAGTTTTGCAGCTTAATTTCCGAAAGATTCCATCTGCACTGAGCATGCTTGATCCTGGGGTGCAGCAGGTGTTTCCCTGCAATTGCAGCTGTGAGTTGCTCTGAAACAGGAACAGGCCTAAAAACTATCAGAACTTATATACACAAGCAAAGAAGAATGGTTTGGTAAATAGGCTGTTAGCTTGGGACTTGTGTGATCTGCTCTGCCACAGACTTCCTGTATGATTTGTGGGCAAGTAACTTAAGGATAGATTTTTAAAGGTATAATGTTGTAATTTAGGAGCCTAAATCTCATTTTCAAAAGAGACATAGGCACTTAGAAGCCTAAAGTTAATCAGTTTTTAGTAGGATTTAGGATGGATTCAAAAAATAGCAATGTAGCCATGCTGGTGGGACTGGCTAGCTTCCCTGAGTACAAACCTGTCCAAGATGTACTCATGGTAGCCCCTCGCACCACAACGGTACACTGTGTTATTTTTAGTGCACTGGCTTGATCAGAGCTAGCACAGGCACGTCTCCAAGTTGGGAATTACAGCCCACTCAAAGTGTAGACATATGGTCTTTCTCACCTCCGGAGTTTTAAGAGTAGAAAAGTCCTTACAGATGCCAGGCTGCCATGAGAGGAGTAGGCAACTGTGCAGAAGCATGGGGCACAGATAATCTGATTCCTGTCTCCAATGGAATAAGAAGTAGAGAATTTATGGACTTGAAACTCAAAGTTTTCTGGCCTGTTCTGAAGATCATTTTCACACAGGAAAGTATATGAACCAAGGGAATTAATGCTACATTAACAGATGAGTTTGTATAAAGATAATTTAAACACTCAGACATAAAAATGTGGAAATTAAGATGAACACAGTAATTCTAACTCTTCGGTTTTGCCCACTAGCTCTGCTCTTGAATGGATATCTGTAATATAAGAATGCTCTCAGTTCTTCCATTAGAAATATATGCACAGCTCCAGAGGTAGCTACACAGATACATCTGAAGACTAAATTGGATCTTACATATGAAATATAGGCAAATTATGGTTCCTATGAGAATCTTAATGTTTGCATTGTAACCTTAATGTTTACATAATAATTTTGTACTCATTATACATTCTAGTTTTGATTGCATTATGCAGCTCACTTATTGCACACACAAATTCAATATTTTTCTTTTATACAAGAGAACAATCACAAAATGAGGTCTTTTAGCTTCAAATGAATTTTGTTCTCCTTCATGAAGTTAGCTACATGTGTCTACTGAATTATATGAAAAGATATTAGTGTTAACTTGTATCCTACCTCTAGCCCAGTGGTTCTCAAACTATTGTACTGGTGACTCCTTTCACATAGCAATTCTCTGAGTGCGACTCCCACCCCCACTGCCAATAAATGAAAAACATTTATTTATATATTTAACACCATTATAAATGCTGGACGCAAAGTGGGGTTTGGGGTGGAGGCTGACAGCTTGCGACCCGCAGTAATAAACTCACAACCCCTTGAGGGGTCCCAACCCCCAGTTTGAGAACCCTCCTCTAGCCAGTGCCTGATTTATCTTATATTGTCTTCCTAGAACATGCCACACATTTCTGCCTCTTTTTCCACCACTACACATGATAAACAGAGATTGGGAAGAAGAATAACATTTGGAATGGGGGGAAAATAAGAAAAAGATTTGTCTGGAAGATCATAGATTGCCATCCTTGTTCTACATCAGTTCTTATTAGTAACTAAAGCTAAAGAAAGAGATGGCTTTTCAATAAAATTAAATAGTAAAATGAAATGGAGGACAGTAATTGAAGAAAAATGTTTAGAATTTTAACAACTAGGAGACTTAGGAGCCTAAGTCCTGTTGAAAGCCAATATAAATTGGGCTCCTAAGGATCTAAGTTACTTTTGAAAATGCATTTTTTGGGTCCCAAGTCACTTAAGCACTGTTGAAAATTTAACCCTAAAAAGTTGTTTCCCTGTTGAGAAGCCTAGACATTTTGGTGATCTTGGCTAGCATCCTGGTGTCATCTGACACAACCTGAAGAATCTTTAATATATGTCTTAGATACTGCAGTAACCAATAATGTCCATAAAGTAGGATTAAAATCCATCTCTCAGATTGCTCCCCAAAATTAAAATCTTCGTGTTAGTTTCTAGAGAACATTTTGAAAGTGCTTAGGAATAACAGATAGCTTCCCTTTTTAAATACCTTCTCAAGTTAATTTCCTTAAAATTACAATTCTTCTGTTCTAGCATCTCCCTGACAACTTTAGCAGGGCCCCAAGAAAGAACAGGATCCCAGTTAGCTAGGAGTACTAGTGAGTCTCATTCCCTTCATTTGCTGCTTGGTGATCAGCCAATGAGACTTGCCTATGACAAAGATAAACTTAGCCCTACCTCATAAATAGCCATCTGCAATGCAGAGTGTGATACAAAAGGGCTAGGGAGCAGTGGTAGGGTGGAAATATATAAACCCTAGGGCTAATTAAGGCGTGGTTCCCTGTAGACTAGGGAGGACTGCTACAGGTTAACTGGAGCACCTGCAGTCAATTAAGGCCCAGTCAGGAACCTAATAAAATGCCCCTGCTTCAGGTAGTCAGAAGAGGAGGAGGAAGGAAAGAGGACTGGAGCTTGGAGGTGCATGAGAATTTGAAAGGCTGGAGAACTGAAGTAAGGGAGACTCCCTCCCCCAGCATCTAAGGATTGAGGGTAACCCCACCCAAGGGATAAGAAGATAAGAAACCTGCATGGGTTGAGAGGGGCTGAGACTCAGAGTAAGGAGCAAACAGACTTCTTCCTTGCTTCCCTCCCCTACCACCATTCTGGGCTGCTAGCAGGGCCCTTGGTGCCCAAGAGAAGGGGGCAAAAGGTGGCATCTTAGGCCACCCCCTGACCCCCAAGAAAAGTGCAGGATCCACCCTATGAACATTGGTCATCTTGTCATAAGAGAAAAAGTGGAAAAGCATATTTTTGCACTGAAGGATTTTTTTTCCCCCCTATGTGTAGGTAGGGACCCTGCAAAGAGGTGTCTAGGGATTTTCCTATCTGTAGTGCAGGTTTTGGTCTCAAATTTTGGTTGTGTGGTTTGGTGTGTTTTTTTTTTTGTTTTGTTTTTTTTTAAATGAAAAATCAGAAATCCTATTCCTTCTGATTGAGGTGATATCTTTTGCTGTGTGTTTTAAGGTCAAATATCTTTAAGGTCAATGCCACTTTCCTAAATCTGCTCTTTAAAGGAGTTTATAGGAGACTATAAAATTTCACTTCCTCTATAAGGGATCCATTTCTAATGATCTCTTAGGATCTCACCTTGCAATCACTGTGCATGAGTGCATCACTGCACCCACATGCTGAAAATTACAGGATCAAGCCTCTAGTCATTTGTTGCTCTGACTACAATGTGCACCGCCCCCCCCCCCCCCAAAAAAAACATTAGGGGCAAAGTTAAGATTAGATGGACAGTATAAATTTTGTGGGTCGATAGGGAATGAGGAAGGGTCATTCTAGTATTGAGGAATTAGTTGGTCCCCTTATCTGCGCATTTCCACACATTCCAATAGCCATATTTTCTTAAAAGATCTAGCAATTTTGTAAAGATGATGTATTTAGATACTAGCTGGACTCTCAATACTATTTCAGTATGAACTCTTCTAAACCAAGTTCTTTGTTTAGGTGTATTAATTAAGTATTAGGCATTCTCAAGTTTTAAAGTTTGTCCCATTATTAGGCTGGAAAAGTGTAGGGTATTTTACTCATGTTTCCATATATCAAGAACTGCTGAAAGGATTTTATTTAAATGTCTTTGCCCATACTCTTAAAAAATCTTCTTCAGGTAGAGGCCAAACTTGGACATTAGATTCCAAATTTCAAACATTGAGATTTACATGCCCTTAGATATGCAAGGAGACAATGAAGCCTGTTTTGAAACTGTAGTTATTATAGTCATAATGAATATTCACTATTTAGGCATTAATTATAAGTCTACTGAATTCCAGTAAGAAAATATTATTTTCTGTAGACAATGCAGATGGAGTGTCTAAAATGTTATTAATTTTGATGAAGTAAATCAAATGTATTGTGAACAAATGATTACAAAAACCTCACACTCAACGCATTTCTGAAAACAATTTCCCCTGGAGGATCATAGAGTGTGAAACACTGAAATAGCAGTCAGATGTATAAACTTGGTTCTCTATGGTACTGTAACCTCATGAACCTTTTTTCTTTGATAATGTGTAGTTCATGCTAACGTTAATGGTAGCTATATATGAAAAAAATATATAGCATCGTGGAATTTTGTTCTCCAGCAACACAGTCTTTTAGTGCACATTGTGAGTCTTGGTTTACCATCTTTAATTTTCAGGAAAAATAGAAAGCATATTTCAGAAGTATGTTACAAAAGAAACAATAAGCTTAATTGCAGATATGAGACCTGGGGAAAATTCTAACAAGTCAGGGGAGACACTGATTTTTGTCTAGTGTACATTTTCTAATTAACTCTGCTTCAGCGTAAAATACCATAATATGTACAGCATAATATAGTCCTGAAATATGGAAAAAGTGCAATGTATTGGGGTGGTTTCCTCTACTTTCTGTTCACTTCCTATACTCCTTAGCAGTTAGCAACAATCTTGAACCTCAAATTTGGGTGCAACTGAAACATTCAAAAAAAAGTTAGTCTATGCAGGCACAATTGTAATTAATCTAGAGTAAATTTTGAATAATCCTTCCTGGAGTTCAACCAAAAAATGTTAACAAGGCTAACTAATGTATGGTTGTCCTACCGAAAACAAAAAGATACAAAACACTTATATACACACACAAAAGTATACAGACAGCTTGTAGGTTGTTTGTGTTCACTTTTAAAATTGATAGAAGCAATGTGCATAATTTGAGAAATCAGTTTGTCTCCTCTTCTGGTTGGCAAAAGAGAATACATTTATTATGAACAGGTTTGTTGCAGACACACTATATAAACCAAAGTAACAAGAAAATGATGTTGTCATAAACAGATGGTTAAGGGTTAACGTCTCTTACCTATAAAGGGTTAAGAAGTTCAGTGAACCTGGCTGACACCTGACCAGAGGACCAATGGGGGGACAAGATACTTTCAAATCTTGGTGGAGGGAAGTCTTTGTTTGTGCTGCTTGTGTTGTTTGTTGTTCGCTCTTGGGGCTAAGAGGGACCAGACATGCAACCAGGTCTTTCTCCACTCTTTCTGAAACAGTCTCTCATGTTCAAAATAGTGAGTACTAGCTAGAAAAGGCGGATTAGTCTTATGTTTTCTTAACTTGTGAATGTGTATTTTGCTGGAAGGATTTTTACCTCTGTTTGCTGTAACTTTGAATCTCAGGCTAGGGGGGAGGGAGTCCCTCTAGGCTATATGAATCTGAATACCCTGTAAACATTCACCATGCTGATTTTACAGAGATAATTTTTACTTTTTTCTTTCTTTAATTAAAAGCTTTCTTTTTTAAGAACCTGATTGATTTTTTTCCTTGTTTAAGACCAAAGGGGATTGGGTCTGAACTCACCAGGGACTGGTGGGGAGGAAAGGAGGCGCGGGGAAGGTTAATTCCTCTGTTTTAAGATCCAAGGAGTTTGGATCAGTGTAGCTCTCAGGGTAACCCTGGGAGGGGAAAAGGAGGGGGGATGGTTTATTTCTCCTTGCTTTAAGACCCAAGGGGTTTGGGTCTTGGGTTCCCCAGGGAAGGTTTTGGGGAAACAAAGTGTGCCAAACACTATATTTTGGCTGGTGGCAGTGCTATCAGATCTATGCTAGGAATTAAGCTTAGAAGGGTCCATGCAAATCCCCACTTTTGGACACTAAAGTTCAAACTGGGGGAGAAATACCTTGACAGATGTGTCTAAACTAAGTGCAGGAAAATGGACAAAATCTGTAAATTGGCATAGCTTTATTGAAGCCAATTTAATCATCGATTGACACCAGCTGAAGATCTGGTGTGGTATTATTTTGTGTATTTTGTTGCTGGTGCTACTATGGTTTAGAATTCATGGGTTCTGATGAAAAATCATTTTTCAAGTGCATGATATAATGGGTGGGAGGTGCCTGCAAAGTTGTATTACTGAAAGATTTATCATAGCAAATTAGATATATTTGCAGTGAGATGTGGCAGCTAAAAGGTCAATGGAACTTCAGGCTGCATATGCAAAGGCATCATATTTCCTCTTTCCATATGTATTTGTGTAATGGAACCTGGAATACTATTTGTTTGGGGCATCTCATTGTCAGAAAGAGGGAGGTGAGAGAAGAGCAACTGAGCTGATCGGGGGTTGAAAAGACCGACGTATGAGCTTACAACAGTTCGGAGTTTAAGCTTCTGGGGGCTTAACGTAAGAGTTTGAGTATTGGTGAAAATGTTTAGGAGTGGATAATTTAAGGGGGTACAAGAAGGAATAGTGGAGAGTAGAATGGAGCTCTGATTTAGCTGGCTGTTCTAATTTGTCCTGATGACAAATTTGTCTAAGCCTCTCCTTTCTACAGTTGACCTGGCCAAAATGGAATAGATTCATCTACAGTTTCACACCATTGACTTCACTGACATTTGAGTTTTAAAGGAATGTGAACTAACATTTCCCATGGGAAAAAAATTTCTCATGGAGAAATTAAGTGGGTCTGGCCCAAGTGTGACTTTCTGAACTGACCTGTTGCTCGTCCCATTTTCTAATCTTTATACTTGCTTTAAAGAACTACAGGAAATACTGCTACACCATTTGTCTTTGTTCTTTGACTTTAAATATTGTAAGAAATAAGAAGTGACCACAAGTCATTAAAGACAAATCTAGTCTGATAGACAAGATACATTAATATCGGAAAGCACTTATTCATATCAAAAGCCATTAATGCTAAGCACACAGATTGAACCAGAAATTGTAATGGAAAATCTAAGGGAAATATAGATATAATAATGTATCTTGGATTTAGGGATGAGATGTGGCTTAAGGTAAATCTATGTGACAGGGATCACTTCACCTTTTACAGATGGGGAAACAGAAGTTAAATGACTTTTGTCATAGAATAGGTTCATGGCAGAACCTGAGATAGAAGTCATATCTCCCAATTCCCAGCTTCATGACAATATCAATCCACACCTCACAATTAAATAAAAATTAAAAAGATCTTGTACTATAAGAAAGTGATGCAAATACACATTATTTTACAAGATATTGACTAGAGGCTATCAGCCTGGTTAAAATTATTTCTCATTTATTGTAAACTAGAGCCATAATTAAACCTTCCTTTCTTACCCCATAAATGCTATAACTGACCTTAAGTGAACTGAAAAGCTCTGTATTTGCTAAAATCTGTGATCGCATGTCTATGGTTTTGTTGCAGCTGTTGATGGTAGCTCTAATGCTAAAACAGTGCAGGGACCTGCAATTTTTTTCCATTGCTGCTCTGGTTTGCAGTATCATTATATCCCATTATCCTTTAGTGACATGTGACGGGGTTGGCCACCCTATATCCAGAGGACACTCTGCAGCATTCTGCCTCTTCCTCTCTTTTCCCCCTTCGTTGCTCAATAACACCACATCAAAGTCCAAAAGGTAGTTAAACTTGCTTTCATGTATCTATTTTTTAGTCCTTCCATACAGTGGTCATCCAGGCTCCTTTCTCAGTTCTGTGTTTCCCTCCCTGCTTAGTAGGGAGTCCCCAGTCCTTCCCACAGCTGGGTTCCAGTTCAGTCACCACTGTGAGGCTTTCTGTGGCTGGAGCTCACCTTTCATGCTCTGTGTTCCAATCATCTCAGTCTCAGAATATTCCCTGCAGGAGCCTTTCCACAGACTCTACCTGAGCTTCACCATTTCTGCAGCTTCCTGCTGCCCTTCACAGGGAAATCGGCTGTCCTCCATCCAGGCTGTTAAGGTAACAAGGTGGGGTTGGAGCAGTTCCTTCAGTAATCAGAGTTGGCTGACCTCCAGCCCTTAAGACCATCCTGTCACATTCAGGTCTTGGCAGGTAAGTGAAGGAGGAACTGATTTACAAATATTTTTAAAAATGGATTTGATTATTATAGCACATGCATTCTGTTAATGCTCTGGAATTTTAAACAGTTACTTTCACCTTCAGCAGGTTATAGAACACCAGATGCTCAACTGGAGTAAAACAACATAGCTCCATGCTGATTTATTCTACTGAGAATGTGGTCTACAGAGATAAGTCAAGGATCCTAGTGCTTATCAGGGATTTAATAACAATTAGGCATGTTACAACAACATCTCCTATCACAGAATTTGTTGATCTAAAATTGGTGGGGAGTAAAGAAGTTGAACAGCAGTGTCCTTTACTTGGATATTCCAAGCCAACATGGTCTACATGTTCAAGAAATCTGATTTCAGGTTTGTGCAAAATGAATTTTCAGGCTTAAGAAACAATCACATTAAAGGGCATGAATATGGCTGAAGGACTTTCTAGTTTTTTAAGTTCAGTGTGTGCTCAGTGCAAAATATTTTGCAGTATTTTCCCATGGTAAAATGTCAATCACCTGTCAGCATTCAGGCTGAGTACCGTTGTTAATTAGTCACTGGCAGAAACAAAACCATCTCCCCAGTAGACTTTATTCAGCTAAATAGTCCTTCTCCTTTCCAAGACATCATGACAGCATTGTACTGTCAAACATTTAATGGCCAGAAAACTAATGCGGAAGTAAAATATAGGAGACAAAATATTCTATACTCCATGTGATTATGGAACTAATTAATTGGAACCAGCACTTGTAATAAGCCCCATTGCTGCTAGCAATAGAGTTCACAGGGAGATCGTGGGGTCTATGATCAAGATATTTCATTGACATGTCTGACACTTATAAGTTGGGCACAGAGGGAAATTTTTATTAAATACTTTTATTTAAGACTGGCTTAGTCTTTCAGACCTAATTTCAATTTTTTGGCAAAGATGAGGTTGGGATCTGGTCATTTAATTTGTTGCTTTGAAACAAGATGAGAAATCATTAGGTAAAATCTTTGATTTTTTTTGATCATTTCAATTTTATGAGCCATACATAGTTATTGAATGTAGCTTTAGTATAAATGAAAAGTGATAAAACTAATTATGAAAAGGCATACAACACATAATAACTTGTACAATAATCTCTATGCTCCATTGAAATACTTCAGATGAAAGGACAAGTTTTTATAAAACATACCTGAGGTTCAATAACAAAGGCCAGTACTATGGAGTTAATTTTTGAAGCTTCCCATTACAGTGGAATCACCATTCAACACCTCTATTGAACAGAATAAATTGCAGAGAAATTCTAAAGCATGACCAAAGACACACATTTACAGTGTCCAATGAAAAAAAAAATGTTTGGAAATTCATACACACACACAGCAGAAGTCCAAAATAATCATCATCACTTGATTTTTAGATCTATATTTTGAATGTCTGTCTGAAGTGTAGCATACACCAGTTGGATGCAGTCATAGGCGAGTCCCCTGCATATTTTCAAGCGCTTCCAGTGTAAGAAGTGATGGAAACAATAGAGAAACTCACCCATTGTTGGAAGCAGTGTTTCTTTGAACATGGCAAAACTTCCAAATTATCCTGAGTAGCAGCATAGACTCACTTTTGTTATAGAATTCAAGGGCATAGTTCTCTGTACTAGTGACAGAGCTAATAATGGTGTCTAGAGGTAAGGTTGTTAGACACTTCTCATTATAAAGATCCTGTTTTCAGTTACTTATAATTCTACCATACTGTAACCATTTGGACTGACATTTTCCATTCTGAGCATCTGCCTCTGGCTAAATTTTTTTTTTTTTGGAGAATTCAGGGGGAAATGTTTGTTTATAAAATAAAAACTCTGCAACTGTTTCATTGAGAAGCTCTGGCTTGGAGGAAGGATTTGAAATTTGGCAGGTGGTAAGGAGAAAGGGATGTCCTATCCTGGCATCAGGGATGTGCCTTTTGCTGTTCGCATGAAAGCCTGCCAAGATTTGGCCAAGTTACAAGCCTTTGAGGGGAAAGAGGAAAACATAGACCTTTTTTTTTTTTTTTTAATACAAGAGGTCAGACTAGATGATCACAGTGATCCCTTCTTTTTTTAAAGCTTTGTCAGGGTTGGAAGGCACCTCAGGAGATCATCCCGTCCAGTCCGCTGCTCAAAGCAGGGCCAATTCCCAGACAGATATTTTTTGCCCCAGTTCCCTAAATGGCCTCCTCAAGGATTGAACTCATAACCCTGGGTTTAACAGGCCAATGCTCAAACCATTGAGCTATCCCCCTGGCCCTTTTATGTGAAGGTGGTCTCTCCTGTGCCTTCAATGCTTCCCCTGTTAGTGTTATGCTATACAAAGCACATGGGATCTTTTATAGGAAAAGGCAAATACACTGCATTTATTGAAAATACAAGTTAGCATATGCTTTTGTCACATATATATATATACACACACACACAGTCCTGCTAGTTGATGTTTATAGTTACCAGTCTGTTGTAGCTCAAGTCAATCTAATGGCCAGTTAGATTGACCATGAGTGAGGAGCTGGGGTCTGTCAGTCGTGATCTGATGTGCCAAGGCTTCGCAGGACTGAACCCAGAGTTCAATGGGAAAACACCCCAGCGTTATCCTTGTAAATTCCCATTTGAGTCCATGCATGTCATCCTGTAATCATTAGTCCTTAAGTGGTGTCATCATTTGATGGTTGTCAGACTTCCCATCATTGTCTCCTATTTGTTGTCTCACCTTTGGGGTGCCTGCCTCACCTCTGAGGTCATCAGTGCTGCTAACATGTTTAGTATCAGATACAATGGATTTCTTTCTGATTGTCTCCTGGTCTTTCCAAGGCCTTGGCTACACTTGGAGGTCTGCAGCACTGGGAGTTACAGCTGTCTGCCTACAGCTGTGTAGGGAAAGCGCTGGAATGTGGCCACACTGAGGGTATGGCTACACTCACACTTTACAGCGCTGCAGTTTTCGCACTCAGGGGTGTGAAAAAACACCCCCTTGAGCGCTGCAAGATACAGTGCTGTAAAGCATCAGTGTAATCAGGGCGGCAGCACTTGGAGCGCGGCTCCCAGCGCTGCACGCTACATTTGTAAAGGATGTGGTTTACATGCAGTGCTGGGAGAGCTCTCTCCCAGCGCTGCCGCTCCGACCACACTCACACTTCGCAGCGCTGCCGCGGCAGAGCTTTGAAATTCCAAGTGTAGCCATACCCTGACAGCTACCAGTGCTGCAGAGTGGCCATTTGCAACATTTGCAGCGCTGTTGGGAGCGGTGCATTATGGGCAGCTATCCCACAGAGAACCTTGTCCAATTTTGGCGCCATGGGTTGTAGGAAGGAGACAGAAGGGTGCGGGTCATTCTGCTTCCTGTCCCACTGCCCCGTGATGCATCGCTTTACATCCCAGCAGTCCCTGTTTTTCCGTCCACATTTGGCCCCATTGTGACTGTCCCAATGGTTTCTGTGCAGTGCAATTTCTGTGGGAAACGGAGCCCGAACTGCTGAGGAGTATGCTGACGAGTCTCGCCAGCACACCACATTTGGCAGTTGAGCTATTCCTTAAGCTCCAAAGTGATGAGGAGTCCGACAATGATTGCGAGTCGCCTGATGCATATGACACGACATTGCTTCTGGCTTTCACGGAAATGCTCAGCACTGTGGAATGCCGCTTTTAGGCTCAGGGAAACAAGCACTGAGTGGTGGGATCACATTGTCATGTAAGTCTGGGATGACGAGCAGTGGCTGCAGAACTTTCGGATGAGAAAAGCCACTTTCATGGGACTGTGTGCTGAGCTCACCCCCACCCTTCGGCACAAGGACACAAGATTGAAAGCTGCCCTGCTGGTGGAGAAGTGGGTGCTATTGCAATCTGGAAGGTGGCAACTCCAGACAGCTACTGATCGGTCAGGAACCAGTTTGGAGTGGAAAAGTCGACCGCTGGAGTTGTTTTGATGCAAGTTTGCAGGGCCATTAATCGCATCCTGCTAAGAAGAGCCATGACTCTGGGGAGCGTGCAGGACATTGTGGATGGTTTTGTACAAATGGGTTTCCCTAACTGTGGAGGGCAATAGAGGGGATGCATATTCCTATTCTAGCACCACCCCACCTAGCATCCGAATACATTAATCGGAAGAGGTATTTCTCTATGGTTCTCCAGGAGCTTGTGGATCACTGTGGGTGTTTCATTGACATTAACACAGGCTGGCCTGGAAGGGTGCATGATGCACACATCTTTCGGAACACTGGCCTGTTCAGGAAGCTGCAGGCCGGGACTTTTTTCCCAGACTGGAAGATCACAGTAGGGGACGTTGAAATGCCCGTTGTGATCCTTGGAGATCCTGCTTACCCATTAATGCCTTGGCTCATGAAACCGTATACAGGGAAGCTTGACAGGAGCAAGGACCAGTTCAACTACAGGCTGAGCCGGTGCCAAATGACTGTGGAATGTGCTTTTGGCCGTTTGAAAGGGCGCTGGAGATCTCTGTATAGGAAGCTAGACTTGGGGGGGAAAGCAGCATCGCTGCAGTTATATCCACATGCTGTACCCTCCATAATATTTGTGAAGGGAAGGGTGAAACATTCAGTCAGGCATGGACCTCTGAGGTTCAATGCCTGAAGGCTGAATTTGCACAGCCAGAGAGCAGGGCTACTAGAGAGGCCCAACACAGGGGTACAAGGATTAGGGATGCCTTGAGGGAGGAATTTGAGGCTGAAAACCAACAGTAATGTTTGGTGCCTTGCACGGGAGTGAAGTGCAGTGGTTACAATGTTAGTAGGAATCTGTTTTTCCTAAGCTGACTTGCAGTGCCTGTTTGTTTCTTTCCTGGGCTCAGGTATCTTTGACTTTCTGCAATAATAAAGACTGTTTTCAAAGCCAAGAATTCATTTATTGAAAAGAAAATAACTTTATTGACAGACACACATTTTGGGAACCTAAAAGGGCAGGGGCATGTGGTGTGGAACTGTACAGTCACAGGTTTGAATATGTCTTGTGTGGAGTGCTGTGCAATGACTGCTGCACTTCAGGATATACTGCATGGTGATGGGGGTTGAGTGCAGAGGGTAAGGGTCATAGTTCTCAGGGCTGGTTGGTGAACGTACAGCTGGTGGAGGTAAGAACCTGGATGCTGGGGAAGGGGTTTAGAGCTGACATTGGAGCATAAGGGAAAGATCTTTGGGATGGGGGGGGGGGGTGCGGTGCAGTAGTGCTCTGCCTGCATGGTTACGAGCGCCTGGATAGAGTCTGCTTGGCATGCCAGGATGCTTATCAGCTGCTTTGTGCTTTTCTTCCTGGCCGCTGCATTTCTCTGGTAGATCCTGCTTTCCCTTTAGTCCTGCAGTTTTTATTCTCTGGCAGAGTGATCCATAACTGTTTGCAGCAGGTTGTCTTTGCTTTTTCGCAGCTTCTTCCGCAGGTTTTGGAGTCTTTGAGCTGCTGTTAACATAGCAGCTGAGAACTCAAGATCATTTGTGGAAAGGAAAAATAGGTAACAGTTAACAGAGGCAGCATTGTTTATGTCTCAGACAGTTATTCCCAGACAGTGAAGGAGTTTACCATCTTCACTTTAGCATAATTTTCCCATACCAAAGAGAGCACACATAACCCATAGGAGCCTCGAAATGGTGAGTAAGGGGGACTGATAGCTTCAGGGCTGTACAGGGGTTTTTGTGCATTAGGGAAAGCAAACTGCTGCAGGGGGCAGCTACAGTGAACACTCTCCCAACATTTTCCACAGGAGTTGATCCTGGAAGATATCCCGCTGCTGCGGGTCACCTGGGAAGAGCGGGAGGGTCTTCTACAGCAATGCAGATTCCGCCCTGGCCCCTATGCAGCTTGCCTGTGTGCAGCAATGGTCCTCATGGCACAGTGGCATGGACACGTTAGCCCGACTGGGACAAAGACCACAGTGGCTCTCCCTATAAACTTGCGCAAGTACATTGCCCACGCTCTGGCCGAAACTTTTGAAGAGATTACCGCGACGTGATAGACCGCATCAATGGGCTATGCCACATCTAGGCAGGCAGGCATGCATGCAGCCCTAACCCTCCCTCCTCTCTCGAAACATTTCCATCCTGAAAATAAAAGCCGCTTACTGGGAAACCGCTCCTCTGCTTGTCCTTCACCAAATACCGGCTGCTGCGACTGGCTACCTTCCTCCTGGCTTGAGAAGAGCTCCTGTCTCCATGCCTCCTGGGACTCCGAGGTGTCTCCCCTCTACCCCAGTACCCTCACTCTCGGTTTCCTCCTCTGCCTTCACCTCCCCCTCCTCGCTCTGAAGTGTCCATGGTGGTCCTCGGCTTGGCGGTGGGGTCACCCCTAAGTATTGCATCCAGCTCTTTGTAAAAACGGCAGGTTGTGGGGGCAGCACCAGAGCAGCGGTTTGCCTCATGGGCTTTGCAATAGGCACTCCGCAGCTCCTTCACTTTAATCCTGCACTGCACCGCATCCCGGTCATGGCCCCTTTCCAGCATGGCCCTTGATATCTGCCCATAGGTATCATAATTCCTACAGCTGGAGCGCAGCTGTGACTGCACAGCTTCCTCCCCCCAAACACTGATGAGGTCCAGCGACTCGCCATTGCTCCAAGCTGGGGCATTTGTGATGGCTTTCACACCTCATCTTTTCCTGATGCATGCATTCCTCATTCACACAAACAATCTTTTACAGAAACCTTCAAAGGTATACAGACATCATTTTATATTCAGGAGAATACATTGTAAATCAAGCCCTGCTAAATCTTATAACTAAAACAATTCACACTGGGCCTTCAGGTCCTCAACGTTCCTCTAATCTCTTTAACATAGACACAATACAAGATCCTGTCTCTTACTTACTAAAACCTTAAAAAAAAAAGAAATGTTTATTTAACTAGAGTGCCTAGTTTGTAATACATATAGGAAACCATAGTTGACATTATAACTTATCCTAAAACAAAAGAGTGACGATATAACAATCTTTACGACTGATTGGTGTGTCATTCATTTCTGCTATTCCAAAAGGGTGGCTGACCGTATGAAATCAAATCATACATTAGTTCTCATGAGACATTATAAAATCCTGCTCCTATAAGTGCCCCAGTAGTAAAAGAAACAGACCCTCTGGAGTTGAGAGGGATGAGAAATGAGGATAGTGTGAAGAGGGGTGGTGTGGAGAGGGGTTTCATGAGCTACAGAAAATAGCAGGAAGTCAGCTTGGGGGGCTGGATAGGAACAGAAGGGGATGGGGCAGAAAGATTTATAACCACTAGAGAACTCTCTCCTACAGAATCGAGACTTTAATCCAGAAATCCTGTCTCTACGTTCCTCTGCTGTCAGCAAATAGCTGTGATATCCACTCTGAATATGTATAACTATCTCCTTTCTGTTTGTCAAAGCTACTAAATCCACCAGTACGGTCTACAGCAGGGGTCCCCAACATAGTGCCCATGGGCGCCATGGCGCCTGCCAGGGCGTCTAAGTGCGCCCAGGTACTGGCCAGCAGACAAGCATCCGCCGACAAGCTGCATCATCCAGAGGCATCGCCGCTGACATGCTGTTGATTTTCAGTGGCATTTTCGCGATGATGCTACTTGTTGGTGGCATTTCAGTGGTGACGCCTATTGATGTTTCCACTTGTCGGCGGAATTTTGGTGGATGCTCATCTGCCGCCACGGTCCTCCGTGGCTCGTCGTCTGGTGGGCCCCAGACGAAAAAGGTTGGGGACCACTGGTCTACACAGATCAAATAATGTGGATACGCTAATGTGCTTTAGAAATCACACCTTCATAGAATGCATGACACAACTGTGTTGACAAGCCCAGTGTTTCAATTATCATAGAAGGCTTTGTGGTATACCTGAACAATCAGACTACTGCAGGCCTGCACAACTCGTAAATTGGCGAGGGCCAATTACTCCAAAGAAAACAGCTGAGGGCCGAAACCCTCCGGCCCCACGGTAACACCTCCCACCCCATCACCGCCCGGCCCTGCAGAACCAAACCCTCCTTTCCCAGCGCCACCCCACCAAAACAGCTGTGGGCCAAAAAGGAAGGTTGGGGGTGGGAAGGTGATACTTTGATTTTAAATCAATCAGGGGCTCCCAGCTGAAGAGGTAGCTGGGAGCTGTTAGGGGCAAATTAAAGGGCCCAGGGCTCCGGCGGCTGGGGGAAACCAGAGCTTTGCGGAGCTGGGGCAGGGATTTAAAGGGCCCAGAGCTCCTGCCACTGAGGGGAGCCCAAGCCTGTTAAATCCCTGCACCAGCCCATCCGCTGGAGCTGCATCTGGGATTCAAAGGGCTCTGGGTTGCCTGCAGCCATGTTGGAGCCCTGAGCCCTTTAAATCTCAGCCGCAGCCGGGAAACTCTGCAGGCAGCCTAGAGCCCTTTGATTCCCAGTCGTGGCTGGGATTTAAAGGGCTCTGGGCTCCCAGCCACTGGCGGCAGCTCAGAGCCTTTTGAATCCCGGTCAGAGCTGGGATTTAAAAGGCTCTGGGCTCCCCGCCACTGCAGGGAAGCCCAGAGCCCTATGAATCCTTGCTGCGAGCCGCACAGTGAGCCTCCGCGTATGTTGTGCAGGCCTGGACTACTGGGACTCCAGATATATATTCTGTGCCAAATTCAGCCCCAGTATAAACAAGGATCATTCCCACTTTTGTGTGAGAAAGTGAAAGGGACCAAAACGGGTACTAAAAGTAAGTAGAAAGGGTAGTGGAGCATCTGATGACAAACTACAATTTTAATGTGCTGAGAAACCTGCTGCTGCTCATGATTCTCCATCTGAATGCCCTGCCAAATGGTGAAGTACCCTGGTGGTGTGTGCATTTTAAAACTGGTCCCCGGATGTTCCGTAGCTGTGAGCCTTTTTCTTCTGTTGTAGGAGATCTGTCTGTGGGGAATTGTGGGGTGGAAGGCGGGGGAAGAGGGGGGATGTGTTTTGGTTTGTTTCCTTTGCAGAAGATCCAAAAGGGAGACTAAGCCATTATCACTATTTCTGTGGGAATGTGTTCAAGGTCTGTCAAAACATAATGGGATTTGCTGGAGCAATGAAGTAGTGAAATGGGATCCTGCTGCCAAGGAACAGAAGGGAAAGGAAGGTGTGTGGAAATTGTGTATTTACATTTTACCTGTATTTTTCTGTGTTTTTTTGGGAGGAGTTGTTTTTTTTTTTTCTCCTTTTGGAGTCCATAGGAAACAGTATGTTTCTTTCGGTTCACACCACTTTGTGCATGGTCAAATTGTGTTATCATTAGAGGCTGTGGGATTAACAGTAGGCCCAGCAGCAACCACAGAAGCCTGAAAGCTAAATTTAATCATAAACCAAAGCTAAATTTTCAGCATCAACAGCTAGATTAGAGTTAGCTTCCATTTTTTTCCGGGAATACGAAACTGAAAAGGCCAGGAGGTCAGCAACACTTGTGGCCAATAATGGAAGCAATTAAACTGACCCATTTAACTTGTGCAGGTGGTGATTCATTTTGATGGTCTCCAGTGCTTGTGTGTGAAACACTTAGAACCTTTAAGCGGCTATGGCAGATGGTACAATGCAATGATTCCCATTTTATATAACAAACAGGAATAATATTGAACATAATATGAACCCATCAACCCATACAAGAGAATCACAGATAAAATGGGCCCATGTGTGCATTCAGAATGATGGAAATGGGCTATAAGTTTTTGTAAAAACAGGAATTAGTAAACGTTACTCAGAAAATGGCTTTGTAGAATATACTTGTATTTAGGGAGCTTTCAAAGCTCAATGATATTCTGTAATAGAAGTCTATATATGAGGGCACTGAAATAGTCTTTCTATTGAGTAAGTCTGCTATCAAAAGAACAGTTCAGTGATTTCTTTTTCAAATAATCTGATACTTGTTTGGCTTGCAGGTCAGCAAAAAATCCCCTCCATACTTGAAAGTCTGATTTATCAGCAGAGGCCTATTTTCTGAATTGATTCTTTGGTGGTTTAAATGCTTTGCTTTTGTGTGTCCCAAAAGGTTCAAATTAAGGGGAAATTACCACTCATTGTTCCCCAGTGAGAAATTGGATTGCTTGAACTGATGATAGTTTTCAGCAAGATCTGTTTTTATTTTGTGACTTCTCACTTTTTCTCTGTGTAAGAGTGTGCATATAATTTTTGTTTAAAGGGTATGGATGTAGAATGAGCCCTCTTAGTACTAATCATAAAGTTTGTCATAAATTTGCAACTGCTTTTTTACTACAGTTGTCAAGTGATTAAAAAAACAATCATAATTAATTGCACAATTAAACAATAATAGAAGACCGTTTATTTCAATATTTTTGGATATTGATTATAAAATATTTACACTGTAAAAAACAAAAGAAATAGTATTTTTCAATTCACATAATATAAGTACTGTAGGGCAGTCTGTTTGTCATGAAAGTTGAACTTATTAATGTAGAATTATGTACAAAAACTGCTCTCAAAAATAAAACAATGTAAAACTTTAGAGCCTACAAGTCCACTCAGTCCTACTTCTTGTTCAGCCGATTGCTCAAACAAGTTTGTTTACATTTTCAAGAGCTAATGCTGCCTGCTTCTTGTTTACAGTCTTACCTGAAATTAAGAACAGGTGTTTGCATGGCACTGTTGTAGCAGGCATTGCAAGATATTTGTGCCAGATGCACTAAAGATTCATATGTCTCTTCATACTTCAACCACCATTACAGAGGACATGCATCCATGCCAATGATTGGATCATTATTGAGCTGAACCCAAGGGAAGTGGACCAATCCATGTTCATTTTTATTATCTGAGTCAGATGCTACTAGCAGAAGGTTGATTTTCTCTTTTTTGGTGGTTTGGATTCTGTAGTTTCCGTATCAGAGTGTTGCTCTTTTAGCTCTTTTGAAAGCATGCTCCACCTCATCCCTCTCGGATTTTGGAAAGTACTTCAGATTCTTAAACCTTGGGTCAGTGCTGTAGCTATCTTTAGAAATCTACATTGGTACCTTCTTTGCATTTTGTCAAATCTGCAGTGAAAGAGTTCTTAAAATGAACAACATGCTGGGTCATCATCCAGACTGCTATAACATTAAATATATGGCAGAAAGCGGGTAAAACAGAGCAGGAGACATGCAATTCTCCCCCAAGGAGTTCAGTAACAAACGTAATTAATGCTTTTTTTAACGAGCATCATCAGCATGAAAGCATGTCCTCTGGAATGATGACCGAAGCATGAAGGGGAATACAAATGTTTAACATATCTGGCACATAAATACCTTGTAATGCAGGCTACAAAACTGCCAATAAGTGGGCAGCATTATTGCCTGTAAATGTAAACAAACGTTTTGTTTTCTGAGTGCAGTTTTTAAAAAAAATACATTTGTAAGTTTCACTTTCATGATAGAGATTGCACTGCACAGTACTTGTATGAGGTGAATTGAAAAATAATATTATTTTTACAGTATCATTACAAATTTGTAATAAAAATATAAAGTGAGGACTGTAAACTTTATATTCTGTTGTAATTGAAATCAATATATTTGAAAATGCAGAAACACCACCACAAAGCTTAATAAATTTCAATTGGTATTCTAATGTTTCACAGTGTGACTAAAAGTGCAATTAATTGCAATTTTTTTTTAATCGCATGCGTTAACTGATTAATGGACAGCCCAAGTTTCAGTAATTTAGCAGCATGTCAATGAAAGTTCATCACAATCAGGGTAGTGGAGCTTATGGACACATGAGGCGTGGCTGTCCTTGCAAGGCTTTATATAGAGTTCTTACTTGGTCTGTAGCTGACTGCCTGACCATGTTTGTACAGGATTAGCCTTCTGCAAGTTTAAATAGTAAATTAGACAAATTCACTATGGTAGGGGAGGCCAACCTATGGCTCTGGAGCTACAGAAGTTAATATGCGGCTCCTTGTATAGGCACGGACTCTGGGGCTGGAGCTACAGGTGCCAACTTTCCAATGTGCCAGGGGGTGCTCACTGCTCAACCTCTGGCCCTGCCAGAGGCCCTGCCGTGCCAGAGGCCTCCATCACTTCCCGCCCCCTCCCCTGAGCCTGCCATGCCCTCCCTCCTCTCCCCCATCCCTGAGCATCCTGTGTGCCACGAAAGAGCTAATAGGGAGGGGGAGGTGCTGATTGGCGGGGCTGCCGATTGGGTGGGAGGTGCTAGGCGCAGGGATGGGGGAGCATATGATGGGGAGGGGTTGATGTATTACTGTGGCTTTTTGGCAATGCACATTGGTAAATTCTGGCTCTTTCTCAGGCTCAGGTTGGCCACCCCTGCACTGTGGGTTTTAGCCCATGAAAGCTTATGCCCAAATAAATTTGTTAGTCTCTAAGGTGCCACAAATACTCTTCGTTCTTTTTCCCTGCACTATGGGATCTGTCGGAAATCTATAGATGTCCATAAAAAGATTTGGAGTATTTTTTTTTCTTCTCCTCTTTCTATCCAGTCTGAGCATTTCTAAAGTAGTTCCTTTCAGTGTAGTATATAAGTGCTTCTTAGCATACATGCAACATGCCTCAGACAGTACATGACCAGGAGTCATCACTGAATTTGGTCTGCTGGCTGGCTTATTAGCTTCCCTGTCTTGGGCCAGGTACTGATGGGGAGTGCGACATGAATGTTGATTCATGATGTAAGTGAGCTACAGAAAACAATAATATCTGTTCTTAAGGGCTGTCTCTTTTCCTTCTTACTTGTTAGATTAGCCAGCAGTCTCTGCTTGAATGAGCTGCTATATTTTTCTTCCCTTCTCTTCTGGTACTTTGAGGAATGCTTTGGGAAAGTGGGAAATGACCTAGAGATACCAAGGATTGCATTGTTTTTTGATCTCTTCTGAAAGGATCTTCCACAGCCTTGGGCTTGCTGTTGAGAAGGCTCTGCCTCCTGCTCTCTCTAATTCATAAGTTTATGTAATGGGGAATCTGAAAGAGTGAGTCATTGAGATGACATGGTCCTATCCTGCTTAAGACTGTGGAGCCAATTCTGCCCTCCAACCAGTAGCCTCTATCTTCTGCTCTGGTGGCATGCAGGGGTTGTGAGCTAGAAGCATGCAAGAAAAAGTGACTCTGCTTCAGAAACCTTGTAGCGTTGAGAAAAGTGTCCCTGTCATAAACAGATAGTTAAGGGTTAATGTCTCTTTTGCCTATAAAGGGTTAAGAAGCTCAGTAAACCTGGCTGACACCTGACCAGAGGACCAATGGGGGGGACAAGATACTTTCAAATCTTGGTGGAAGGAAGTCTTTGTTTGTGCTCTTTGTTTTGGGGGTTGTTCGCTCTTGAGACTAAGAGGGACCAGACGTCAATCCAGGCTCTCCAAATCTTTCTGAATCAATCTCTCATGTTTCAAACTTGTAAGTAACAGCCAGGCAAGGCGTGTTAGTCTTATTTTTGTTTTCTCAACTTGTAAATGTTCCTTTTTGCTGAGAGGATTTTACCTCTGTTTGCTGTAACTTTGAACCTAAGCCTAGAGGGGGTTCCTCTGGGCTATAGGAATCTGATTACCCTGTAAAGTATTTTCCATCCTGATTTTACAGAGATGATTTTCATCTTTCTTTCTTTAATTAAAAGCTTTCTTTTTAAGAACCTGATTGTTTGTTTTTTTTCCTTGTTCTAAAATCCAAGGGGATTGGATCTAGACTCACCAGGAATTGGTAGGGGAAAGGAGGGGGGGATGGGTAAATTCTCCTCGTGTTAAGATCCAAGGAGTTGGATCGGTGTTCACCAGGAACTTGGTGAAGAAGCCTCTCAAGGCTGCCCTGGGAGGGGAAGGTTTTGGGGATACAGGAAGTGTTCCAGACACTGAAATTTCTGGATGATGGCAGTGTTACCAGAACTAAGCTAGTAATTAAGCTTAGAAGTGTCCACACAGGTCCCCACATCTGTACCCTAAAGTTCAGAGTGGGGGGGGGGGGAACCTTGACAGTCCCCATGCTACCTGCTTGCAAGAAAGAGGAATGCTGGTGGTAGCAGCATTGCAGGGAATTGTGCTGTGCAGTGTGAACCCTGGGAAGCTGCTATAAATTAGAGGAGCTGTGATGCTATTCCGTCCATGCCAGGGACTAGAATAAAGCCACCTTTCCTCCTGAGCTATGCAATCTGTGCGGTGTCTCTGAATCTGGCCCTATGTAGAAATCAGACTAAAGTGGATCTGGTAGTGATGAGGAGCCAATGCAAGTTGTAGAGCATTGGTGCAATATGCTCTCTTCTGACTGCTGTACTCCGCAAATGGGCTTTTGTTGTTCAACTGTGGACTGCCAGCATCTTTGATATTAGAAGTCAGCAGTGCTGAGTAGCTGACGTTAATAGCGTTTATTTGCAGTACAATGTAATTGGTATTACAGCTCTAACAGAGAAACTGTGTAAACGTTTAATGTTTGAATTTCATCACGATATTGAGCCTTTATAGCTGAGGTAACTCTTTATATTCTTTATTGGGAATTTTAAGAACTGAGACTTTCCTTTGTGAAGCAAAATGTTTTCACTGAGCATCAGCTTTCATGACAAATCTGACTAATCATGAGGAGTCTGAAATTACTGCATTTTGCCAAGTAGTGTGCCCAGTAATAACTGAAACACAGTATCTGATATATGCGTAAAAAGAAAAATAGAGGTTCTTAAATAAAAATATTTGTAATTCTCTTCAGTCCATTTAAACATCAGCTGAATGAGTCTCCCCTCTCCTTTTTTCCTTCATGTGGGTTGGTTGTTCATTGAGCTGTTTGGATGTAGAGAGAAATGCATTTAAAAACTATTTTTTAAAGTACCCTAACACCTTGCATGATAACAGTTTCCTTCTAGATACCTAGTAGCAAACTAACATCTCCCTCTAGTGGAAAGCTTTCAGAATCTAATGAATAATTTTATCTTGTGCTGGACTGGAAAGTTCTAAAAGTACAGTCACATCTCATTCTACCACAGAAAAGTAATTAAAATGAAATGCAGGTAAATTAATTTAAATCTGAAGAGGTAATGTGAGGGTATGGCAAGGATGGTTCATATTCCAAACCTATCTTTGCATTAAGTAGTGTTCTGAAAACCATGAGAAAAGAAAATGGGAATCAGATACTAATCTTCTGTGACTTGACCACGGTCATACAGCAATTCATTGCCAGAGCTAGGATTAGTTCTCTGAAATTCTTTGTACCCAGCTTTATCCACAATGCCTGTAGTAGTGTTGTGCAGATCTTATTTAAGAGCATCATTTCCTGGATCACGATTATTGACTGCAGGGGGGAGGGGAATTCAGTTACAAAAATAAAATAGCTGTTGAATGTCATGTCCATGAGGAGTTTTGTACTCGTCCATTTTTAATAAAATGAGATAACAAACTCTGTGTTCTTGATTAATGCAACCATAAATTTCTGGGAAAGATAAAGCCCAGCCCAAGCTCCTAGTAGTCTATGCCAATGCATTAGCAATCCTACACAACAGGTCTTTAGTGAGAGTGGCTTTTGAGAAGGGTGGGGGGAAAAGGAATGTCAAAATGAATCCTATAGGCCCATCCCCAGAATAGTTTTGATAAACAATTGCCTGTAGTTTTCAGCATCACTGAAATGGCTGATAACTTGGCAGAATGGCAAATATGGGTTGTACCAAAGAACAAATATCAGGATTTGGACACTGTTAAGAGCAGGCTGCAACCTTGGGAGGAAGTGGCCGAAGGCTCAGGGCCATAAACAAAAAATGAAGTTTTGAGGTAACTATGATTCAGACAGGGACAGAAGTTGTGGGAGGGATAGCTCAGCGATTTGAGCATTGTCCTGCTAAGCCCCAGGGTTATAAACTCAATCTTTGAAAGAGCAAGTTAGGGATCTGGGGCAAAAGTCTGTCTGGGGATTGTTCCTGCTCTGAGCCAGGGGTTGGACTAGATGATCTCCTGAGGTCCCTTCCATCTGATATTCTATAAAGATATAATGGTTTATAGTTGAACTTTCAAAAGAATGCACTAACTTCAATAGGAGTTAGGCCAATGCTGAGCAAAATGCTTTTGAAAATTCCACTATTTATCTTAAGGGTAAAAGGACAGGCAAAAATTGGAATTTGCCCTAGAGACTACCTGACTGTTTGTACAGGATTAGCCATCAGCAAGTTTAAATAGTAAAATAGAAAAAGGAAACATTTGAGTTCAACAAACCAAAATGTGTTTTTCAGGTCAAACTCATCACAACAAAATATTTTCTATTGATTTTTCCCACCAGACAACGGAAATATTTCATATTACAAATCATTTAGACAGAATTTCCAGCTCATCTGGTCAATCTCTACAAGCAGTACAGCTATTGGGGTTCTACTTGCTTGAAGGCTCTTCTACAAGGGATTTCAAAGGCAACTATGTTAAGTGTGTAGAGAAACATGAAGACCACTTCTTAGTCAGTTTTTCTGACTGTGTGACCAGGGAAGACTTCAAGGATAAGTGGGTGTGGTGTGGCGCCAACTCACTGGCACACCACCTCCTGCTGGTTGTCCAGGGAATTAGATCTTTTCCAGCTCCAGAGCACCCTCTGCCAGCTGACATCTTGCCTGCTGCTGGCCCCCATGTCCCTCCTGGACCCAGTGCCCTTTGCCCAGGGGTTCTGCCCACTGCAGCAACCCACAGTCTGAGTCTCCCCACCCAGGGAAACCCCCAACCCCTTATCCCCACCTTGCCTCAGTGGGTGCTGCCAGTCACCATATAGGCCCCTCTCTGGGGCAGACTGCAGTTTGTAAACCACTCATCATTGGCACGGGGGGTTGGACCAGCTGCCTCTACCTATCTCTGGGCTGCCCCTCCATAGCCCCAATACCTTTTGTAGGCCTTTAACTAGGCCTACAGCTGGGGTTTTGCTAGGCTGAAGCCCCCCAGTTCCCTCTGCCCTTCCCCAGCACTGCTCCACCTCAAGTACCCTTCTCAGCAGCCAGGTCCTTCTCTCTCAGAAACTAGACGGAGAGTGTCTCTCCTTCTGGCCAGGGACAGCTCCAGGCACCAGGGAACGAAGCAGGTGCCTGGGACGGCCAATAGAAAAGGGTGGCACATCTGGGTCTTCGGCAGCAGGTCCTTCAGTCCCTCTCTTCCTCTTCATCTGCAGCTCAATCAGTTTTTTGTTGTTTTTTGTCTGCTGCTTGGGGCCCACTGCTCTCTCAGGGCCAGCTGGTCCCTGATTGCACTAGCTACAGCTGTGGCTGCTTTCCCAGTCAGCCTAGCTTCTCAGCCACAGCCCTCTCCAGGGCTGCTTTAACTCCTTCAGTGCCAGAGCAGGGTGACCACCCTGCTACAGTAGTAAAGAAGGAAACTTTTAGTGTGGATCTGCAGGGAGAACACTGTATATGCAGAAAACTTCAGTTATAATGAATACATTAAGTAGTTTTCTCCTTCATAACCCACATTTACAGTAGAGGAACTTGGAGACCAACAAATAGTAATCAATCTGGAGGTGGGTGGAGGGGCATACCTAGGTAAAGAGAAACTTAAATAACTTACCAAACAACCATCTTAATATCCAGCTTTAGCCATAGTACCAAATAAAGATGACAACTGTGAGCAGTGATTGCCAGAAACATACCCCAGAGACTACAGCAGGGTTGGTTTAAAAGAGCCCAGCTGCATACCTAAGCAAGTGTGTAGCTATATTAAAAGATTCAGTAAAATTTCCTGACTTTCAGAGAAGCATTTGCTACAGATTGATTATAGATAGGCTTATGGTGCTCTATCTTGTGTTTTTTGCTCTGATATCTTTACCTCCTGTAACTTGAAAGTTGTAAATATTCTGCTAGTTTAGTTTCTATAATATCAACTACTAGAGTGAGATTTCCCAAGTGCACAGTGTTACCTTTTATCTGCACCCACTAAGGTAGAGCAGAGTTATGCAACACTGATTGCGCTTTAAGAAATCCCACCCTCAGTGAATATCTGAAGAATATTTGAGTATATTCACAATTGAAGTGATTACTTACTAAAGCAAAGAACTGGAGACTGCAAACATACAATGGACCTGATTCAGTGTTGATGATTTAAGGGTTACAGCAGGGATGAGTGTGGCTCAATCTGTGTTGCTGACTTAAATGTAATTTTTCATATCACTCTTAATGGTGGTCAAGCTTACAATTTGGCTACAGAAAACATTTTTTTTTTTTTTCGGCAGTAACAGCTTGTTAGTTAAAGGCCTTGAAATCTCATTTCCGTAAAGTTTCTTACCCAGTCATACATGCAGATGCAGCAACATAAATTTTCATTTTGACCTGTAGCATATAAATCAATAGCCTTTTCTTGGAAAGGGTACTTGCTAAGGATGTCGAGAAAAAAATCTGCTAATTTAACATCACTTAAACAGTTATAGAATATTGTTATTGTCGTCTTCAGTTTCCTGTTACTCATGCCCCAGAATTTAGAGTGTGTGTGTGTGTGTGTTTAACTCTGAACTATTTATAAATAAGTTTCAGAGTTTTGGGGTCAGCTTGGGAAGCATCAGTAACTTTTGATGCTTCTCTGAACTACAGTATCTAAACGTCTTGCGCCTATAAAATGGGGCTGGAAATGTTGCCAAGTATAGTTTTCTCATGAGATTTCCATTATTTCCTGCTTCCACTCAGATCAGAATAGCATGTGAAAAGCTTTTCCTGTGGTATTTTGGTGCTTCAAAGGTCTGGTTTTAGCTGGAACTGGAAAACATGTAGACAACTGTGAAAATGAAAGAATAGTCAGGGGAATCCTTCAGAAAGGTTTAATTTTGGCTTTGTGTGGGTTTTTGTGTATCAAGAAATTTGGCAGAAGGACAGATCCTGGTATAAGTTGACCTCACTCCATTGACTTTAATGGAGCTATGACAATTAACATCAGGTCAGGATCTGGCCCAATGTGGTGGTTTTGGTTTGGTTTGGTTTTTTTTATAAGAGAAGGAAGGGGATTGAGGGATAGTAGTTGGTTTGCCTATATCTAATCTAAAGCCTTTTATTTTATTTTTTTTAAACACTAGTGGCCAGAGGCCCTGAAGAAGATCTGGGACCCAAGTGCTGTTCATCTGTTCATAAAAATACTACGGCTGTGTCTATACTTTGAGCTAGGAGTGTGATTGCCAGCATGGGTACACATACTCTCACTCATTTGAGAGCTAGCATGGATATAAATAGCAGTGTATCTGTGGCAGCACAGGCAGCAAGCAGCAAAGGCATCAATTAGGTTTGCTGAGTACGTGCCTGGGTACGTTCAGGCAAGTTTGTGCTCAGCCCAGTTAATCCATGCCCTCCTGCTGCTGCCATGGCTATCCTATTTATACTTACACTAGCTCTGAGTATGTGCCCACCAGCTGGGAGTTGCACCCTTTAGCCTGTTGCGTAGATATAGCCTAAAACAGAGTCACTGCCCCAAAGTGCTTCCAACATAGATAGACAAGACTGACAAGGGCTAGGGAAAAATAAAATAGTATTTCACCCATTTACCTCATGTCAAAAATAATTTCAACTGATTTTTTTTTTGTTAATAATAAAGTTAGGGACAGGCCTCAGCAGCATTTTGGAGCCCAGCTAGTTAGGTGCCTTAAATACCTTTTAAAAATTTGACCCTGAGGCTCTAATCCTGCAGTTTGCTCTGTGCTGGGAAAACCCTGTGTCCAAGTAGACCTGCATTGACTTCAGTGAATCTGCTGTCAGGTTTCAATCAACTTGTTCCATAACAACTAGTGACTCAAGCTAAGGTCCGTGGTTATGTATCTTCACTGCGGTTTAAGAACACAGGTGTATGTGGCTTCTGCCAACATATAGTATTTGAGATCTTCGGATTAGTATTGTCCAGCTGGTTAACCAAAACTCCCTACAAAGACTAAGGAGATATCCAGGGAGAGGAAGTGTTACCAGATTTGCCAGTTAATTCGGGGTATGCTCATTTATTAGGGTTACTCTTCTGGGGAGGTCCCTATAATTCTATCAATGTTGTGTTGGTGTTTTCATAGGGAGATCTAATTCTCCTTTTTGCCAGTTCCCTCCCAATGGAGTTATCCTGTAGGACCTAGGTTCCACAGGGCTGGGTTCCTCCAGCTGCAGAATCAGATGAGCGCACACACATTAACAGAGTTACCGGGTTAATCAACACTCTCTCAAGCTGACAACTTATATGTCCTTGGACCCGGCAGGCTGGGTCAAGCAGCACTTCCAAGCTGCCATCCTCCTATGCCACAGGTTCAGCATGTCTCTATCCCCGCTTTTATGTTACCCATTTAATGAGCAAACCCCACAGGATTTTTGGGTGCTACAGGGTGTGATGTTGCAGTCTATATAGCTTTATAAAAATACGCTAATAGTGAATATAATGTAACTGGAATATGCTTCATGCAAAAAGTCTCTTGTAAGGTATCATTATAAACTTTGTAATCTCAGTGTGATCATCCTATTTATATAAATGTATCACTCTTGTATCTGAAACTAGAAATATAAAATGTAACTGAGGGCCTATTGTAATTATGCGAAGTATGGGCCATTAATGGTGGTTTGGAATTTTGATGACTCCCATTAACCAGGACAATTGTCTGCAGATGGCTGTGTTTTACCTGTAAGTCTTCATTGCCCACTTGCCAGCACACACACATACAGGAAGTCTTGCAGTGACATGTGATCATGTCACCTGAATTGGAATCCATCTTTAACCTAGTGTCCTTCCATTGAGAAAGAGGGAGTGGGAACCCAGAGAGGGACAAAGGATTCCTGCCTTATGCAAAAGATATATATGGGGTGGAACAGAACAAAGGGAGAGGAGCCATCATGAAGAATCCCCTAGCTACCAGTGCCCAGGCCTGGAAGGTGTCCAGTCTGACCTGCTGAAGCATCTCTGAGGGTGAGATTATCTGTATTCAGTTTGATTAGATGTAGATTTGCACATTTTATTTTATTTGCTTGGTGACTTACTTTGTTCTGTCTGTTAATACTTGGAACCACTTAAATCCTACTTTCTGTATTTAATAAAATCACTTTTTACTTATTAATTGACCCAGAGTATGTATTAATACCTGGGGGAGCAAACAGCTGTGCATATCTCTTTATCAGTGCTATAGAGGGCAAACAATTTGCATTTACTCTGCATAAGCTTTATACACAGTAAACTCAAATAAATGTGTTTTAGACCCCATTGGGAGTTGGGCATTTGAGTGTTAAAGACAGGAACCCTTCTGTTAGCTACTTTCAGGTAAACCTGCAGCTTTGGGGCAAGTAATTCAGATCCTGGGTGTATGTTGGAGCAGACGGGAGCATCTGGCTCAGCAAGACAGGGTGGTGGAGTCCCGAGCAGGCAGGGGTAGAAATAGTCTTGGCACACCAGGTGGCAGCTCCCTGGGGTTTCTGTAATCTAACCTGTTACACAGGGATCTGTAGCTTAGGTAAGAGGAGTGTTGCTGCAAAACAAATGGGGAAACCAAAAACACAAAAAAGAGAGAGGGAGGGAAGCAACCAGCTTAACCATAAAAGTTATTTATTGCCCAGTAATAACCATACAAGGAGACCCAAACAAACAAAACAGTTACAATATTAAATCTAGTTTAAATTTGATTACAAAAGTCAGGGATAGAAAGTTCTACCTAGAGTAGAATGAAAAATGAGAGAGGGGGAGGGAGAGCTGGGATCTCATCACTCTGTGAAACTTGAATCGGTTGGGGTTCCGTGGTGGTGGTGGTAGCTGGGGGTCCAGAATGCTGGAATTGATGCAGATTTTGGATCCAGATATCCGAACCCTTACTTGAGCATGGTTAGGGATTTTTGTAGGGAAACAGTGGTTCAAGGGAAAACACTAGATTGATTTATGGGTAAAATGATGGCTCAAGGGAGTATACCAAAGTTGTTTTGTTCAGGCTGGATAATAGGAACTGATCATTCCTGGCTATGAGTGGTGTTGCTTCAAGGGAGCTCATAATGCAATTAGGCAGCTTCAGTATTTGGATACCAATAAAAGATTTATTACCAGAATTGGTCTGATAACTACCAAGCTGGGTGTGTGCAAGCATGGGTTCGTTAACACCTGGAGCAGAGATTCCCATCATGCACTGCTTCCCTGCTTTTCTGGTGCCGGAGTTCAGTGCAGTTCTTCCCTTGGAATCTCAGTTCTCCATTCTGTATGCTAATGGAGATGCCTCCCTGTTCATCTTCCTTGCAAATAAGGCTAGGGGAGTTGCTTTAATCCTGTCACCCTTTTCCAGAGGGGTCTAAGTGTGTCTCCCACTGCCTTTTCATTGCTTTTTGTAAGTCTTTCTTCTGACTGGTTTTGGTTCAAGCAGAGGCTGGCGGGGAGGGGGTGGTCCTTTGTGGGCCAGACGGGCTGGATACTGTGCCCTGGTTCCCCAAGAACACAGAGTTGGCAGGTAACAGAAGGAAGGCATGAACTCAGAGTCAGTCTCTCCCTCTTTGTGTCTGAAATCCAGTCTGGTAAGGAACTAATAATGAAGGGCAGTGTTGATATTTTTTTCATTTAAAATATCCCATATTTCCACAAGAGGGCAACATGTCTATACCTTGATTTACATCCATATGTTTTATACGACAATCTATAAGATATTAAATTTCTGAGAGTCTCCAGTGGAAAGAGAACTAGAGTTAAAATTGAACAGCCCCTCACCCCTATTCTGTAGTCTGTTTTTGCCCTGGCATTTTAATATCCATGATGTTGTAAAGTATAAATGAGGGCACCATGTGTGCATCTACATCCTAGAGGCTGTGGCTTCAATTGTGTTGCACTAATATAATTCTGGCCCATTAAGTTCTTGCAAAGCTGAAAGTCTAAATTATTTTTGTGTGGTATTAGCAAAAAGTTTATGATAGAAGTCACCAGGCAGCCCTGTTACACATAGTCTACTCCATTTTCTTAATGTGAGCAAATTGTTTTAATCTTGGAAGAGCATCTTGTTGAGGTGTTGGGTTTTTCTCTTTAGTTGCTTTAGGGAAGTTATGGCAAACAGCAAAGAAGTTTGCTCTTTTGTCTTAATCTCTTTATCTAGAATCAATTCATGAGGCAAAGATGTTGCTTGGGAGCTGGGTATTAGTGTTGGGTTGGGAAAAGTGAATTCCCTGCATTCTGTTTGTGATTGCCCTATTCAAGGGCTCATATGTCTAGTGTAAAATATTTTCAGTGTAATTCATATATCTAGCCTGTGTATCACTGATTTATCCTCCAACAGCAAGGCTTTGAGATTTGCTTCCGCTCAACAGAGACGACAATATAAATTCTTGTCACTGTTTAATTTCTGGGTTCTTTATTTCTCTGATTTCCAACTTTACTTGTGCCTTAAGGAGTGACTTAAACTTAAACCTTGTCTATGTTTTCTTCTTTTATTTATTAAGCTTTAATAACTTTAGGAAATTTTCCCAGAGATAAAGAAGGTAACTAGGCAGTTATATGTAGGGTATACAACCCTACGCCAGCCAGGAAAGAGTTAATGAAGTGCTGTGGGCTTAATCAACCCCGCTCCTTTATGCTTGCAATAAGTGTCAGGCTTGGAGAGAAGGGTTAAAAGTGGAGAATACAGCTCAGCTGGTGGCTGACCAGGAAGGAGAGAGACCTCCCGCTCTCTCACTCTGTGATAGAGCCCTGGCTAGGGTGGAGCTACTTAAGACACTGCTGCCTCTGAGTCTCCCAAAAGGAAGGTAGGCCTGTATGGAATTCCTGCTTTGCTGATCTGTTACTAGTGACTTGCCTGCAGTTGTAGAGGTAAGTGGCTGTAGGTGCTTCCCTGTCTGAAGGTGATGACTTTGCCAGCTCTTGCCGTTGCCAGGTGTCCAGTTTTCAACCAAACACCCAGTTGAAAAGGGACCCTCCCCAGTCCAGTGAAAATGACTGAGTGAGGGTGGGAGAGAGCAACTGACAGAGGGAGGTGGGGATGGAGAGAGCAGGGCAGGGCCTTGGAGAAGGGGTGGGGCAAGCGTGTTTGGTTTTGTTTGATCAGAAAGTTGGCAACTTTGCGGTGAGGCTCCAGGCATTAGCTAAGAACTGCAAACTTATAGCTGGATGCCAGACCAGTGTTCTTATGTGTTAGCGTTGCTCAAAATACATTAGTCTTATAAGAATGTATTTAGTGTTTAGAAGGTTGTAAGCTGCTGCATGCATTTAATGTTGTGTGTAAGGAACTACGTAAACTTTATTTTCAAACTTCAAAAATGTTTGCTCTAAACTTGTGAACCCATATGGGGAGAGTTTCCACCCATCCATCCAGAAGAACTATCAAAATCAGATGGGCCATCAAGGAACATTGCAATACCAATAATTGGCCCTGTCACATCTTGGAAATGCTACATACACTCATCCTGTGGATTTGGAGGTTAACTGAAGGAAAATAAACAAAGACATGGCAATTTTCCATCTCTTTGCTGTCTGAACTCTCACAGGAACAGAGACACTACACTGGAACCAGAGATTGCTAGGGTTTACCCTGGGGTCTATGTTCCTATGCAAAAAAAATGGCGGTGATATTTTGACATGCCAAGCCAAAGAAATGTGATTCAACTTTTATGAAATTACTGTGCAATAATAATTTGGAGGGATTTCTCTCACTGATTATCCAAATTAATCATGTTTACTTGGAATACTTTTCATATCGGTTCTGAGGAAAAGTCTACCAGCTAACAGTAATAGAGAGATCATAGTTCTGTTGTATCCGCTAGTGCAGCATTTGTTGAACACTTGTTGAAGTCAGTAAGAACTACCCATCTGGAAGATCTGCAACATTCAATCTTACTGTACTGCAGGAGGAAAAAACAGACAGACATGATTGGCTCATCTTGTCTCACACATTGTTTTCTTATGAACAGCATGCTTTGCTTACATGCAGTCTTTCTGCATAGTTAGAGATGACTGTAAAAAAAGAGAATGCAGTAGATTAAAAAATGAGGACTGATCTATGATGTATTCTTTCACACTAATGGTCTAGATGTGATTTCAGCAATTTTACACCGTCCCAGACATATTTGCTCAAAGATTGATTTTATGAATATAAAAACTGACTTTTAAAAAAAATGTAAAATGAATTGAGTTCCATAATGAAGCTGATAAGCCTTAGTACCTTTAGGATCCAAACGTAGATATCCAAAAGGAAGGGCATATCTAGTCCTCCTATGGAAACTAATAAACATGGAAATTAATAAATATGAAATACTATCCTATTAAATCAAGAGAATTTTAAGTCAAGTAAGAATTTAATGATTATTTCAGAATTAATTTGGAGGGGACTGTAAAAGTTGTAAAACTGGCTGACCCAGGGACAAGTTGTAAAAGTTAGCTTAGCTTCCTAGCAAGATAACTCTCAAGTAGTAATTTTTAAGCTATTTCTATTACCGCCCTGTCAGCTAGATGGAAGGGTCATGCGACTCTTTGTAGCATCAGGGAAAATGAGTTGTATCGCAGTATGCTTTGTATTCCTCTGTGTATACTATGGCATTACCAATAACAACTTTGGCACATGTCTTAGGCATTGATGCCTGGCTGGGATTACAGGCCCCAGCTAAGCTTATCAACTCCTTCTAGCTGGTCAGAAAAATCTCTGCTTAAATTGCTACAATAGAACCTCAGAGTTATGGACACCTCGTGAATGTCTGTAACTCTGAACAAGACATTACAGATTTCAGCCACGGGGAATTAGAGATCCAGCCACAGGGTGGGGAAGGGTCAGGGCTCTGAGTGGTGAGGGTTAGGTCTTCTGACACTAGGGGCTGCCAGGTCTCCTGGTAGGGGGCTCAGAGCTTCTTCCCCCAGGAGCATTAGGGCTCACAGCTTTAGACCTGGGGAGAATGCTGGGGCTCAGGGCTTCAGCTCCATGGCTCCATTCCCGGTTTCAGTGGGTGAAGGTGAGGGTTCAGAGCATTAGCTATGGGGGGAGCACTGGGGCTGAAAGTGGCGCTCCCCTCGTAGCTAAAGCCCCAAGCCTTGGCACACCCTGCAGATCTCAAACCAGGAATGGTGCAGTGCCCCAGACCTCCTGAAGGTCAGAAGCCCTGAGTTCCCACTCTGCCTGGAGCCCACTCTACCCCCTCCCCTCGGCAGCTGCAGCTCCACCACCACCATGTCCCTGGGGCTGAAGCGCTGAGCCTCGGGGCTGAAGCACTATTTGGTTTTTTTGTGTGTTTTTTCCACTGCTGCCTGATTGAGGACTTCCAGTTTCATAGGGTGTCTGGTAGACCGGTAAGTCCATAACTTTGATGCTCATATCTTTGAGGTTCTACTGTAATTGGAAATTAAATTACTTGTAATGTCAGCTGCACAAACAGTCTTTGTTAATGACCATAGGGTGGATTGTATTTGTAAGGCACAACCCAAAGTACAAGACTGCACTGCTCCAAGGGCAGCCCTGGGAGGCACAGTGCCTCATAGGGGAAACCTTTTCTAATAGTACCATCCTGTCTTACTGGGCGAGAAGGGTAAATAGGAATAGCCCTTTATGGAGATGCAGTTTCCTCTTCCTCTCCCCCATACTCTCAGTGGGTACCAGAATCCTGTCAAATTATGTGCTATCCTAGGAAGGATCTTTGATTCTGTCATTTACTCATAGTAAGGTGGCAAAGCCTAAAACAAATCTGACAGTATTTTTTTTTGTCCAGTCTCATATCTTATTGGATTTGTATTGGCTGGAGACTGAATGATCACTTTCAGAAAGGACATTAAGCACAAGCAATCAAGATATATGCATTTGTGGTCCATTTGTGTTTGAAATAGGTTTTTCTCCACTTCTATGGAAAAGAATGATATGTCCTTTTTGCAGGAGGTGAAATACATATTAAACTGCATTAGGCATATCATATTGAGCTTCTTAATGATCCTCCCCTAAAGGTAGCATTCAGCTATCTATGTAATCACTGTAAAATAGTTTCTAGCATGCTCACTCTATTGTATTTGGTTAATTGGGGAAATTATATTTAATGCAAATAAATTCATTAATGAAAATCTTTGTATTAATAAGAAATAGAGTAAGCTGGATTGCCAATTGTCATTATCCCCTTCATTATAATCTAATATCACTTAGTGTAATTGAGAACTCTAGGTAGTTTTACCCCTCTTCATCTGACTAGATTAATATATTTTAGTCAGGAAAGCCAGCCTACATCCTCTCTTTCATGTATAATTCTGTTCATCTTAAATTAGAAAAAAATAGAAGAGCTATCCCTCACTGCTCCTCTAGCCTTTGGAAAGTTAGGCTCTGATCCTGCAATTCACTGTGTTTTGGTGTGCCACTGTGCTTCTGCTGATCAATGACTTCAGTGGAGCTCTTACAAGTGTGGTGGTGCACCCACAAGGAGTCAATTATAGGACAAGGGTCTTAGGTTCCAGTCCTGCAAATACCTCTGAGCGTAGGCGTACCATCATACCTATTCCCATTGCTTTTTTTCTAAACTACCATGCTCATGAATATCAATGGGAATGCTCAAAGCTCTGAGCACTGCTTTCCTTGTTGTATGGAGAATCAGTTTCTAAGAAGCTGTGCCAAGCAAAGCTCAGTGCAGGAAAATGAGTTGTCAGGGAGCTGGTTCTGGATCCCCAATTCTTTGGGCCACCCTTGACTCCAATATAAATTTAAAGTTACTGTGTGGAGCTATAAGATGTGCTATTGTAACTATTACAGATCAGCTAGGGACTTCTATCACAAAGCAGTGCTTCACCATGCCACGTCCTGCCTAACTGTGCTCTCTGTGCCAGGAGCAGGATGTCACAGTGGCCAGGTTTGGTTTCAGTGAAGATTCGCCACCAAGGCAATTCCTCTGATAGAGAACTTATCTGCTGGGCATTTATGGCTGGGTTGTTGTCTCTGTTTGCACAAAGAGGCTGTAACATGTTTTGTGAATCTTACCTATGATTTTACAGGTAGAAAACAAAAGCACAAGTGTTTGATCTCACTGGGACAAAATGGTATGGACGACCATACCCCACTGAAGTCATAGGAGCAGGGAGCATATATCCTCAGGGAGCCCTCTGCAGGGTTGATTTCTTAGATTCTCCCTTGCAGAAAAGGCCCTTTGGAGCACCAGCTGGTTAACCAAAATAAAAAAACACCCTAAATATTTTAAAGGCTTTTTTAGTCATGCCATGCTATTTAAAGGCTCTGTTAAAAACAAGATCATATTTAAATTAGACAGTTTTTTAAAAAAATCAATCTGACGGTGCCTCTGTATGCTAATTTAAATCTATGGATTGAAGTTGAACTTTCATTAATCACATCTTTCAATAGAAAGGAAATAATAATAATTATAAAATCGGTTTATTTTCTGTATCTTGGAAGTTTTCTGCACAGTTGTGAATACTCTTTCAGAAAAGAAATAATCTTGTACTATTATGTGCCTATGAGACCTGGGATTACTTTTGGCTAAAAAAGATAATTCACTGTACCCCACAAAGACAGTTCAGTTAAACATTAGACACATGGTACTAATGGTCACAAGTCATCCACAAAAGATGAATGTATCAGTTTCTAGCAGCTATTCAGGCCATTAAAATTAGTAATGCAGATTTGCGAAACTATCCTTAGTGTTTATGGACAGCTGATTTGCAAGATGTTACTTTTGCATGTTGCGAGAATAAGTATTCAGTTTGAAATTATTAATTTTTAAATATATTCCCAATGAAGGATTCCTTTGTAGAAGAGGATGGATTAGATGGCCTACATCTCTGTAGCCTGTCTTTGTAGGGGTGGGGGAAGGTTTGATAGAGCTGCTCCAGGACAGTTTTCTTGATTTTTGTGTTTTTGATCATCTGAGATGTTCTTAAAAACCATGAAATCTGAGATGGGAAGTACTTGTGGTCTAGTGGCTGGAGGACAGAACTGGGAGTGAGAAGGTGTGAGCTGTATTTCTAGCTTGGCTTCTGAGTGACAGTGAGCATATTTTATAACCTGCCTAACCGGGATAATCCTTTCCCACTATTGCAAATTACTTCCATATCTCAGACAAAAGACGCTATTTAAAGATGAAGTAATGGTGAAGTTAATCTTATATTCTCAGGGTGTTTTCAGGGAACTGTGACATTTCTGCTTACATGAAGAATATGAAATTTGACTTTGTGATACAAAATACAATATTCACTTTAGACAAAACTGGCACTATAAATATCATTACATAGGGAATTTTGTTATATATTGGGAGATGTCAAATATTATGGGTTAGGTTTTTTTTTTAAGTAATAGGGTGTTTAAGAAAACTGGTACTAAAAGAATAAATTCCATAAAGAAAGCAAGAATGAGTTAAGCCATGGCTAACAAACTTTTTCTTCAAAAAATGGGCAAGTGTTCTCTGATGTTTCATTTGTTAGAAATATTTTTGGTACTTTTAAGAAAAAAATAGGATGTTTGGTGACCAAAGAGGATGGTTTCTACCTTAGATTTTTCTTATTTTTACCTCTTAGTTCTATAAATTTCATGACCTTTCAAGTTTTTAGATATCAGGAAATTACATAACAGAACACAGTGGGATGGGGGAGAGGGAGGGCAGAAATTTCAAAAGGACACTTTCCAATGAGTTTTTGTTGTCCCTCAGTAAAACAGAAGCCCGAGTACAGGACAACTGCTGTATGTGAAAATAACTATGCTATGTTTAGAAAACTTTTTAATTCTTGGTGCTAGAGTTAGAATAGCACAGTATTTCATGTGTTTCAGAATGTGATACAAATGAAATCAACAGCAGTCTTGAGGACAGGGCTGGCTCCAGGCACCAGCCCAGCAAGCAGGTGCTTGGAGTGGCTCCTGGAAGGGGTGGCAAGTCCGGCTCTTCGGTGGCGGGTCCCTCAGTCCATGTCTGAGCAAAGGACTTACGCTGAATTGCTATCGAAGAATGAAGCAGTGGCCTTAGAGTTCCCGATCATGGCTCTTTTTTTTTTTTTTTTTTTTTTTTTTTTTTTTTTTTTTTTTTGCATGCTTGGGGCGGCAAAAACTATAGAGCCGGCCCTGCTTGAGGAATATGTGCTTTAGCTAGTTATTAGGATACTAAAGTTTAGTGAAGATGAAAATAGATGCTTAAAGTTTAATAGGCTTTTAATTGGGTTCAGAAATAAAACTACTTTTGGGACAGGCTCAGAAAAATTGGTTAGTCTATGGGTTGAACTGATCTATTGAGTGGCTGCTTCTACTTGAATTTTTACGGCTACTTTTCTAAAAACTAGATATTGCAGTTAGATCTGATTCTGTCATGGGGATGAAAGTATTAAACTGTGGTGACCCTGACTCATATCAGGTGACTAAGGCCAGGAAATAAAATCTAGCCTCTTGACAACAGTTGTTTTATACCTTTATTAGAACTTCCACCCTCCACATTGATTTGAGTGGTAGTGGAAGCTGCAGGTGACAGCTATGGAGAGTGCAATCCAGCAGTTGTTTTGGAGAGTTTTTTAATTGAGAGCTGTTCCACATCATTATGCTTTTTTCAGGATCAGGATGTTTCCTAGGATTCTACTTTTAAATAAATGTGTATATACTATTCAGAAAAAAGTGTTTGGAGTTTTGGAGTTCATCATTCTCATAAACTTATCAAGAGCCTGAAGTAACTTTGCAGCACCCATGTGGCATGCAGCCAACCTGAGAAATTGCTAGACCTAACTTTTGAGGGCTTGACTTTGTGACCTAAATAAATGTCAATCAGTGCAGGGTTTTGTTTGAACTATGATTACACACACACCACACATACACACACACACACACCTATGTTAAGACAGCTGAACATTGTCCTGCAGAATTTAACATTGAGACCATCTTTTCTCTTCATGCTGTCTCCTGCCTCATTCACAACATACCTTCCAACTTCCTCAACAAATGAGGCAATAATCCTTCAGACAACAGCCTTCATTATACAACCGTACTTCATCCTTAGAGCAGTTCCATCCTGTGCACTCAATGAGGCAAGGGCCTTCTCGTGTGTGGGGGAAACAGTGTGTTGGCCTGTAATTAGAGACTGTGAGGTGGAAGGGTCCAGAGGTCGGGTTGCAACCTGAACCCAGAAGGCTACACAGCACAGCAATGAAACAGCCTCACAGCCTGAACCCTGTGACCCTGGGTCGGCTGGCTGGGTCGGCTGTGGGCATCTAGTTGCTATATAGACATACCCTAAGGGTCACACTCTTCCTCTTATCTCTGAGGCAGTGAAAGACTCTGCTTGAGGATTAAGTCCATATGGCCAGCTGGAATTAGGGAGGGGAAGGTTGCTCTAGGTGGCATACTTCACTGGGAAATCTATGGAACTTCAGGCAGAAATTCCCTAGTAACTTACAAATGCTCTGTGCACAATTGACTTCAGGTCAGTCTCATTTACACCTCTGAGAAAATGGGGTGTACAGTATATATGGACATGGTAGTAGGCATGTTAGGCTGCCAGAGCATCACTTGGTGGGACACTCACTTGTACATTAATTCTGAGACCTGAGGTGGGGATTGGGGGAAGGGGTTAGAAACCAAAATTCCTGACAAGTCCGTTGGCTCCACATAGTTCTGAGGCCACATCCCCTTCCCTGCTCCATGTTCTTCCTGAGCATGAGTTATTAGGGAGACGTTATTTTTCCCCATGTGATCTATGTGGTGCACGTTACACTTATAACTTTGACCATCTGTGATGGGAAATTATTTGGCCCAAATTTTTAATGTTAAGAGTTTGGCTTGAGCAAAAATGAGTGTCTGAGGCATCAGTGTCAGAACTGTTTTAGTTGGGGCCCAGGCTGTCACTTATCTGTTTGTACAGTGCCCAGCATGATGGAGCCTCAATCTCATGTGAGGCCTCTAAATGCTACTATAATACAAATAATAAGCAGTAATAATGGAAAGAGGAGTGAAGGATTAGGGGGCTAAGATTGCTTGATGCTTTCTCCATGTGGTGCTCCACAGTCCATTGAAGAAAAATAATAGATCATGGAATCTAACATAAATTTCCTGTCCTGTAGACATGGGGTAGGATTAATGACTGTCAAGTTCTGGGGTGCAATTCAGACCAGTGAGAGGTTGTCACCTCTTGTATTATAACCCCAAGTGCCCCCAAATTCTTCTGCTACTTGTGGCTCCATGCCTGGGATGTACACACTGCCAACATGCATTTCATGTTCACTTCATATGCTGTACAACTCTGATTCAACCACTTTGAATCCAATAGCCTGCTCGCAGTTATCACAGACACACTTTCACTTTAGCAAGTGACCCCAACACATACCCCCGTCCAAACTTTGCCCCACCTATCTGCTCTGATATGCCCAGTCCTCTCCTGCAACATTCAGAGGAATAATAATATCCATTTGCTCTTTTTAGGAGACACAACCCACCAGCTTGCCCCATTAACTAGTGTTGATGTTCACTTTAGTGCAAACACTGCATTGTTGGTTTAGATTAATAGTAAAACAAGTTTATGAACAAAAGATGGGATTTTAAGTGAGTTCACATATAAGAGTTAAAAATAATTACAAACAAAAGTGAAACAAACATCTAAGTCTAAACTTTATCTAGCAAGGTTTAGCTCAAGACATTGTTCAAGATGGCTTTCTCTCTCACAGTCTTTCAACAAGATGTGGCAGACCCACTTTCTCAATCAAGGTTTCTTCTAGAGGCCCAACAGTACTGGTTCCTTTTGTCTTTTTGAGTGAAAGAGAGGGCTTGTGGTTCTCTGCCCCTTTGTTTTTATAGTCCAGTGAACCTTTGAAGTGGGTTCTTCTGAAGGTTACCCATCAAAGTGAAGTTTATTCAGGCAGTGTTTGCTAAAATACAAATTGTTCGGTTTCGTGCAATCTGGTCCCCCTTACTACTTATACATAAAATGAGGTAAAAACACATTCTATTGTTTAGGACAAGCCTGTTTTGCTTACACAGGGCTGTCTGGTTTTGAAAAAGTAACATCCTACAGGGGGAATGCGTAACTTTACATATAATCTTGCTACATACATTTTGCCATGATATTATGAACTAGTGAGTTATTCATTTTCAAGTCATACCTCACAAGGTATATTTTATACAAGGATTATTACAATAGTAGGGCATATATGACTGCATGGTGCTTTGAATTACAATGGTACAAACTGTAGCAACACTCCTACTGATGTCAGTTGGAGAATCCCATGGTTCCTATTTGGTCTCATCTGCTCTGCTTAAATATATTGTTCTTTACTTACAGTAAATGAAATTTATCAAGCCTGAAGGTGGTGATATTTCGGATAGATGTTTCAGCATTAAATCCTCACAGTCTTTGATTTTATTATATAAACGTTTTCCTTTCCCACTGTAATGCAGGCTTACGTTTACACTGTATTTTTCTCTCCTGGGACTTTTAGACTTCAATTTATGTGGAGTATATCTTCTGTTTTGCACTCCAATTAGTGTAGTAATTTCACTTAATACAATTTTATGTATAAAAAAATTGGTAAGCAGCACAATTAAGTAAATTTAAATTAATCCATCAGTGGCCCTGATCTTGTCAAGACTTGCAGGCATATATTTGAGCATATATGTCATCCCATTGGCTTTAATGGGACTCGTTGTGGTGTTAAATTTAAGCAAGTGCCTAAGTGTTGGTAGATTAAAGCCAAAGTGTCTTCAGTGAAAGACAATGAATGTTTTGCTTTGTGGCTAGCTACATGACACAAAGGATATTTTCTCAGAGAGTACCAGGAATTTTGCTTGTTTTGTTTTAGCCAATGTTTCTGATTACAAACATGTTTACTTTATAGACTCATAGACTTTAAGGTCAGAAGGGACCATTATGATCATCTAGTCTGACCTCCTGCACAATGCAGGCTACAGAATCTCACCCATGCACTTCAGTAACAAACCCCTAACCTATGTCTGAGTTATTGAAGTCCTCAAATTGTGGTTTGAAGATCTCAAGCTGCAGAGAATCCTCCAGCAAGTGACCTGTGCCCCATACTGCAGAGGAAGACGAAACTTCCAGGGCCTCTGCCAATCTGCCCTGGAGGAAAATTCCTTCCCGACCCCAAATATGGCGATCAATTAAACCCTGAGCATGTGGGCAAGACTCACCAGCCAGCACCCAGGAAAGAATTCTCTGTAGTACCACAGATCCCAATCCCATCTAACATCCCATCACAGACCACTGGGCATACTTACCTGCTGATAATCAAAGATCTGAAGTGTTACAGTGCTCATAACTACAATTCTGTCATTTGAACCTGTTAGCTCACTTCTTCTCTTAATTGTTCTGTCAATAAGTTGAGATCACATCAACTTTCATTCATAAAGCTGAATTTGTTTAACTATCAATTACACTTTTTTTTTTTAAATTGAAACCTAATAGTGTTCTCTCAATTAAGGTATCAGCTGTTTACTAGAGGCATCATTTTAGGTTCATAGTGTTCCATGTATTACTAAGTAATTATAGAAAATATACTATGGAGCAAAATCATTAATAATCAGTCTGCGCGCTCTCTCTCATATTGTCATGCTGTCTAATATTTGGTTTTCAACACTTTCCTAGTTTGAAGTCATTAATTACTTCACTATACAGGTATTTGCAAAAAGGAGTACTTGTGGCACCTTAGAGACTAACAAATTCATTTGAGCATAAGATTTTGTGGGCTACAGCCCACTTCATTGGATGCATAGACTGGAACATACAGCAAGAAGATATTTATACATATATAGAACATGAAAAGGTGGAAGTAGCCATGTTCTTTTGCGGATACAGATTAACACTTCTGAAACCTCTACAAGTATTTTGCTTCAAATAACTGTAATTACTTAACTTCATTGGCTCCTGACTCCTTTTTGCTTCCCCATCTCCCTTCTCTCTGCTTCTTATTTGTAGCTAATAAGTAGGAAATGGCTTTCCTGTCTTATGAGAATGTGAAATTGATGGGGAAAATTGCCAACCAAAATTGGGACCAAAAAAGTCTTTCACAAACTAAATCTCCTTCCCTCCCCACAAAATATGAATCAGCTCAATTGAAATGTTTTATTTCTATTAAAACAGTTTTATTTCTGTTACAATCTTTTTAAACTTTACCTTTTTAGTGCAATGCAAAATATAAACTAGAAAGCTGTTTTGAACAGAAAAATGAAACTTTTCATTTAGAAAATGTCAAAATACCCCATTTTGACAACTTCAACATGTGTTTTTTTAATGTTGAATCATGAGATTTGTTGAAAATGACCCTTTCCCACAAATAGCTAGGTTTCTACAAACTAGTATTTTCCAACAAAAAATGTATTGTTGGAAAATTCTCAACCAGCTCTGTAAAGAACCTAGATATATTTGAAATACTCTCCCTTTCATCAGGATATAGGGTCTTTAGTTTTAAAAACTCCATATGATAACATTCTCCTGGAAATTACTGATGCTAATGAAATAGTTGTGACAGTTTTTGATACTATATATACATATATATATATATATATATATGCAGCATTCTTTCCCCCCACCTTTTTTGGTCTTAACTGAATACCCTTCCTCTCAAAATCCAAAGAACTGAGTCCCAGTCAGTCCCTCAGGATATCTGGATTTAGTTCTCACCCAGATTTCCTATGTGACTTTATGGAACTCTGTCTCTCTTTAAATTCTCCATTTATAGAAGAGGATGTTGCCAACCCAAACAGTTCACAAATCATGTAGCAGGTTCCACTGTATCATGAGTCTTAAAATTTGAGAGTTGGAGTAAAAAAAAAAATTTCATGGTTCTCTTCATTTGCGCTGTGCCTTCTGATTCTTTTGGGTACACTTGGATCACACTTTCAAGCCTTTCTCCTCACCATGTGGGCTAGAAATGTAGTTTGTTTTTTTTTGTTTAATGCAAGGTGAGACTTTTTTTTTTTTACTAGGGCTGTTGATTAATTCAGTTAACTGACACAATTAACTCAAAAAAAATTAATCCTGATTTTAAAAGATTGTGATTAATCGCACTGTTAAACAATAGAATACCAATTGAAATATATTAAATATTTTGGATGTTTTTCTAAATTTTCAAATATATGGATTTCAACTATAACACAATACAAAGTGTACCATGATCACTTTATAACATTTTTATTGCAAATATTTGCACTGTAAAAAATGATAAAAAAATTGTATTTTTCAATTCACCTCATACCATTACTGTACTGCAATCTCTTTATCATGAAAGTGCAACTTACAATGTAGGGTTTTTTGGTTTTTTGTTACATAACTGCAAAACAATAGAAAAATTTAGATCCTACAAGTCCATTCAGTCCTACTCTTGTTCAGCGAATCGCTAAGAGAAACAAGTTTGTTTTTATACAATTACGGAAGATTATGCTGCCCACTTCTTAATTACAGTGTCACCTGAAAGTGAGAACAGGTGTTCACGTGGCACTGTTGTAGGTGGTGTTGCAAGATATTTATGTGCCAGCTGCACTAAAGATTCATAGGCCTCCTCATGCTTTGGTCATTGTTCCAGAGGACATGCTTCCATGTTGATGATGCTTGTTTAAAAAAAAAAAAAAAAAAAGGGGTTAATTAAATTTGTGACTGATCTCCTTGGAGAATTTTATATCTCCTACTCAGTTTTACCCACATTCTGCCAGATATGTCATGTTATAGCAGTCTCTGATGGTGACCTAGCACTCTGATGCAGAATCTACAGAATCCAAACCACCAAAAAAAAAAAAAAAATCAACCTTCTGCTGGTGGCATCTGACTCAGATGATGAAAATGAATGTGTGTTGGTCTGCACTGCTTTGGATCATTATTAAGCAGAACCTGTCGCCAGCATGAACACATGTCCACTGGAATGGTAGTAGAAGCATCAAGGGACGTATGAATCTTTAGCGCATCTGGCATGTAAACATCTAGCTATAACAGTGCCATGCAGATGCCTGTTCTCACTTTCAGGTGATATTGTAAAAGAGGCAGGCAGCATTATCTTCTGCAAATGTAAACAGACTTGTTTGTCTGAGCAATTGGCTGAACAAGAAGTAGGACTGTTTGGATTTGTAGGTTGTAAAGTTTTAGGTTTTTGTTTTTGAATGCAGGTTTTTTGTGCATAATTCTACATTTGTAAGCTCAGCTTTCATGATAAAGAGATTTCACTACAGTACTTGTATTAGGTGAATTAAAAAATACTATTTCTTTTGTTACAGTGCAAATATTTGTAATAAAAAAGTGAACACTACACTTTTTATATTCTGTGTTATAACTGAAATCAATATATTTGAAAATGTAGAAAACATCCAAAAATTTAAATAAATGGTATTCTATTATTGGTTAACAGTGCAATTAATCAAGATTAATCTTTTTTATCACTTGACAACCCTAGTTTTTTTCCTAATCACATGTCTTCATGAGCTGGTGCTTGAGAAATATAGCAAATGTTACAAAATTAGTGATTAAATATCCAGAGCTACCAGCACTAAATATTTCGCTGAGTTGTCTAGAAAATAAATTCATCTACATTTGAAAAATAAAATCCATGGCACCCTGGGAAATAGCACTTTACTTTCTGTTCCTAATATCTCCTCTGGAATCTGCACCTCTGCCAATTCAGTGGCATGAAAAATGACAAATATCTTGTTTGAAAGGCTGAACCTCAAATTGTTTATGCTCAAAATGCTGCTTTAAGTAGATTTCAGCTATCATATCCCCCCACCACCACATTTGATCATTGTCTCTGCATATTTTTTCTGTCCCACACTGACAGCCCAGAGTGAAAATGATTGTCAGCACTGAGTTCAGTTATCTTAGCTGCTTTTTCTCATCTTGTCTGCAATTACACCACCTGCACACTCACGTCTTGGACAGTTTAGATTCTTTCCATTGTGACTTCCTGCAGATTAACGCATCCAAATGTCACCTGAATAGCCTTGAAGTGTAAGTGCAGAAAAGTGTTCTAGCTGCCATGGAGTTCACAGCACTAGGGATTTATTTATTTGGTATATTCTTTGTAGGCTAGGCAGTTTGTAGAGGGTACACTGCGACTTTCCTTAGAAAACAAGTACAGGTCTTCACTCAGCAGGTACTTCAGCCTTCACAAGCACAAAACATACACTAATGCTCAAATTGTCAAAGGGGCCTGTAGCGGGGCAGTTACCCCGTTCCTGGGATAATAGGAGTGAACAGCTGAGAGAGGCTGGGTCACAGATGGCCCTGATAAGAGGGCTGTGATTGAGGAGCCAGGAAAGTCTCATTCCAGCCCTGGATTGAAAAGCTGTCTGGGAGAGGCAGGGTACCTTCCGCAGAGCAGTGCTGGGGAACAGGCAGGTTTAGCTGGGGAGCTCAGGCCTGCCTATCTCCCAGACTGAGGCCTAGCAGGAAGGCTGAAGGAGGTACTGGGACTCCAGGGAGACAGCTGGGCTAGAAAGCCAGCAGGTCTAACTGCCTTGCTGATGATGAGTAGCCATTACAGACTGCAGTTAGCCTCAGAGAAAGGGGGCCAGATGATGACTGGCAGTAGCCACTGAGGCAAGGTGGACATAGGGGGAGGGGGTTCCCGTGGGAGGGGAGACCCAGAGTGTGGGGACACTGCCTTGGGGCAGCACCCCACAATCAGGGGCACCAGGGTCTAGGAGGGATGCCAGGCCTGAGGTACAGTGTTGGAGACTGATGAGGAAGCAGGTACCGGTAGAGAGACACCGGCCAGCAGGAGGCACTCTGCAGCTGGAAAAAGCTAATTCCCGGACTGACCAGAAGGAGGTGATGCACCAGTGAGCTTAAGTGAATGAGATATTCAAATCCCACTGAAAGCAGCACTTGGGCCCCTTTGAAAATCCAGTCCAAAATTTGAAGTGATTGAAGTGTATTGTTACTGTTTTAATTTTACTCTGTTTATAATGCCCTGTTCTAACTTTGAAAATGCTTTATTCGTGGCTTCTGTTCTTTGGTTGCTGAAAAATATTACTTTTCTCTCTCTTTTTTTTAATTCGTCTTTTGTTTCTTATGGGACATCAGCCAACAGGGCTTGAACTATCCCCCCCCCCCCCCCGCTTCACATATAACTTCTTCCCCACATCTCCTGCAGAAACTTAACTGATTCCATCTTCCTAGGCAAGGGGAAGCTGATCTCTAGAGTGCCCCTTCCCTTTCTCCTACCTCCAAATGCAATAGCAGAACTTGTTTTGCTGCACTCAAGATGGTCTTTACTGTACTCTGGGGATAAACATGCCCTAGAATGTAGTATGATAAAAGGGAATCTTCAGAGTGCAACATTCAGAAAGAGCACTCGTACAGTATCATTTGTAAAAGACTGAAAGATTGGAAGGCAGTGTAGTTGTAGCCATGTTGGAGTTTCTTTCCTGAAGAAGAGCTTGCGTGGCTCAAAAGCGTCTCTCTCTCTCTCTCTGCAACAGAAGTTGGCCCCATAAAAGATATATTACTTCACCCACCTTGTCTGTATGAACTACTGGAATGCAGATTTCTGGCAGGAGCTATAGGTTCAAGCTAATGGTCACCAGGTTTTTATATTGGTAAGCTCTGCATTCTGTAGTCTATGAACAATTTTTTTCCATCTTGCTTTTTTCTCATCATTTATCAGAAAAACAGTTCAGTTTTGCTGTCTGATTTTATTTTTTATTTAAATCCCTCCCCAAACCAAACAGGATGAATTTATTTTAAAGCCTATTGTGGCACCATCATTTCTGAAGTACTCCAAGCTTCAGTGGAGAGTTGTTAGTCAGGTTTAGATACTCACCTGTAAATCAATCTGTTTAGGCATAGGTGTCGGTGCTGGGGGTGCTGCAGCATGCCCTGGCTTGAAGTGGTTTCCATTATATACAGAGTTGACAGTTTGGTTCAATGTCTCTCACTATACAAATTTTTCCAGCACCACTTTGTTTAGACAGCTTAAATGACTCCATCATCATAGTATTGGTGATCTAGTCAGAGAACAAAATAGTAGGAGAGAACTATATGCTATATAAATATCCAAACTGGCCTGTGGATGTCACTGTTATATCACAAATGTGGCTAAAAGTCATTCATGAGGTGTTATAAAATCATGATTTCAATGAAGCAAACAAGTACCATTAATGTTCTTCAATAAGCTGTCATATCTGTTAATCACTGAAGTTGGAGATGAATAAAATTTATGCAAAACCCTAGTCCTCCCGCTGGCCAGTGCAAGATTGTTCTCTACATTACATCTTGTAACATTTACCAAGTCTAATTTAAAATGACTGAAGCAATGGGACTGCCTCATCTTCCACTGGGAGGCTATATCTGTTTGTTTAGGATATTTCTCTGTATTAAGATTTAGTTTTCTTTTGCTTATATTAATGCACAATTTGGAATTAAAGGGATTTGTCATTGAGGGCTGAATCCTTAGTTGTGCAGGTAATCTTTATGTTCAGTTGGGACTAAGCCCATGAGTAAAGATTACTCACATGAGTAGAGGTTGAAGAATCAGGCCTTTAGATTGGGTAGGGGATTACATGCCCAAATGAATTGTTAATTAGCTGGAATAAATCTAAATATAGTAAGCAGGGGGAAAAGGCAGTGAGGTTTTAAAGGACAATATTCTAATTTTTTAGTTGAAGTGAAGTCTTCAGTGGCCTGGGTTCTGCATGATCTTTTTCACAAGAATTAGCAATGAATCAACCTCTCCACAGTTTTGCTTGGAGATAGATGGGGAGCTGCCTCTGTTTGTGCAGAGAGGATAGGGGTGGCTCCTCTTACTTTAATTGTACCCTATGGAGTAAGCTTCTTTCTCTCTTACTTTCGAAAGACAATGAAAAGTACAAAAAGCTAAATCACTTACAACTTGTATGTGTTTCCAAATACCACACACATCATGAGGACAGATTATAATCATGCAGTTATGCAATTTTACAATTTGTCAAAGCTGCAAGAACAGACAACACTACACAGACATAATATGTTATGATGGGAGTAAGAGCAATAAATCAGAAGACATGCGAGGAGGGAACCAATGGACAGAGGGAAAGAAAGCTAGGAGGATTAGGTGCAGTGGTGGTCTGGCATTCTTTGAGACAACTCAACATTTTTTATTATTCAAGTTAGCTATTTCTTGAGGCTTCAGGATCACCAGGTAACAGGTTCCCCCCCCCTTTCCATTTTTAGAGGGGTCAGCTGATCAGGGCCAGTGCCCCTAAAGCTGCTTATTATTCATGAATGATTTTTATCAAACATTGGCAGTATATTTGCTCTACAAACACAGTCTGTATTCAGATAAATTTATAATCTAAGGGTCAGTCTCTGCCCAATCTTTTTAGGGTACAAGTTAGGTGAGGTAATATCTCTTATTAGACCAACTTCTGTTGATGAGAGAGAAGCTTTTGAGCTTACACAGAACTCTTCAGGTCTGGGAAAATAATTCCCAATGTCACTGCTAAATACAAAGTGGGAAAGATTGTTTAGCATAAGTAGTTAATACATATTTCAAGTGACTATTCAAGACAAAATGGTCTGTTAACACTTCTCCTGTCATTGGGAGCAAAGGGGGAAGGTAAGCAGCTGGTGGGAGGGAGGGGTTGTCAGTGAGTTAATAAGCCATAAATCCAGTGTCTCTGTTTGGTCCATGATTTTTAGTATCTAGCAAAGTTATGAATTTCAGCTACCAGGATCATCTTTTGAAAATGTTGTGCAGGTTTCCTTTGAGGATGAAGACTGATAGGTCACATACAGAGTGATGGTTTTGTGAAAAATGTTCACCCACAGGTAAGGTGATCTTATCACCAGTCTTATCATTTTCCTGTGAGAGTTCACCGGAGAGTCATTTCACCCACATAGCTGCTATTGGGGTATTTAGGGCACTGGTTGAGGTACACCACATCTTGTGGTAGGCATGTGGAGGACCCATGGATCTTGCAAGGTGTGTTGTGGAGGGTGTTGGTCATTGTTGCAGTGGAGATATGTCTGCAAGATTTGCATCTGTTCTGGAAGGGTCTGGTGCCACTTTGAGATGGTATGTCCTTGTCTATGGCAAGCTTGTTTCTGAGGATGAGCTTGGAGAGGTTGTGGGGAGGGCGGGTTGTTTGAAGGCCACAAGAGGGGGTTCAGGATAGATTCCAGGGTGGGGTCTCCATCAAGGATGAGTTGCATTTGTTACCGCATAGGGGTTCCAATGTGGGGTGGTAGGTAATAACTAGGGTGTGTGTTTTCAGTGACAGTTTTATTTCAGTATTGAAGCAGGTTCTCTCAGGGTATTTGAGTGGCCCATTCCATGATGCAATCTACTTCTTTGGTGGAGTGTCCTTGTTTGGTGAAGGCAGTATCACAGAATATGGAGCATATTTCTCCTTGGAGCATATTCTGTGATACTGCCTTCACCAAACAGATGTTCCACCAGAGGAGTAAAGCACATCATGGAACAGGCCACACAAAAGCCCCAAATCTCCACTGGAGATGTGGTTTTTATAGCTTTTTGTTTAAAGCTAAAATTATGCTAATAATTACATTGAATTAGAATATTCATAACACATCACTAGATCTGTTGTCATATTATTGGTCTTCCTAGTTCACAGCATGTCTTGTCTTGTTTCAGTTATACCTGCTTAGGTTATAAAGCATAATAGAGTTTTTTATTCACCAAAAGTAATTTTCCAGCTAATTATATTTTGATTGTATTTGAAGTCATTCTTGATTTCTTAAAGTAGGTAGTGGAATTGTTTTAATATACTATTTCCCTTTTGCAATCTTGTGTGGGTGAGTGATATACCCCTTCATTGCTGACCTATAGACATTATAGGGGGCTTATTACCCCTATACACTTATCAGCAGTGTTTTGGGCACAGCAAGGCCAGAGTTTTACTCCTTGTGAGCTAGGGGTGGATGGATGTGATTTATCTAGTATTTATCTTTTTAAGATCATATAGATTCATTACATTTTCACCTCTTGAGAGCAGAGAACATGCCCATCCATTCTGGTTTACAGATAAGATGACACTGACTTAAATTGGTCCCCACTGAATGACTGTCCACATCACAAAACCACTGAACAATTTTGAATAGCTGGGAGTTTGTGCTTGGGGAAAGCCAAGATACACACTTCCTGTTCCAGTGTGTATCAGTGTGACTGAGGTGAATTGGCAGACTTTGCACTGAGAAATTTCACAGCTTTGATTTTCACAATGTCAAGCTCTAGAAGTGCTATCTATTACTGATATTGATTTCAGGTGCACAATTTTTGGGTACATCTTTGATTTATGGCCTTTGAGGAGTGTGAAGTTGCTTTCTGATCTTTTGATGTACACGTGATGTCGCAGAAGTGAATTTCCACTACCTGGAAAAACATAGATCTGTACGTTTTTTATTAAACAGTGCTGCAATTAATGTTCAATAAGTCAGGCAGTCCTTTATGATTGCTGCAAGCACACACTGCTTGCTTTAGGGAGAGTTCAAAACTTTGGTTTGGATTCAGCAAGATACTGAACCACATACCTAATTTCAAGCATGCGAAATCAATGGGTCTACTCATGTGCTTCGATGTAGGCACATGCTTGTGTATCTTTTAGAATCAGAACCTTTTATGATGAATATGACAAAAGCAGAAGTAATTATTGCCATCCCTAAAACATAAGGAGCAGCTTCAATCAGTGGTATCTATTAAATATATTGATAGATATAACAGTGACCATATAGTGGTATTGCTTAACAAAATTCAATTCCTTAAGTCATAAAAGCAGCCAGAGCTACCACTAGCCTAAGGCAAATCAGAAGTGAAACTATTTTTGTTTACACAAGTTACTTTCTGTATTACATCCCTAGTAGTTGATCCACACTTATTTCAAAGAGATGCAACAAATAATTTGAGAAGTTCTAGTTCTGTGGTTATATTGGGTCTGAGATCTAGATAGCTTTCTTATCCACAATTTCAGAACAATTATTCACTGAAAACAATGACGCATTGCTAAGTCTGATTGGTCTACTAATTGTTTGAACTAACAAACAATCATTTATTATTTGTTGTATTACTGGATCATTGCTATTTCTAAAGAGGCTTTTCAATGGGTAGAACATGCATGCTAAAAAAAAAAGAAAAAAGCTCTCATTCAAGTGGAGCCAGGGGAGCTATTTTCATACGTGCAAAATTAATTGCTGAATTAAAGAGAGAGCCTTTTTATTGAGTGTCTAAGGTGTGCAATTCCTCATGAACAGAAAATGTTCGAGCTTGTCAAGACTACTTGACAGCGTGTATTGAACATACACTTTTCCTACAAGGACTTGAAAATTCACTTAACGTCAGGAACTTTTAGAAATTCGGGTACTACACAAGCACCGTCCCCAGTACCTTCACCAGCTCAAAATGTTAATGACCTACAGACTCTAAGGAAATTATGTTGAAATTTGTAGCTTTTTGTTAATGGTCTCTTTGGGATTGTAGGCAGGATATATTTAGGATGGCACAAAGTTGTGTAACTAGAAGTAATGGGGTGAAGCTAACAAAGGAAAATTTAGGCTGAATTAAGGTACAGGATGGACTAGATTATTCAGTATTTCTTTTCATCTATAACTTCAGTGTTGTAAAATGCTTCAGTAAGTGAAGGCAAGATTTAAGTGATAAAGGGAAGATACTCAAAAGCACCTAAGGGATTTAAGAGCATATGTTTCATTGACTTTCACTGGCGCTTGTGGTCCAAAATCGCTCAGCCACTCTTGAAACTATTACCCCAAAATGCTCAGCTCTGTTACTTTTCCCAGGCAGCAGAAATCTCCCAGTAGAGTTGGAGATCCAAAATATGGGGAGCAGGGCTTCCACTTGAAAGCTACGATTGAGTCAATATTGTAAGCTGTCTCTGTGCAACATGGAACATACTTGGTAGGGGCGCAGTCCTTGGCAGCATACTGAACAGCCCTGGCCTCTGGCAGATCATCCAAGAACTGTGGGGTTTGGAAGCTCACCTCATTGCCCACTGTATGTCTGGAAATATATATATGCAACTTCCACCCTTCTCACACAGTGGGGGAAAAATAGGGAACTGCTGTGTTTCTAGCCTTCTGAAAGTGGTCTCACTCATCCCAACTTAGGTGATATTCTTAGGCAAAGAGAATAATAAGCCAAGGAAAGAGAATTTGCACTGTTATGCACCCCTTCCTCCATTGCAAAAGCAAAATCCAAGTAAAAAAATCTGTACATTAGAACTGGTCAGAAAAAGAAAGTGATTTTCTCAGTTTAAAACACACACTAAAAAACTTTCCCTATTTGCTCCAAACTGAACATTTTTGAATGTTCACAGCCACTTCTAATGTATATGATTAAAACATGTGAATTGACCTAAGAATACCGGAGAGACTTTCCTTCATGCACAAGCTCAGAGGCACATGCATGTAGCAGTGTGGAGGCTGACTGCTGCTGTGGGAAGTAACTTCATGGCTCTGTGGAAACAGGTGTTAAATTCCTACTTAAATTGCAGTGTTGAAACACAAATTACTCCAGATGAGAAGATCAAATAAAAAGATTTATAAATGGAGCAGATGATGCCTCAAACTAAAGGAGAAATCTAATCTGCAAAAATACAAAGAGAAAAAAATCTTTATCGACCCAGTCACATGAAAAATAATGTGACTTTTAAATGTATATCTGGAGAGTGCACCATTGTGAGGGGCACTTTTATTGCATTGTACACTACTGAAATGTACAAGCCATAAACAGAGAAGTTAGAGTTAAAAAAAAATCTTGCTTGAATTTTGCAGTGTAACATTACTATATTTCTTAGAATTCAGAAAGATAACACAAGAACCCCAAAACAGAGAGACAAAGCAGGATCCATAAAACAGAGGCACAATTTAGCTCACCTTACTCTAGGCTGTCTACAGATTGTATTCTGGGCTTAGTAGTAGTTAAATTTCCCTACCCTGCAAGGTGGAGCAGGAAACCCCTGAGATTTAAAGTGACAGCCTGTAATTTTTCCATATTTTTAATATACCAGAAGTATATGCTCCAGTAGCTTTAAAAAGATGCATTTGGTGTGTAACTTGTTTGTTTTAGACAGCTGTAACTTATTGATATCCTATCAGTAATGAATTCACTTGGATCATATTATACATGTATAGATATGAATTAATCTTCACAGATTTAATTGGCTTTGTAATCATGATCATCATCATGATCATTATCATCATCAAGCATAATCTATTGAGAATCATTGCACCAGCCAGAGTGACCATGGTTGATGGTGTTGCACCAGGTGTCATGTAATGGAGTTCCTAGATGTGGCTCAATCATGCTACTCCAGAGATTCGTGAAGTCACAGGTGGTGCCAGGTGTCAGGATGTGTACCCCTTCTCAAATTCTCCATTGATATGTGAGCATGGTCTGCTGCGATGTTTGTCCATCCTGGCAATCAGGCTGAAGAGACTTAATACCTACTGAAGGAAGGCCAGATCTCTGTGATATTGTGACATTTTGCAGTCAAACCATTTTATGCTCCGGATTTAGCATATATGAAATGCCTCTATCTGCTTCAAGTCTGCCTGTAAGAGGGTCCAGGTTTGACCCATATATCAGTACAGGTGATATGCAGGTTTGAAAGAATCTGAAGTTTATCTCAGTACAAAGATGTTTTGTGTCCATAAGTGAGACATGGACTTTGTACAGGAAGCAACAAGACCTATTAGTCGAACATCCAGTTTGCTCTGATTGTTTTTGTTTGAACTCTGCTTGCAGCTTAGGTAACTCATCAATGCTCTCTCACAGTCCTTGACCCCACTGGCACCAGAGGTTCTAGTGGCCCAAACCCAAGGTTCTGGACCTCTTGTCTTCTACAATGAGACATTGAACCCCATAGCATGGATGGTATCTTGGAGGGTGAGGCTGAAATTCTCTGACTTCTCCATAAGAAAGGCAGCTTCATCAGTGTAGCCTAGGTTGGTAAACACATTGCCAAACTTGATTGTGGTGAGTGGAGTGGCACGTTCTAATATCCAGTTGATTGCTTGATTGATTGGTGCCAGGGCAAGAATGCATCCCTGCCACACTGAGGTTGTGTAGAAACACGGTGAAAGCCCTGAACTAATGAGCACGCTCACACCAGTACCACTGTGAAGATCATGTGCCAGGGTTAGCAGAAAGTCTAGAACACCAACTCCTTTCAGTGTGAGCCAAAGTGCTGACCTGTTGACCAAATCAAAAGCCACTTTGATGTCAATTATATGACATTTGAAGACAGTGGTTAAATTCTCAGTGCAGCTCAGCCAGAAGCTTGAGGGTAAGGGCACCATCCATTTTTGACTGCTCAACAGTGAAATAGAGCTAAGATTCTATTATGACTGGAGCTATTTTAAAAATATAATTTGATTTTTCAGCATCTATCTTGTCATTTGTTTTGTTGTGTTTTTTAATAGATTAGTTAGTTTCACTTTCTGGTTGTCAAACATTAATGCAATTCTACTACATGTGGACTGCACGTATGAGATGAATATTTAAATAGAAACAAATAAAACCATGAAAGTATGAGATTTTTCAAAGGAACTGATGGGATTTTTGGCATCCCATTCCTGTTAATACTAACAGTTCTGTACAAATTTCCTAGGCAGACTGAAAATCTCAACCAACATTTAATCAATCTCGGATTTTGTAAAAACCTCCTTACAAAATGTATATTTTGGCACCTGAGCTGCTGATAGGTCATATGGAAGTGGCTATCGTCAATAAACAAGAGCTGATGTGCTAGTCACAGTTAAAAATGTCCACATTTTGTCTGCTTTAAAATGACAGTGAAAGTGACTGCACAGTCCAAAAGTATAATCAATAATGTTGCTGAGGAACAACATAGCAACCTTTGAAATGGAACATTACTCCTGAAATACTCAGTACAGGATGTCACACTGCAAAGGAGTGGGCAATGCAAGAAAGCAATGAAATGACTAAATGCTGAAAAATTCAGCTATGACTCGTGTCAGCCTAGCCTGACACGTACTGTACTCAGATGCTCAGAAGCCGAAATAACCTATTATATAAGCATTATAATTTGTTATAGAAACTTGTAACTGGATTTGTTGTTGCCTGGTTACTACTTTACTTAATTGCCTTTTCCTAGCTGTAGCTTCAGACTTACTCACAAATATTATGAAGTAAGCTAGAAGGACAGAATTATTTAGAGAAAAAGTGAGGATTTCACATGGCTGGCCCTTCCATCATGATAGCTGTAGCTCATCTTTAGAGAAGCTGACACATTAAGTGATGCAGACACATGTTCAATTATTGTTGTGGTTATGTGGGGGAGGGGTAAGGGGGGGGAGAGAGAAAAAATACGCACACGTGTAAAATTTGTCCACGTTCCTGCACTCTGACCTGAAGAGGAAGGAAGAAAGAAAGTGATGAGGTATATAGCTTCCTCTAATACTCTTTTTCCCTTTCTTTCTGTAGGTATCATTAGAGCCATGGAATTTGGAATTGGATCCAGAGAAGGCAGTACACAATAAATTGGGATACTAATCTTTATTGGGCCTTATAACAGTAATTATCATCATCTACTCTTTCCAACCTTTTGGAAAATTAGGAAGTACTTAGATCTAGGTGGCTTGCTAGGAACTATGTTAAATAACTCTTCTTAGCTGTGTTTGTATGCTGGGAAAATAGAGCAGGTGGCAAAGTGGCTATTGCTCTTGTGCAAGATGTCTTTCAAGGCTGAAGATTCAAGGTATTGGGTAGACACAGAGCTCAGCTGTGAAAGAGGAGAACTCTGAGGTAGAGAGCCTAGGCATATGTCAGAAGGTGACACGCCTCTTTCAGGGTAAATGGGGCCAGCCCCAACTGTGCTAGAATTAACTGCATCATAGCCTGAAGAGGCAGGACTATTGAAGTCAGGTGTTGGCATGTAATGCCTCATAATAAAAAGGGGTAAGAGAATACAGTCAGAGCTGGCTGCAGAGGAGACCAGTGGAGCAGGGTGATGTCTGGAAAGAAGAGCCACAGGAAGGTAGTCCTGTGGCTGCAAGAGGAATAGAGTTGAAGAGGAGCCCAACAGCTGAAGCCCATAGAGGAGTTTAAAATGCTTTGGTAGTGTTCAGTTTAGTTTGTCTGGAGCTGTTTTCTACTGGCTTGGGAGGGCAAACCCATGTTGCCCATGCAGTGGCACTAAGTTGGTTCAGCAATGCTGCCAAATGCATGTTTTCTGTTTGGTTTGAAATAGCTTATGAATCAGCCACTGAGTACTATGTTTTGAATGCCATGTATATCAACACTAGTTATTTTTGGTTTTACTTTCTGCAAGCAAATCTGGCTAATAAAAGCATGAGGTTTCTGCAGTTCAGTGTCAAGCTATTTTAGGAAGTACTCTTGCCAAGAGAAAACAACTCCTCCATGTCTTTCAAACAAGTCCAACTTGCTCTCCCTAGGTCCATTCAAAACACTGCTGCTAAGGTTATCTTCCTGGTCTCATTCTATTCATGGCAACTTCCTCTGTACTTTTCTTGTTACATCTCCCTGCTGCTCTAACATGTATGCAGAGGGCTAGTAGGAAATTCAGATACCAAACTTAATTGTTTCACGTGTTTTTTATATATTTTACAATGTTTGAGTTACGACAAATGGCACTTACAATGTTTATAAATTGTCATTGTGTTTTGCCTTTACGACATTTGTTTCAACTTTACGATGCTCGATCCAACATTGTCCCTATGGGAAATTTGAGTAATGACATTTTCGACTTAAGACACAATTTTCAGGAACCAGTTGTTGTAAGTCTGAGGACTACCTGTGTGTGTATGTGTGTGTAATTAGTCCACAATGCCATTATCCTGCATTGCTCTTCAAATTAAATCTCCTCAAAACACATCTGATGTCTATCGGAAATAGCTAACTGCCAATAGCAAGGTAGAGGGCCAGTAGGGAAAAATATATAAATAAAATAAGATTAGTGTCTGAATTCCTTGCTGGCCCTCTACCTTGCTATTGACAGTTAGCTATTTCCTATAGACACCAGATGTGTTCTGAGGAGATCAAATTTGAAGGGCAATGCAGGATAATGGCACTGTGGACTAATTTTTGGGAGGGCATTCTGTGCACAAGGGGTGGTATGGAAGAAAGACTGAAGGCATTTGTGGGAGTAAAATGGTGTCATTTGCAGTGGGAGGAAAATGGGGAATAATGTAATCGCATACCAAAGCTGGTAAATAAGGAAAGAGTATTTTGTAAAGCACCTTAAAGGTAAGGAGCTTTTATTTGATGTGGTGGAGAGATGTGGTAAGAACATGCATTTACAGACGCCAGCTATGTGCACATGTTCTCCCTCCTGCTCCTTCCAATTTTAATTGGTTGTCTTGTTTGTTTTTTCTTCATGCAAAATGTGAATTTGTAGTTCGACGGGGAAAAGAAATATGGCCAAGCTAATGCAAATCATTAGACTAATAAAAAAAAATCAAGATGGAGAAGAACTTGGCTGTCTGTAGAAGTGCACTAAGTAACAGTGGAGGGGTGAGGTGACTAACCCAGGGATAGATGCCTAAATAGTAGCATTAGTTGCCTTTTCTTACTGTGAACCTAGACAGCCCACTAAGGCCTAAGTTCGTGGATTGTTTCCAAGACTTTCAGCATTTGTTACTGTAACTCCCAAGGCTCCTACACTGCGCAGTACAGCCACTGCATATGCTATGAATGAAATGACACTTGAATTTGCAAAACAGATTTAGAACTGGGGATACCTAGACTGAGCAATAGGCGTAATTTATCATTGATGCAATTAATGACTTTTCAGCATCTAACTTTCAGTTTTTTCTCTTGTAGTTCTATAACTAGGCTCTTAATTAAAAATGATGGTATTCTGAAGGAGACTAATAACTGGAACGTTAGAGCTAGCTGATACTTTTTGTTTTTCTTGTTTCTGATTTAAAGTGAAAGGTGAGAGGGTGGAACAGGTATATCTTAATTTCCTGCATGTGACAGGTAATTCCAGAAAATGTAGACACCTACTGTACAAGAGTTTGCCATACTGGGTGATACTGGTTTTGATCAACTGATTATCTGCTGCTACTATACTTTTGTTTTTCCTGCTACCTCTGCTTCTTGATGTCAACACTTGCATTATAAGCTATCCACTCTGTATAATGCAATTCGATTATGAAGAGGGTGCACATTCCACAGTCATTTCTTGAGTGAAACTCCCACTAAAGTCAAGTGGGAGTTTCACTTGAGTAAGAACAACCGAATCTGGCCTCAGTGCGTTAAACTTATTCTGTAGACGAAGTGTTGCTTTTTCTCATAGGCTTCAGAACTGTGAGCTGCAATACCTAAAGAGGTTGTGTGAGGGGCACAGAAAATTAAACATGGAGTTTCAGCACGAGTTCACATGCTTAATACTTCCAAGAAACATTCTGGGTTCAAATGTATGCTTAGGTATATGAATGAATCTCTCCTATGACTTACTGAGATTTGCACCCATGAATTTTAGGGCTGAATTGGACCACTTTGCTATGAAAATCCTAATCACACTCCAAAGGTATAAAATGAAAATTTTCTTCTGTTTGTCATTCTAGCTAGGCACGTAGGGACAGATTTTCTGATAGTGTAAGTCCATGGACTTCAATACAGTTACACCAGCAAAGAATTTGTCCCTCTGTCATTTCAACATAGTTGTTTGGGAGTAAATATAAATAGAAAAAACAATCCGCCCATTATGAACTGGATTTGTAGCTGTTTGTATTAATGAAACAGATAATTTTTTTGTAAACCAGCTCTGATCGTCTCCATGGTTTAAACTCTTCATTGTCCATTTGCTCACCTACATGCTAATTGTCCCCTTGTGTTTGAACCCAATTTAAATGTTAAATATTTCAAGATGATTTTTCAATATAATTGTTTGCAAATGATCACCTAGCTACAATGTGTTGAAGTCAGTGGGAGTGTTTCCATAGAGTTTAATAGGTGTTAGATAAGATCTTAACAGAATGTAATATTAGGATGGCCAAACTTATCTTTTAAATAACCAAATTTTAGAAGCCTCTAAGCAATAACTTAAAAATTTTTCCATGTTTAATCATGTAAAGAGATTTAAGGTCTACTCTCTCAGGATCTTCCAGGGTAGTTTGTGAAGCCTGTATGTTGAAGTCCCTTATTATATCCCATATTCACCAAGGGCAGGTTATGCCTGACTAACCTAATTGCATTCTATGAGGAGATAACTGGGTCTGTGAGAAGGGAGATAGCAGTGGATGTGGTGTTCCTTGACCTTTAGCTAAGATTTGATACGATCTCCCACAGTTAATTTTCAAGCCCAAGTTAAAGGAGTATGGGCTGATGACTGGACCATATAGGTGGGATAGAAGCTGGCGTAGATTGTCAGGTAACAGTAGTGATCAACGGCTTCATGTCTAGCTTGGCAGCTGGTTTCAGTGGAATGCCCAAGGTTGGTCCGGGGGCGGTTTTGACAATATCTTCATTTAATGATCCTGAGGATGCGTGGACTGCACTTTCAGTAGCTTGCAGATGAACATTTTCTAAAACTTGGAGGAGTGGTAGATACGTTGCTCGGAGGTAGAATAGGGCCTACAGAGGAGGTAGACATAATTATTAGACTGGCCAAAAGTAACCTGAGGAGGTCAATCATAGGACAAGTGAGAGTCCTGCCACTTAGAACACGAAGAATCCCATTCACATGTTGACAGACTAGGGACCGAATGGACTAGAAGCAGTTCTGCAAAAAAGGAACCTAGGGGTTTTAACTTGGGAACTGAGAAAGCCTGGAATGAGATCAACAGTTGCCCCCTTAGTGCCAAGGAAGGCTAACAGCATTTTGGGACGTAAAGCTAGGTTGCATTGGCCAGCAATATGAGGGAATGTGAATCTATTCCCTCTCTATTCGTATGGTGAGGCCTCATGAGTACTGTGTCCAGTTTTGGGGCCCCATGCTAATCAGAAGGCTGTGAAAGAACTGGAAAGAGTCAGCCGGAGTTGGCACAAATAATGAGATTAGGGGGCTGGAGCAATGACTTCTGAGGAGAGACTGAGGGACATGGGATTGTTAGTCCTCAGGAGGGAGAATGGGGGGCGGGTTGATAGAACTAGCTAGTCAGCTTCCTAAGAGGTTCCAAGAGGATGGATCTGTACTGTTCCGTATGGTACCTTTGATGCAGAACAGGAGTAATGGTTCAGTTGCAGTGGGGGGTTTTTGGTTGCGATATTAAGCAAAAACTTTTTCACTGGGAGGATGTGACCCCTGGATTGGTTAGCCTAGGGAGGTGGTGGATTCTTCTTCTCCTTAGAGGTTTTAAGGTCAGGCTTGAGACAAAGCCTGGCTGGATGAATTTAAGTTGGGAAATGGTCCTGCTTTGAGCAGGGGGTTGGACTAGATGACCTTCTGAGGTCCCTTCCAACCCTGATATTCTATGATTAATCAATACCACTACAGATTTATCATCTTTGGGCCCAAAACCTACTTGTCAGCATTTCCTGGGATGACTGACAACCATGAGAAAGCAGTGCATGAAATCTTGACCTCGCTGGAATCAGTGACAAAACTTTCATTGATTTTCAAGGGGGCCAAAATTTCACCCAATTAATTATACTTTCTTACCAAACAAAAAGTTACTAGCCCAGGATGACTGGACAAATAGAAACAATGTAATGTTGTTGTGACTTCTACTGCCATACTTCATGGCACATAATTTTGTACAATGTTCCTTCTTGGAGACAAGATCTGTCTTTATAATATTATTTCCAACAGATTAAGATGTTGACAGATTATAATGAATAAAATGTCTCAATCTTTTAGAGATGTATCTCATTTTTATCAAATTTACCTTGCCTTAGACCCTTTTGTGCCATTGAGGAGCTGGGAAGTCCAGTTCCTCCACTTATTATGTACATTCACTAGTTTTGGTACTTCTTCCAAGGTGATGCTAGCACATTTGTCTTCTGCCAGTTCTTTCTTGACCTTCCTCACTTTCTCTTCCCTGCTTCAGTTACCAAGTACAATGTTTCCTTAGTATATCTTCCTCCTTCCATAAGGCATACATGTCCCAACTGCCTGAGCCTTCTTTCTTTATTGATATTTTCTATGTTCTGTTTTGTCAACTCCCTTACTCTCACATTTTTGTTTTTTCTCAGAGATTCGTGCTGGGCAGCCTCCAATCTTTGTTAGCCATTGCCATCAGCCAAGTTTCCGCTCCGTACAGTAGCATGGTCAGTACAATCACCTGGTATAATCTGACCTTTAGTTTGGTGTGAAGTCCTCTGACCAAATGTTCTTCCTCCTTTCAAAAGAAGTGTATGCTTTTCCTAATTTAATATGAATATCTTTATCACAGCCACCTTTAAATGTCATCACACTCCCTAGGGTGGCACAACTCTTCTACTACTCTTCTGTTAGATTTCTTTTTCATTCACGTACACCTTTGCATCTGTTATCCCATTCCTTACCTTCATCATCTTGATTTTCTCTGCATTTACTTTCCATCTATTTTTTGCTGCTCTTCTGATATAAAGCCAATCATTCTGTTCTAGATCATATTTAGTAAAACAACATCATTGGCAAACTGTCATGCTACTCATCTCTGCTAACCCTTTTTACACTGTCCATGATGCCTTTTACTGCCTGCTTCTTCACCCAGTCTATTGCTAATTGTCATCAGCTGCGAGTATGTGTATATGTTCTCCCTGTGTGCTGTCCCAACTCTGCACAGACAGCTGGCACAGCAGACCTTGATCGAACCATCCAGTAAAGCTACAGACTCGGTTCATAGCAAAGGAACCTGGTCAGGTTAACTGTCAATCACGGTCCTAATGTCCCTGGCTCAATGGTTACAGGTACACTAATACATGTGAGCCCATTGCAATGGACTAGCTCAGTTAATGGTGGGACTTTCCATTATCCCCTAGGCCAGCCAAAGACACTCCCTCTGAGATACCGCTATACACAGATACAAACAAGTTACATATTACCTCTGACATTTTTGGGTGCCACCCATTACTTGTACATGTTGGTTCTGTCAAATAATCTCTATCCATCATGCTCTCATCCTGACCTCATCTTTAGGGTGGGTAGTGTAATAAGCCTCTGTCCCAAATCTGGACCTTAGCGTCCAAAATCTGGGTGCTTAGCATGAACCTCCAAGCTTAATTACCAGCTTGGATCTTATCTCGCTGCCACCAATCAGGATTCTGAGTACCTGATAAACTCTCTGGTCTCCCCAAACCTTTCCCTGGGGGACCCCCAAGACTCAGATGCCCTGAGCCTCCAACAAAGAGAAATAACCCACTTCCCTTCCTGCTCTTTACTTCCTCCCAGATTTTCCCGCCCTGGGGATACTAGGAGATTTCCCTGCTTCAATCCCTTGAAACACAAAACAGAGAGGACGATTTACCTTCCCCCCTCCTTCTTCTCCCCCCTCCCAGTCTTTCCCTGAGAGAGACAGTACTCCTGGCACAGAGATTCCTATCCCCTTGCCTTAACTAGGAAAAGAAAATCCAACAAGTTTTAAAAAGAAAGCTTTATATAAAAAAGAAAGAAAAAACACATGACATGATCACTGCATCAAGATGACATAACACAGGGCTATTGCTTAAAAGAAAATATGAATAATCAGCCTTATTCAAAAAGATATCCAATTTAAACATTCCAGCAACTCCACACATGTAAATACAAAATACAATATAAACCTATTGCTTTTCCTTTTGTACTCACAACTTGGGAACAGAAGGGTAGAAAGAAGCTTGGAGATAGAAAAAAAAAAAACTCTTCCCTCATAGCCGAGAGAAACAAACAGACAGAACAAAGACAAAAACACACCCAGAAGTTCCCTCCCTCACTTTGAAAAATCTGGTTTCTTGATTGTTCCTCTGGTCAGGTGTTTGGTTCCCTTTGTTAACCCTTTACAGGTAAAAGAAACATTAACCCTTAGCTATCTGTTTGACAGGTGGGTGTGTTCCTGTTTTCTTTGGGGAATGTGTTTGGTATCAAAGTGTTCTGGTACCACCTTTCTAGAATGTGTTTGCATATATATTCTTGTGCCTAGCACTACTTAAGAATGTGTGTTTTCTGCAATATTAGCCATGTTTTTGCCAGATTCTGTGAACAGGCCCTGCCTCTTGCTCACAACTTAACTTTGGTTTATAGTAGCAAAACTTTGACTCCTTTAGCTCAGACCTCATACTAGGCCTCTAATACAAGGACTTTGGTTCAGGTCCTCTTCCTACTACACTAATATGAAGAGTACTGATGATAACCACACCCTTTCCTAACTCCAATCATAATATCTAAGAACTCACCCAGGCTGGTATCTGATCTTACTGGGCATCAACTTCTATCATTTAAACTCCTTATTTGATCAGCTTGTTTGTCATTCCATAGCTTCTAGCAATATTCTGTAGGGTCCCTCTGTGAACAGTATTGAACGCTTTCTTAAAATTGGTTAAGATGGGTTTTTTGCCAAGCAGTATTTCTTTAAATGATCTTTTGAAAAGTGAGTGGTGGTTTACAAAATCTACCTGGACAGAATTCATCCTGTTCTCAAAATATTTCATCCACTGCCTTCTTCATTCTTTCTTTTTTCTGTATCTTGTATCTACCCTAAGAATCCTGCCTGTCTTGCACTGTTCCTGTTTTGCTTTCAGAGCTTCCTGCTCATCAACCACTGCCCGTGTTCCAGACGTAATGCATAATCTTTCTTCCACCCCTTTAATGTCTTGACTACCATCTTCTTCCAGTTTGATCATCTGTCTCCCAGACTTTTGTCAGCTTGGCTCTATAAAATATTGGAATGGTTACTAAGTGCAATCTGGAATACAAGTTCCTTTTCTTTGTCCATTAACTTCTCTAATGCTATGTCCATCTTTGTGATCTTTGAGTTTAAGTTGTAACATGTCCACTATAAGATAATTATCTGAGCCAACATCTGCTTCTGCGCAGATTCTAACATTCCTCAGAGATGATGCCCATTTCTTAACCAGATATATCATGTGTGTATATCTAACAGTCATTATCTTATGATTTTCATGTGAATTCTCTTGTGCTGGAAGAGACTGCCTCCTGTCTTTTGTGTGTTTGTGCCAAAGAGATCCAACACCATTTGCCATTATCAGTTTGGATGATTTCCACCCCTGTGTCCATGATGCCTTCCCAGTCAGTAGAATTGTTGTTGATTTGTGCATTCAAGTCACCTATCATCAACTTGATGTCATAGTTAGGTATATCATCCAATACTTGCTGCACCTGTTGGTAGAATGTATCCTTCTCGCAGTCAACTGCAGTTTACTGATGCATATACTTGGATTATTTTACACTTGATGTCTTGTCTGCAGCCTGGCTTTTGTTCAGTTGTTCACTGGCTCCCAACCCAGCAGGGTCTTTGGTGTGATGTGATCCAGCATAATTCCTACATCTTTCATGTGTTCCTCCTGGGCATAAGACTGCAGGGCCACCCAGAGGGGGAGGCAAGTGGGGCAATTTGCCCTGGGCCCTGCAGGGGCCCCCACGAGAGTTTTTTGGGGCCCCTGGAGCAGGTCCTTCACTCACTCTGGAGGCCCCAGAAAACTCTCACGGGGCCTGGGTCCCCGGAGCTTCGTCCATTCCGGGTCTTCGGCAGCGGAGGGTCCTTCCACTCCAGGGCAGAAGGACCCCCCGCCACAGAATTACTGCTGAAGCGGAACCCACCACCGAAGTGCAGCTGGAAGAAACATGAGATTACAAAGGTCACACTGAATTCTAAAAATCTCCTCTTAATTTCCCTAGAGTTAGTTGTCACATTAGTCTTTTTTCCAGTTTTATTATACAAGGTTTTTTCATTGCTTTCTATTGCCTGATTAATTCAGTCCCTGACTCCCTTGTTCATGTGCTCTGTTGAGTTCTTCAAACTAATTGTTCTGCTACATTAATGTCTGATAGATCATTCCATCTAAATTGAGGCCAGATCCTCTACTGGTAGAGAAGACCTTATGCATTGTTCTTAGAAATCTGCCATTTCTCTACTGCCAGTCTTCATCTTTGATAGGTGTTCCTTGTTGCCACTTGCATTATTATGTACAATACACTAGAAGATGTTATGGAAAATGATGTCTGTACCACATGTTCTTTTGCCCAATACATACTGTGACAAAACTCTCTCTGTGTCTCTGTGGGTCCCGTGCTTCCTGGCGGATTTCGCTAGTCTCAAAGGCTCATTGTGACCTTCCATGTAGCCCTTTTCTCTCCAGAGGCAAGGGTCACAGGCTACTGAGCCGTTTTCATCATAAGCCAGCAAGGGAGGTGAGGAGAAGCTACTCTTCCTTGCACATTCTCTGTCTCCCAGTCTCAGTGATTAATTTTTTTGGTGGGGGGAACCCAGGCCCGTCCTCTACTTTGGGCTCCAGCCTAATAGTATCAGCTGTGGTACCTGACCTTTTGGAAACAGGACACATACAATTCCTTGTGCCACTTCCCCACAGCAACCCCTGCTTCCTCAATATCTACTTCACCCGTACCTCAGGGCCTCCTTCCTTGTGCCTGATATGGTTTGTACTGCTCAGTTTCTCCAACAGTGCAGCTTCCTCCTACAGCTCCTGACACATGCTCTAACCTAACTATCTGGAAGGCTTTTAACTAGTTTCAGCCAGCTCCTGATTGGCTTCAGGTGTCCCAGTCAACCTAGCTGTCTTCCCTGCTTTCTGGAAAGATCTTAATTGGACCCAGGTGTCTTAATTGACCTGGAGCAGCTGCCATTTACTTATCCTGGTAACAGGGACTTGTTTAGCCTGTGGCTAATATATCTGTCTCCCGCTACTTTACTATAGCCATCTGGCGGTGCCCCGTCACAATACTTAAATGTTAAGTGCACCCACAAGAGTACCATTTAATCTTCATTCTTGCAATTAGAGCAATGGTTCCTGTTTTCATACTTACTGGCAGCTAGAGAGTGGACCAAGAAATTTTAATTTTGGTGATTTCACTGTATTAATCTGGTAAATAATCCAAAATGTAGAAGCAATAGGCCAAATTCTTAGCCATGTGTACAAGAGCATAATACAAATGTGGGAACGTTATTTTGTCACTAAACACCATATCACGAATAATTTTGTAGAACTCTACAAAAGGCAATGTTCAGCCTAAATCCTGGTGAAATGGCATAACTCATACAAACAGTAAAGCAAAAAATTTTAGCTTCAGGCATTGGAAACAATTTTGTTGCATGAAATAGTGAATGGTACTGCCCAAAATACCCTCAGACAGTGCTGCACTTAAGAACTTTTTTTGGGGGGCAGAACATTTGGAATCCACATTTGATGTGTATACTAATAAAGTGGAGATGGGGAAGGACTTAATTCATAGCATTTAAGACCAGAAGGGACCATAAGATCATTATCTAATCTGACCACCCGTCACAGGCCATTCCATTTCACCCAGTTATCTTTGTATTGAGCCCAATATCTTGGGTTTGACTAAAGCATAACTTGTGCTTGAGTAAGTCCAGAACTTCCCTTGGTGGTTTGTTCCACTGGTTAATCACTCTTCCTGTTGAAAATCAATACCTTATTTCTAATCTGAAGTTGAATTACTTAACTAGGGCTCCCGTCCCACCTCTCAGATTGAGAACTATATAACCTCATAATATACGTATGCATGTGCAGCCACAACATTACGGCTGAAATTTTCATAGGCAGCTAAGGAAGTTAAGTACCCACTTGCTGTTGAAAGTCAATGGATTTGGGTGCCTAATTATGTTAGGCCCCTTTAAAACTGTACAGTGCTTTCCAAATAACCAGCTATTCAATATTTTTTGTCTTCATTGTTCAGTGTATGGCCCTACATCTTATTTTAATATACACTATTCAAAACCTGAGCTGAATTATACATTCCCCCCCCCGCCCCCCCGAAGTTTCCTATGGTGTTGTCACCATGGTATCTGAATGTTTCCCAAATATTAATTAACTTTTTTTCACAATACCGCTATGAGATGAGGCGGTATTACAAGCCCCATTTTATTTTCGGTTGTATCACTGCTTGCAGCATTTCAACTTGTACTGTTTCTGTCTCCAATTTTCACCCTGTATGCCTGGAGATACACCATGTGACACTTTTATCATGTTCACATATGTGTGTCAACTTCCTGTTCCAGATCATCAGGCTGTGTACTGTCAGATGGAGCATATGCTCCTGAGAGTGTGTTTGCCTTTACTCAATAACATCCGCTGGAACTCCAGGCTTACATCATACATCTGTGTTTTTAGAAGTTGTTTCTGTATCCTTGGTGATGCTTTTCCAGGTCCCTTTGTGTGTTGCAAGCAGTGGTTTGTGATCAGTTTCTGCTTTGAAGCTATGATCATAGAGAAAGTCATGAAATCTTGTATATCAATATGCCAGACTTAGTGTCTGTCTTTCAATTTGCATGCATCATAACTATAACTGTCATAGCCATAGATGTCTATGAGATTGGCAACCAATCAGTTCCAGGGCATTGTAATAGTACAGCTGTCAGCCCTTTTGGGACATGTGGAAAGTTTTATGTCTTTAAGTGGGTCAAAAAATGCAGCATTGGCGCCGATGTCAGAATGTGCTTTAAATCATTGTACCCTTTCATGCTTGGGCATCCATGCCCATTTGATAACCTTTTGGAAACTCTGTCTTAGGTGAGTTGTACAAGCTGTGTAGCTAAGAATGAACTTGCTGACATAATTCAACATGCTTAGCAGCCTTTGGATTTCCCTTTTTATATTCAGATCTTGAGGTGTTCAGTTTGCTTGAATTTTTGATTCATTGGGCAAGATTCTCTTGGGGGTCAGTCTCCTTCCCAAATGTTGTTGCCATTGTTTGCAATTGACATTTGGCCTCATTTGGTTTATTAGTGCTCACAATTTCCAGTACTCTCCTGAGTCGTTCCTGATGTTTGATGGCAGTGCTGCCCCAAATTATTGTAATCGATGTACACTTTCACCCTTTAGCCCGTGGCTCATTGTATGGTGAAATACTTCTGGAGCTGCTCAAAATCCCAAGGCACTGTTCATAAGAGTAGAGGTGTCCACCTGACCAGAATATGGAATGTGGTAATTACATGTAACCTACATAAATCCACACTGCAAGTTCAGTTGAACTGAGTTATTTCTTCTGTACTTCTTGTTTCTGGGTATTGTTAAATAGCTACTGTGGTCTGCTTTAGAGATTATTATGTTTCTTTTGTAAGAGGAATGACCCTTTATAAATTACTTACCACAGGGATATTAGGAGTTGACTTAAATTTTGAGATGAAAGATGCTACAGAAGCACAATGTTCTATACTGCAAAAAACTCTATTTCACAATGCCTATTTACCCATTTTCCCAAATGAAGTAACATTCTCCACATGCACAAAGATACTTTGGAAGTAGATCTAGAGCTCAATCCAGCAGTCCTTAATCAGACAATATTCCCATTGCAATAAATTAATCTGTGATTTTGTAATTAATACTATTACAGAAAGAGACCACAAGACTGAGTACTAAGAAATTCTACATACTAATCTGCCCTGACAGTGATTGTCCTTCTGGCTAAACCCTTCTGCGTGTTTTGACACTTTAAAATAAATATAAAGGCCTGAACCAAAACACTTGAGTTTGCAGATCAGATCTGTCTCTAACAAAAACATATCTGATTGCCAAAACGGAACACTCCAAACTTTGGGGAAAATTCAGATATGCATTTTCAGCTCCCAACTTTGGATATTGTATGTTTCTTCTGTTTGATAGCTATACCAAATTATGTCTAGATCTGGATTTCAGATGCACAGTTTTGATTTTGGTCTTCCTTTCAAATTAAAGATAATAGTTCACAGAGCAGAGCTATGAGGATTAGCTACTATTACTAATGATTTTTGGAAGATGGAATGTTTCTTTATAGATGCTAAGGGTATGGCTACACTTGCACCTGTGCAGCGCTGGGAGTTAAACTTGTCTTCGTACAGCTGAGTAGGGAAAGCACTGCAGTCTGGCCACACTGACAGCTACCAGCGCACTGTTGTGGCCATATCTGCAGCATCTGCAGCAGCATTGGGAGTGGTGCATTATGGGCAGCTATCTCAGCATTCAAGTGGCTGCAACTTGCTTTTCAAAAGGTGGGGTGGGGTGGAGTGTGACAGAGCAAGCGGGGGAGAGAGAGTGGAGTTTTGGAACCGACACTGTGTAAGCAGGCTTCCTTGCAAGTTCTAACCTCCTTTCCCACCCCTCTCTCACTCACTGAAAGCAAATAGCCCTCTTTGTTTTTTTCCTCACAGACCAGATAAGCAGCCGCTCCAAAACGGACCCGCGCTCCCTCCCGCCCGACCGCCACGCTGCTTCTCTCCTCAAGCCCCTTTCTTCTCCCTCTCTTCAAGCAAACACTAGCTGTGGGCATTCCAAAGGGAGCTCCCTGCCTCTGCTCGTTCACAGCAAACAGGAGCTGTGTTTGTTTGTTTGTTTGTTTTTATAAGCAGGTCCTGGAGCCCAGAGTTCACAACAAAACAGAGAGATCACAACAAAACAGAGTTATCTTTACTTAAAAGGATTATGGGAAGGTTCCGGAGGTCAGTTAGAGCATAGTAAGATTATTCCCTGTTTACACTGGCATTCCAGCGCTGCAGGAGCAGCGCTATTCTCTTTATTCCTCTCATCGAGGTGGAGTACAAGCAGCGCTGTAGCCAGGGAGATACAGCGCTGTATGTGCCTTGCCAGTGTGGACGGGGAGTGAGTTACAGCACTGTAAACCCACCACCAGCGCTGTAACTCTCAAGTGTAGCCAAGGCCTGAGTGCTGATATAGACTTTTTAAAATACATTTTATCATAAGTTTCAGGGCTCTTGTGGTACTTGGTTGTAATACATAAATCCCTGAGTTTCACCTGCCTGTTTAGCCATTGATTCATAATTGCTCTTATTTTTTGTGTTCCAAAATGCTATTATAATTAGAGTGGGACCTATGTTTATTTTATGAGGAGATGTTTCCAATCATCATGTTTCAACATTATCTTCAAACTTATTCAGCTGAGAATAACAAGGGCTTAATTTAAACTCTTTATAGGCACATTTCACTTCTTTGCAGATTTTATCCCAGCTATCAGATTTATAGTCTTCTGTGTGAACTCCAATGCTAAAAATAGAGCTTTACAATTAGAAAAGAACCAAGGGAGCAAAAAAATATTTCTTAGAAGTTTTAACTTGTTTTGCTCCACAAAAGGTACATGAAGTTTCTGAAGGTAAAAGAACAATTGCTATGTAGTAGGAAAAGCTTTTACTCTAAGACCTTCTGGGACAAGTTGCCAGAATGTTCCTATATTTTCTTTGTACGATCTGCACATTTGCACTGTCATTTGATGGGCTCAAAGATTGTCCAAATACAAGAAAAGAGCTCCTTAGCTTCAGAAGGTGTGAGACACATTGACGTGACTGTATGCATGTCTATCTCTGGCTGCATTTGTTTCCAAACCCTTATTGCAATAATTTTCTTATTACATAATGCCAGTACACAGTGTTCATCTTTTATTTTTGACCTCTGTTCAGGCCTCTACTTGATATAATTTTTATGTGCAGAAGTCCTGACACTTGTTATGATAAAGCTCTAGAAGTTGGTTGAAGATTACATTATAAATACTGTTCACATTTTCATTACCTACCAGTTTTACAGTATCTATCATTTGATTTTGCTATTGTGTTTTTCTCCCCTAAAGGACATTCAGTTATTTTGATCTAGTTTAACACCGCCCATTCTCCCTCACACCACCACCCTTTTAATACCTTATATGAAGCTTTAGAATAAAATTTGTTCTTCATTGGCTTTGCTGCTCTCCTTTTGGCAAATGCTTAGTTTCCTTGTACTTGTTCAGCAGGAGCCAACTTGGCTAGCCTTCGTTTGCTATTGCCTGCTGTGCATCAGCTTCAGTGTTGTCTGTTAGCAAGAAGGTGCAATAGTTCTGGGAGCAGTTTTTTGCTGTAGCTATAGAGGTGCAGGAGCTACTTTACCAATTATGCTGCAAACACAGAAATCTATTAGGATTTACAGATGTTTGAATACATTTGACTGCATTTCCTTCTGCACCTTCAACCAAAATGCAAACAAATATCAAACCTTCATCGGAAGGTCAAAAAAGAATTGGTCAGCTGACCTGAAGAAATGTGGAGGATTTTTCAGTTAGCACATCAATCTTTGGACTGCCCAAGCAGTATATTATTTATATGTTACAGTTAGGCCTGGCCTACACTGAGAGTTGTCCCCTCCAGGGTTGTCCTGGAGTCTGTAGGAATTAAAGATTAATCTTTAATTAAAGATAATGTCATGTGATGAAACCTCCGGGAATTCATCCAACCGAAGTTTGCAATCTTATTACCCCGAAAAGTTTTACCAGTACAACTACGTCAGTTAGGGGTGTGATTTTGTTGCCTATGCCATTCAAAGCCCCTAATGTGGATATAGTTATACTGTTATAAAGGTGATTTATATCAGTATAACTATTCCCTTTCCGGTATGGGAATATCTATAACGCTTTAAAATATCTTTATTCTGGTATGGCTGTATCACTATTAGGGGAGTTGTAGTACTTTAATGGTAGGTAAAGCAGCAGAATTTTCTAGTGTAGGCAAGCCCTTCTTGAAGTTGGACCCTTATGTAGCTTTGTAAACATACAGCGTACTGTGAGCTATAGTCAACAAAGAGAAAATAAGCTTATGTTTGGTAGCTCTAAGGTACTTCTGGCAAAGGAAAGAGATAAGAGAGAATCAAGGACCAAGAAATAAAGAGAAACTACTTATTCCTGGAAAGGATGGTGTAAATTAAAAGAAGGGGAGAGAACAGGTGAACAAGTCAAGGATACAGATAAATGAGTAATCCCAGCAACAATCACTAAAATCCCACAAACCAAGTTAATCTAGTTTAGTGAGCCCTTCAGAGCTTCTCCCACAAGCCTTATCTGGGTGGTAGAGATGAAACCTGTTGTGAAGGGTGTGCTGCAAAGCAGACAGCTCTCCCTTTTGACTGGTGTGAATCCCTGGTGGCGGGTGCACTGTCCTCTGTGGCAGAGAGCAATGTAGGAGCTGCATCCTCTATGGCTGCTCTAACCTGTCCTCCGGCAGCCAGCCCTCTCTTTGGTCACATGGTCCTTCCTAGGCTCAGCACACATCACAGCCATGTGAAGGCTCTCTGGGACGTGCAGTTTTTTCTCCCAGGCATGCCAATCAAGCATTGACGATAGTAAGTCCTCCTCCTCTGCCCAAACATGGGGTCTGTCTGCACATGGCTAACATTTCTGTGTTGGTCCTAGCCCACATGCAGTCTCTCCAGGCCCTGCGGCTGGTTGCTCTGCTTCTTAGTCTGGCTCCTGGGCCAGCCCCCATCGTGTGTCCCCTTCAAGCACAGGTGAGAGGCAGTCTCAACTGCAGTTCTAGTCTCTGCCTCCATGATGCTTTCTGTGGGAACTGCTTCTCTGAAGCCCCAAAACTGGCCAGGGGCTACATTAATATTTTGGGTTGTTTAACTTGCTGAATGGACTAAACTGTGCTTTGTTGTTTACCCCTAGTTTCTGTGGCATGATCCCTGCTTGTACATCCATTGAAGTAACACAAATGAAGAAGAGCACCAACATAGTAATAGGAGGGCCTGCTGCTAGTCCAGCTTCCATTGTAGCCAATCTCAAAACTCTCTTGGAGTTCAATAGCAGTAGTATAATATGTAGGGTTACCATCCATCTGTATTTCTCCAGACATGTCCAGCTTTTTCATCTTTAAATAGCCTTCCAGGAAGAGTTGGTAATAAGGTTAAAAGGTCCGGGATTCCCCCTCGCCCGCCCCTATGCATAGTGCAGCACAGCTGATTGAGCGGCTGGGCCTGATTGAGCTGCTATCATTGGCCTCCAGCAGCCAAAGCCCCTCCCCTGCTCCCCCCTCCTGCAGCCTCAGCACTCTGTGGGGGAGGGGCTGTGCATGTGGCAGCCCAGCAGCATGTTTTGCTTCCACATGGAGGCATGGTGAGGGGAGTCCCAGGGGACAGTCAGGGAGCAGGGGAAGGGTTAGATGTGTTGGGAGTTCGGGGAGAGGTGTCAGGGGACAGGGAGCGGGGGGGGTTGGATGGTTCGGGAGTTTTTGGGGTCCTGTCAGGGGGCGGGGAGTGATTGGATGGGCGGAGGTGTGGATAAGGGTTGGGACAGGTAGGGGATAGAGTCCTGGGGGGCCGTTAGAGGGGACAGTGAGAGGACAAGGAACAGGGAGGCTTAGGAGTCCTGGGGGGCAGGGGCCCCAGGAGGGGGCAGTCAGGAGACAAGGAGAAGGGCAGGTTGGAGGTTTTGAGGGGTGCAGTCAGGGGTGGGAAGTGGGAGGGAGTGGAGCTCTCCACCTCTTCTTCGATTGTTTAAATATGGTAACCCTATAATATGTAAAATATCTATCAAGCACTGTTCAGATGAGCAAGGTTGTTCAATCAGCTATCTCGTTAGGCAAAGCAGCTAGAGAAGAGAATCCTTATTTGGGTCGTAATTATGTATTTGTTCAGCCCCTCCATTGGGTTTCTCAGTGCTCTCTGAGGTTATACCTTGTTACCAGAGCAGTTGCATGGAAGAAACTCCTTATAAGAAGACACTGTACCAAATTCTGTTGTCACCTATACCACTGGAAATGCGGCAAAACTCCACTAAAGTGAAAGGACTACCTCCAGATTTCCAGAAAATTAATGGCAGAATCTGGCCATAGATCAATTTGCACTGTTAGAGTCCACAATACATATTTACGTAATAATAAAGTATATTTTACCCATTTAGAATGGAGATGAAAAACCATCAATGTTTTTCTAATCAGCACTGCCATTAGCATCACAGTGGAGTGGCTAAGGGCTGAATGGCTATGGAGGCTGAACTAATTTCTTGTGTTCACAGATGATCATTTCCAGGTCAGTCCTGACCATGGACGGCGGGTATAATAGACAAAAGGAGGCATTGCTTCCTCTACCACAGGCATCTCTGCTGCCTGACACCTGGGCCATGGTGCCCCTCCCCCAACTCTTCCCCTTCCTGCTCTGACCCTTCCCTGAGGCTCCCATGTCTTGCTGCTGCTGCCTGGAGTCTTCCTCTTTCCCCTCCTCCACCCTACTCTCTTCCCCCTTTAGCAGTTCCTGCCACTGTGTTCTCCACACCACCTGTCCTTCCGCGTGGGGGGGGGGTGTGTGAGAGAGAATGTGAGCGGGGAGTCAGTGGCAGACTGGAGGAGTGAGGAGACAAGCAATGGGGATCGCTGATTAACTTTACACAGTGAAAAAGCCTTGCCAATAAAGTGGTAATGAAGACATTTTAACAGGCATTTGCCAATGCTCAGGAAGCCTTTGGCCACATTCATCTGGCTTTTATATTGTAGGAAGATGTGTTATTGGGGTTAAAAACAGATTCCAAATGACGACCCTTCAGTTAGTCTCTGTACCCAGAAGACGGAACTGCTAACCTAGCTCGAGAAGCCCACCTAGCCAGTGGGTTTATCTTTTGACCTAGTCATTTTATTCAAACCCAGTTTAAGTAAATGAGTCTGACAGGGAATTCTATGTAAGAAAGGTGACTAAACTACTGCCTTAATGCCGACTGTCAATGACCAGCACTTTTTCAAAAGGAGAGATTAGGCTTCAGGTAGCCTACCTTTTGGTCTGTCTCTATACAGCATGCATAGAACTCTCTGCCACACAGAGGAGAATCCATCTGGCAATTGAGCAACACCTGTTGCCTGTTCAGTTCCCTTGGGAATGTTATTAGTGATTTAAGGTGTAAAGGAGAGGCGGCAACAGCAGGGTGAGGAGGCAAGCGGCGAGCCAGCTGCATAGCAGGTTGTGGTGGGTGGGGAAAGGGTCTGGCAGGGGGGTTGAGGAGGCAAGCAGCAGGTGGAAGACGGGTGGTGAGTTGGTGGTGGGGGCGGGGCCTGGGGCTGAGCAGGGTGGAGTGTGGGCATGGCTGTGGGTGGAAGAGGCAGGACTAGGAGCTTGCTGACCTCAGGGGAAGTTTCACCCACCATCCATGGCCCTGACCCACACTGGTTGGAAACTCTAACCATCTCTGTTCTGTAACTAAGCAGAGGCCTTCTTTTAATGTTCTTGTCTGTGTCACTGAATTTTTTTTAAAGGAAATACAAAATATGGACAACAGAACATGAGGCAAAAATCTTATAGCATGCTTTTTGTGTATACATCTTGAGAACACGTCATTTTATAGAGGCCTACACCCGCATTTGAAATATGTCTGAGGACCAGATATACCTTTTTATTTTGTAGAAAGTAAGACTGATGTTCTAAGCCATCAGTTCTCCTGGAATTTGTCTGTCATGAGAATGAATAATACAGACTTCAATCTACCAGTTGTAGGCAGGACTCTGAGATTTATTCCGGGAAGGACAGTGTACCTTTTGTGTTTTAAAATGGAAAGTATCCCTGCTTCTCCTCCTTTGCTCATTCCTTCGTTTCATTGGCACCACTCCACATTGACACTAGTGCAAATCAGGATAAACTCATTTGACCTTAAACTAGGGCGGTATTCTGGGATATATACCAGTGTAACTCAGCAGAATTTGGCCTATTTTGCCTACTCTCTGCATTTTTTAGTGTGATAGGAATATGGGAATAACAATAGGAATTAACTTTTTTAGAACGGAAATTCTTTGTGGTGTACATTTTTAAATTAGTTTGTGTTGTGTAGTCTTATTGAGTCCACAGTATGTGGGAATCATGGCTCAGGTTATGCTCCTGCATCACAAACCCCCATCACAGGTAGCAGTGGTGGTGGGGATCCGGGATCCACGGAGCTATGTCTCCTCCCCACACTGGTGGGTCTGACAATGAAGAGAATGAGCAAAGCTTTAGCTCCAGCTCCCAGTTCTCCTTGTGATACAGCTATTCAGATAGAGCTAGTCTGAAATTTTCGGATGGGATATTTTTCTGTCGGAGAATGGTGATTTCAACAAACTCAAAATGTTTCAAAGACAGTTTATTTTGAGGAAGTTGCAATAAAAACGAGGCAGGGTTCTGGTGCCACCCTGTGCCTTATTCTTTGGCAGCCTGACCAATGGCCTACTAAGGAGCTCAGGATTCCAGGTTCCCAGCTCTCTGGCTGCCCATGTGGCAAGCCACCAGGGAACCAGGAGCCTGGAAGCCCTGTCTCTCAAATTCCCAGGCTCTTTGGCTCCTCTATAGCTTGCCTCATGAGCTGTCGTGGAGCAGGGTTCCCAGAGTTCTTTTGGAAACCTGCCTGAGTTCTTGCCATCTCACTTACCTGGCTCTAGGGTGACCAGACAGCACGTGAGAAAAATTGGTACACGGGGTGGGGGGTAATAGGAACCTATATAAGAGAGACCCAAAAATCGAGACATCTAGTCACCTGATCTGGCTCCTCCATAGATTGCCTGGCAGGTCACCACAGAGTAATGCTGCCCAGAGCCCTGTCATATCACCTGAAGGACTGATGTGAGCTGGGAGCTGTGGGTCTCTCTAATTTGTCATTTTTACTGTAGACCAGTTTTCAGTGACATTGGAGAAAACCTAGCACTCAGAGTGCTATTGGGAGTTTTGGATGGGTTTGAATACTAACTACACAGCAGTGGAGGAGTATCACCAAAAGGGTTAGATAATACATGCCTTTTTCTTGAGTTTAAATGGAATAAAAGTGAGAGAGCTTATTTGGGACTTCCAAAATGCTGTAGTTCATGTAACTGCACTCAGAGTTGTAGAATAATAGAGTCGGAGAACTGTAGGGCTGGAAAAGACCTCAAGAAGCCATCAAGTCCTGCATTGAGGCAGGACCAAGAATTTGGTATTGAACCAAGCCACTGAGTGTATAGATTCCAAGAAACAAAGGGCATAAAGCTAATGAAAACAGGTTTTTGGCTGTGGCTGAAAATACAATGAAGAATAACCTTTCTTCTTGGCAGTTTTGGAATTTCAACTATACCCTGTGGTTGAAACTGGATTTAAGATGTATATGGACATTTGAGAGCCTATTAGGTTCAGCACAAGAAATCAGCAAAGGTTTTACAATTCAGATAAGCACTGTAAATTATGGGCAATTTTATACAGAACTGTGCTAAAATCTCTTGAGGAAAGATTTTTCTCATGCGGATTCTGATACTTCCTGCTTCTAATCAGAAATCAAAAATAAAACCATCCCTGTTTTTCTTTTGCTGGTCCAGGGCACCTCCTGGTCAGAAAAGGTGCAGAAATATGAACAAATGAAAAGTTATCTAAATATGTTTGGCTCTTAAAAGTTTGATTCAAGTTTGGTAAAAAGGCTTTGGGTGTTTCTTATTTTAAGTGAGCTGATTGATTTGTTTCTATTTAGAAAGAAGAGGAGTGCGAGTTCTTTTTCTGTGCCACTCCTAGTGGAATACCTAATAAAGTAGAAGACTGATTGTAAGCTAGGAAGATCAAAGAGACATATGCTGGAGATGGAACAGTGGATGAGTGATAATTTATTGAAAGCTGCTATGAAAGGTGTATAATATAGACCATGGGTGGGGGTGGAGTGGAAAAACCGAACAGGTGTTAAGTCTCCTCATAAATTTGAACACCACATTGGCTCAAATGTTTCTCTTTCCACACAGCATGGAGGGGAGCAAAAACGATCGTCAGAATGTCAATGATAGGGACCATATCAGAACCTTTATAAATAGATGTGCAATCTTGGGTGCTCTCTGTATTTATAGAATAAAACCTGTGAAGCCCCTGTAAAGATTGGGGCTTCTTATTATGAAGAAACAGTTCCATCCCCAAAGAGTTTGCAGTTTTAATATGTGACATATGAAATGACAAATACACACTTTTGTATATATGTACATTTGCAATTTTTAAAATTTATAAATAGACAAAGGGTGACCGCTGTGTCCACCTGTCCTTAAAACAATTATTTATTAGATGATTTCTTTTAGACAAAGGTAGGGAGCTTTGAAAGACAAAAGAACTACAGAAATAAATGAACGTCATTTGGAGGAAACGCTTGTAGGACTGAATCTATAAAATGCATTTTACTTCAGTCAATATGCTGTTGGTCAGGACCATATAAACTTCTGAATAATTTTGTATCTTGGAGGCATCCCATGGCTAGAGATTGGAAACCATTATTTGTTTGGTGCTGCAGTGATGTTCAGAACTAGGGAAAGTGCTTGAATTTGTCTTTATCTGAAAAAATATGCTTCAAGCAACAAAACACTTCTGTTCAGTAAAAACAATATATTGCATTTCCCTGGTAGATTGATGTAGTGAATTATTCCTTAAGCATCCGCTAAGGGGAGTGTGGTGCTGGACCAGCCTTTCTGGTTTCTATGACAACAGTGGGGAGTGGAGTCTTTCAAGCTAAGTGCTTGCTAAAGCAGGTGTCGGGTTGCATAGCTGTTCAGAAGCTCCTAGATTCTATGCAGCCAGGGAGCCTTTCCATTTCCCATTTGAAACATCTTGACCCCCTCGAGTTCAGTGAGTGAGTATTGTCAAGCTCCCATGAATGAAGATGGTTCACCATTCGGGCTCTATTCAGTCCTTTAGACAGCAAAAAGGTCAGTAGAAATATTTTTGTCTCTAGCACTGTGTGCTAAATTATTAGGTCTGCATGTCCTTGCAGTATGCACAAGCATCAGTACACCAGCTGCTCCTAATACCAGAGCTATGTGTGATGCAGATGTGTTTAAACTCTTACAGTAAGTTTAAAATTTTATCCATCAGTTTGGTCCCTGAAATGGCTACATTTTTTTCTACCATTGCAAGACAAGTAACATTCTCTAGGATTATAACCTATAACAGCATGTACTAAATACGTCTGTTAGAATATAAACCTACAAGGCATTCAAAGATTTTGATTTTAAGTAAATAATCTATGTCCTTTAAAATATCCACATTGCAGTGCAGTGCAAGGAAAAATGTGCTTGGCATAGCTGCACTTCATTGTTACAGGATGTTGCTGTGAATGTATTTCATTGCAGCTGAATGGTATTTGCTTTTAAGAGGTTGAAGATCACAAGTAGCTCCACAGACGTCATTTGCTACTTTACAAGCATGCTTTTACAATACCCATGCTGCATGATGTTTGACCATAGAACTGATCTAATACTTTTAGTTTATCATGAAAACTTTGTTCAGTATTGAAACAATGCTTCCTTAGTTTTTTCAGCTGTTACAATAAATACCAAGTGCTGTTTTATGGCTTTAGGTGAAAATGACAAAGATGGGAGGTGGGGGAGTCCTCCGTCCAGTTTTCTGCTGTTTTTCTTTTATTTTGGTAATATTGTTTTATTTCTAGCCTATATAATACATTAGTAAAATCATGAATCAAGTACAAACCATACAGAAGAAGAAAATAACCATAGCTACTTTCAGTACTTTAGTCCCCAAAGCAGAAATAATTAACTGATCATGTCTGCTTTTGCACATCAAGAACATTGGAATCTTTGGCTACTGCCCAGTAAGACTGTTAATATATACCTCTTAGCAACTGTGACTGAAATATTTATTAATCATTGTAATCTCTTGTTAACATGGTGCAATAAAGATGTAATAAATACATGAGAAGTTCTTGGAAGGTTGGATTTTTTGTTTGCATGCTATTTTCCCCCGCCGTGATTGCATTAGTATTTTGTAGGTAAGGAGGTATCAACGTTCCATTGTTACAGTTGGTCCATTTGTGCTGCTATTGATAGCTTAACTTGGTGAGCACTGCTGTTCTACTACAAACTCTTTTTATGTCCGTCGGTTCGTTAATCCATAAAATTTCAGCCTAGACTCTACTTTTATCATAAGTTTCAAGCATTCATCCTCGGAACAATTACTACATCCACTAAATTTTGTTTAAAAATGATCTGTTTGAGTGCACATCTGTGAGAGGAAGCTGAAAAGTTTGAGAATATTTGTACTCCTGTAATTCCAAAATAAATTTAACTTACCTTGCGATTTTGCTCCCAGTCCCTCCCTATGTGCTCTAACTAGTTTTGCTGTTCTGAATTGTAAAATGTCAAATTCATTCTTTTTAAAAATGAGATTACATAGGTACAGTAAATTGTTTTTCTTAAATGTCATATTTGTAAGCACATGGACTGATAGCTGTGCAGCATGTACACTGAGTTTATAGAATCTAACAGTTCCTTCTGAGCCATTACTTATGTCAGGTCAATGATTAACTCAAGAATCCCTACCAAGGTCCTAAGGGAACTATACTGTATTATTCTTAAAACAATTTCATTTTTAAATTGCATAATTTCTTAGTTTCAGCATGGAATGTAATTTGTATTAACAGAGCCATGATGAACAATGTAGTAGATTCTGTATGCTTTTAACATTTCCAAAACTTCATAATGTATTAGCTCTGCTAGTCTGTGGGATGAGTTACATACTCAGAAACAGATTCTCATTCTGTCCGTATGCCTTGGGCAAAATCTGAGTAAATTGACTTGCCACAATAGAGTCATGTAAGTGAGATGGAGTGCTCTCAAGAAGTCATGGAGCATGTATATCCATGGACACCATTGCCTGTGAAATACAACAACACCCTTGGCCAAAAAGAAAAAAGCATGTCTCCTTCTCTCCCCCACCCCAAGAATTACCTGAACAAGGACATGACTGAACAGTACAGAGTGCCAACTCACTCTGAATGAGCTTTCCAAGTCCTGGACAACAGATTTTCTCTTGTCCTAGTGCTTTTGGGGCCATTGGGGATGGCCGTAGACAGGATTGGTATAAAGGCCAGAGGAAGAATAAACAAAACAAAAAACACAAACACCACTTGCCCAAAAAACCAAACCAAATCAGACAGAAAATTGAGTGCAAGATAATAATAAAAATAAATTTTAGTGATACTTAAGGGGTTAATGTACTAAAGAATCTAGCACTGTGCACTTCTGTAGACATACATGTAGATTTCTCAATGTGAAAAAGTCAGTATGTGATTTTTATTTAGACTTGTATATAAATTTGTCCTTGTATGTTTATCTTGATGCTGCCTATACATATTGTTTAACTGTATGCAAAAATATGCCTTAAATTCTATTTTCTACAAAATTAGTGATAATCTTTGTAGAATGGCCAACTGCCCATCACAGCTGTGCTCTCTATACTTTAATTGCATTAAGAGCAAGCTACATTTTTGGGGGGGAGGAATGGGGTAATTCCAGCAATTATCTCTTTGTGGACCCTCAATATAGAATTAAGCTGTAGGTCAAACTAAAAGAGGAATGTATCATATAAAAGCAATTTATAAGAATACACCTTTTTGTGGATTGAGCCTTATAGGGTAGCCTCAGGAGACACAATACTCAGACTGATTTAATGGAGAGAGGTTAAGTTTTACAATCCCCAACCTTCACTGGTTTGGAGAAAATTGTGTTTGTTTCCCTTAACTGCTTGATTTACTACTCTGAGATTTTGTTATGGCTGAGAGGATGAGTGGTAGTTTCTTCAGCTTTCTATAATTATATTCTTTGCACAGCTTGAAAGGGAACATCCAAGTGCTCTGACATGTTGCAGTGAAGCTCAGAAATCTAAGATTTCTCAAAAGTTAGAAAAATACATTTTTATCTCTGGACTAGTGTTTTGGTTCCTTGCTCTGTTTTCTTTGGTGGTGACAATGGGCCTAGAACAGGAGGCTGGCAGTAGAATATCCAAGCATGGCTTTGTCCTGCCCTCTGTCCAAAGCAAAGCATATACACAGTGAATACTCCCAAGTTCAAAAAAAGTTGCTTTGAAACACATCATTACATTATCACCTGAGTAGTTAAAAAAAAAAAATCTATTCTAAAGCCATGAAGAGGTTCATAGAATGGATGTTTCATTTCCCCTTGCCTTGTCTGACTCCAAATGACTGAAATTATCCCTGTTAAAAAGAACAATAGTCCCAAAGTTAGTCTAAATCTAGGCCCACAGCATGGTAGTGCATTAGATCAGTTGAGCCATCTGGAGAGTCCTTTTGTCACTATTTTTAATCTGCATTGTGCCACAAGGTGCAGATGCATTGTTTTAACAGATAAATTCTCAGAGAATCTCCAGCGTTCCCGAATGTATACATTTTTCTATCTCATTTATTATTTAACACTGAATTTTTTATCTACTTACATGTGTCAGATGGGATTAACCTTTGATTACTTGCATAAGAATTGTCAGAAGAGAAGGAGAGGAATGCTTTATGTTTGCTGGTTGGTTTTGGGCCATTTTTTGCTTACTAAGGTTTTGGATTTAGAGAATTCTGACTTGTGAAATGCACTCATGACCTTCTTGACTGATTAAGGCCAGTAAAGAGGTTTAGGGCTTTTTATTGTGGATTGTTAGCATCTTCCTCGGATATGGTAAGCCAACAGGTATGTACTGACAAACAGTGATTTGACTCTTGCTCAAGAATCTCTTTGGCAGGATACTAAGAAAATGGTGACAGAACAATTCCATCTACACTTAGTTGAAAGATATCTATGGGATTCTTATCTGGTATCAGAATAGGGTATGGAAGGAGGGTTATTCTGCTAGTGATGGGCATGGGGGAAGTCTCAGTGTGGACTTGTATTGCATGTACTTGCTGTTTTTTTTTTTCATAGCTTGAGGGATCCAAACACTGCATCAGATATAACTTATTTGTGTTTACAGTAGCGCTTAATCGATCCAACCAGGTTAGGCACTGAACATATGTATAGCAAGAGAGTCCCTGCCCCCAAAGAACTTTAAAAAATTAATGTAAAACCAGACATTAATGTGAAACAAACTTTGGGCAGAGGTGCAGAAGGGAGAATTAAGTAACCATAACATGAGCATGTTTTCATAGACTAGCTATCTGTGCAATTTGTAAAAGTAGAGGTTATATGTAGGTTCCTACACCATGCGCATGACAGAAGCATATGAGTGCCTGACCTAAATGACAACTGGATATTGTTCATTTACATGCATGATGTGGTGGGATTTTTTCACCTTCTTCCGAAAAGGTGATATTGATCTGAATGGATTGTTCGTCTGAAATGGTATAGCAATTGCTATGTTCCTCCAGATGCAGTTTAAAGTACAGACTAAAATGTGGTGTCGGAGAAAAACTCAGTTCTCGCTTTTTGTTTGGGTGCAGCAGAGTGGTTATTTGAAAGGCTGCCTTTCGCTCTGCACTCTGCCTGGGACGCTGCTATTGACTGACATTGCTCTTTTCAGTACTAGCAGCACTGCTTTCTTATTACAGACTTTGGGACTCACTCCCTGTGGCAGTATACAGTATAAGGTGTGTTTATTCTATTTAGCTTTTGACTGGCTGGCTGCCAATATTTCATTAATTTTAGTTCCAGATCCAAACTTCTAAGTACCCCAAACTTTAAAAATGTTTGGCTACAAAGTCATTTTTTTTTTCTGTATAAAAGGCAGAACCAAGACACTGGACTCAAAAAAAACCAAATGTTTGGGGGGTTTAGATGTGTAGTTTGATTGGCACTCATCTCTGGAGGGCATATAATTATACGTCCTTCCTTCACAGGAGTGTTGTAATGTTTGTTTGTAAAGCACTTCGAGATACTCAGATGAAAACTGTTATATAATATTGCACAGGATTACATATTTTGTAAATATGAGATCGAAAAACCTGGAGCCTCTTCTAGAAGCTAATTTTATTCAACACAGGCTTGCCATTCTAAATGGCATTTTACAAAGATCATATTTTTTGTTTTGCATTTTGGAAGCTAATGAGGAGCAGAGATATTGCTAAAATGATTAAAAGGTGCAACTGTGACATAGTTTTATGAATCACATTTTCATTTTTCTACATGCTGTTTCTCACAAAGGCCACAATAATGGCAAAAAGGAAACAATCATTTCTCAGAAATAATGCAAAACGAGTGAAAGAATTGTCAGGCCCCATTCCTTTCACCTGCACTCAAAAGGCAGATCAGCATGTGTTAAAGTCTCAATACCATTCTCAGGATCTATAAGCTTTACTAAACTGTGTATGGTTATAGCAATGAAAGTAGCCATAAACACACATCTTTTTAAATGTCTTTTTTGTGCTCAGCATGCAGTATTTTAAAGATATAACATATTAAAATGTCAGCATTTAAAATTACATGCCACTATATTGAAAGGCAAGGCCCAAATTTTTAGCGATACATACATACGTACTTTGTTGTGAGTTCATTTTAGCCATGTTAGTCCCCTAATGTGCACCCAGATTGTGTAGCCAAAGGTGCTAGAAAGGTTTAGACCATAGTGAGTTTTTAAGTAATTATCAAATTACAGTAGGTTACAATTTCAGTAAAATATAGCACTTGCAGTTAATATATGTACAATAATTAATCCTATATTTCCTTACCTGCATATGAGTTAGGAAAACTTTGAGATCTAGAAACCTATTGCATGCTGGAGAATTGTTTTGTCACAGTTCAGTGTTGGTTTGCCTTCTGAATAAATTTGGGGTACAGCTGTCAACTTGATGATTGCTCAAGATAATGGTGTGCCTTGGTATTGGTTTATTACCTTCTAATTGTTGTGCAGCTTCATTTAATTCTGTCTCATAAACATTGTGCTTGTGACTAGCCTTGCCAAAATGTTCTGGGGGAGACTGCAAACAAGGAAACCTGGAATGTGATAAACCAAAATAATTCTGGGTTTTCCTTCAGGATTTTCATTTTCCCTATTGATGTAGTCTCTAAGGATTAACTGTAAAAGTATACCCACCCAAATGCCCACAGAAGCTAACCCGTTGCACCTACAGAGACACAGCGAGACTCAGTAAGCTCATGTAAGCACAATTCTTAGTGTTATGCATGCAAATACAGTCTTTTTGGCAGCCAACAGGTGGTCAAACATTTGCAGGCATATTGAACATTTGCAGGCACACCCACTCTCCTTTGAAAAATTGTCCCTACATGTTCTTAGGGGATAAAAAGCAATTGCTGAAATTCTTTCCACCACCTGACAGAAAGTACAGAGAAGGTATTGAGAGAAGCTTATTTTTACTTACTCTGTTTTTAAAGGGGCTACGAAAATCACCATAGATGGCTGATAATTCAGAATGACCATTGCTGAATGTCCTGTAGTGTTGTTCTGAGGGGAGTCTAACATCCATGAGCTGGTATAAGGGATGCATTAAAAGACCTTGCCTATTCTTCATAGCTCTCAGCAGGGTATTGTAAACAGACACACCACTTGTGGTCACTTAGATCTGTTCAGGAGAAATTACTGTAATTCTTCCAAGTAGCCAGTGGTTGCTACTTATGGATGTTCCATCTTGGTAAAAGAGGGATGAGACAAAGTATATTTTTAAGGGGAAGAAAAGTCACTTTTTTTTCTGTCTATTTAAGGGAAGAATGATACATGAATGGAAAAAGCAGCCGTGTCACTAATATAAACTCCATGTACTTCCCCCATAACAAATTTGTAATAGAACTTTAAGTATTTTTGTTCAGATGTATTTCTTGGCAACAAAACTATCAGGACTGACTGAATGTATTTTATAACCTCAGCAGCTAGGAGAAGATTTCTGTGTTTGTCAAAAATCATCTTAACCATTTGTACCAAGAGCCTGCTCTCTAGGTAATGCATCTTCTAGGAATTTTCAGCAAATGTGGCCAATTACATTACAAAATATTTAATGGTAGCAATAATTTAACAAATAGATTGCACAGCAACCACTTGGCCTCCCTGCCATCAAAATAATAAGGTTTTTTTTTGGTATATTGGAGTCTGATCCAAAGCCCACTGAAATCGATGAGACTCTTCATTCACTTCCATGTGCACTGGAATCCAAAACCATCTCATTGTATGTGGCATACGCAAGTTTCAGATTGATCCTTTTCTAAATCCACATTAAAACCAGTTCAGAAGTGCCTGTTTTAAAAACCCTCTTTATCTACTGTGGAATAACCTGGAAGAGTTGTGATGACTTTTAAAAAGACGCTAAAGTACACGGAAGTGTTTCTCAGCATCTCTGAACCTCTCTGCCTGTGATACATCGCTGTTCCCCTGGGATCAGATTGTGAGCCCTTCCTCATCTTGATGAGCACTTTAACATCAGTGAACCTGCTTGTGTGTGAGACTGCTCATGTGGTAACTGCTTGTCAGTATTACTACAAGGATCACAATTTGGCCGTCGGTAAATGCTTAGATTGTAAAGATCTTCTGTTTGAGTCAGATTCCACATATGGACATGAGGAAGATGTGAATGTTCATGTTCCGTCCCTAGGGAGCAGAGTGGAAATTTTCAGTCTATTCAAAAGTAAAATCTATTGTCAAGAAAGAGGTTTCATTTTCCTCCTGGATTAGGATTAATCTCTAAAACTTCAGGACATTAACAGTCTGAAGAGCTTTCCTGTCCAACACCTGCAGAAATTGCATCCTGGGAGCATGCTGGGATTGTGGCTTTTAAAAGTGTGCAGGCCAATAGAACATAATGTTGCTGATTTACTTGTTGGATTTGCATACAATGTTTAGTGTGCTGACAGTTCAAAGACAATGCATACATGAAAGAAACTGCAAATCAGCTATTCATACATTTCAAAATTCAGAAGTCTAATTGCTAATCACTTTAATGTTGCAGATAATAACTTTGGCATGCTTTTGGGGATAGAAAATACATGAAAAGGTTAGGTAGTGAATAAAATGGAACATATCTGGTTTTACAGATTTAGGGTTATATTGTAAGTCCTTACATTTTAATCCTGACAAGTTTTCTTGTTTAAATGTTGTACAACTTCTATAATTCTCATCGAGATGGTCTGGATTTAAACACCTTTTAGTTGTCAGTGCCCAAGTGTACATCAATCTCCTTTCCTTTCCCAGATATAAACAAAATCTGCTTAATATCTGTTCATGGGAGGACTGGCTGGATCTAGGAATGGGTAATGGATTCAGACCCTTATAGCTCTAGATCATTGTTTCAAACCTAGTCCAGTGACTGAAAATTACTATCATCTGTCAAATCTTTTGTGACCTAAATGAAATATGTTAGCAGGGAGTGGGGGTCTAAGGTGACTTTTTTTTTTTTTTAAATGGATGGATGTCTGCATCACAAATTTACCCTCACACTCTGTTTAACTGGGAGTTTGACACACTTTATGGTGGTCTCAGTAGCGACACAATGGATTCACTGCTCTCTCATTTAGATGTTTCTTCAGGTCAGTTGAGGCGATGTATAGAAATGTTGTTTCCCTTTTGCCTATACTCTACCTATGCTTTAGAGAGAGAACTGAGTCTAAGGCCCCATCTACACGATGCGTGAAAATCGATTTTAGATACGCAATTTCAGCTACGAGAATAGCGTAGCTGAAATCGAATATCTAAAATCGAGTTACTCACCCGTCTTCACCGCGCTGAATCGATGTGCGCGGCTCGCCATGTCGAATCCGGAACTCCGTTTGTTTTGGTGGAGTTCCGGAATCGATGTAAGCGCGCTCTGGGTTCGATATATCCCCGTCTAGACGAGACGCGATATATCGAACTCTGAGCTTTCGATTTTAACGCGCCGAAATGGCGCGTCGTATAGACGTGGCCTAAGTCTCCAGTGCTGTTAATGCAGTCCTGTCCCTGAACACTGAACTAACTTCTTAGAAAATTAAATGTTGTTTCTTTTGTACCAGGATAGGTATTTCTCTGACCTGCATTGTTCCATTAGCTTCTTTTTTGGTCGCAGCTCAAAATAAGAAGAGGGTTTTTTTAAGTATGTGAAAATAGGGACAAAAAAAAAAGAGAAGAAAAGGGAGAGAAGCGGAAGAGGAGATGTGGGAGCCCCAGCAGAACTCAGAAAGTTGGGAAAGCAGACAAAAAATCACTGAGAAGATTTTCAAAGGCACAAAGGGGATGTAGGCACTCAACACTCACTGAGATATAAGAGGAGAGAGATGGGGATGATAGCAGATATGATGGGGGAAATAAAATAATAGCATGGAATGAATGAAAGTAAGGGTCAGGATATTTATAAGCATTACCACTTAATAAGAACATAAGAATGGTGTTTCATTTATCAATTTCTTCCCAAACCACCTCCTATTTCCCTTTCAGTCTGGGACAGTTCCTCAGATTTGTCACCTGAAAAGAATTGCTTAGGTGTGGGAATCTCACTCGCATCCTCGTCAGTGAAGACTGATGCAAAGCATTCATTTAGTTACACCTCAATAGTCTTGTCTTCCTTGAGTGCTCCTTGAGCACTGTGATCGTCTAGTGATCCCAGTTATTGTTCGGTAGGGTCTCTGCTTCTGAGGTATTTTAAAAAAAATTGCAATTAGTTTTGGTGGATTTTACTACTTGCTCTTCAAATTCTTTTTTGGTCTGCATAATTATACTTTTACACTCGACTTACCAGAGTTTATGCTCCTTTCTGTTTTCCTCACTAGGATTTGTCTTCCAGTTTCTAAAGGATGCCTTTTTGCCTCTAACTGCCTCTTCCTCTGTTTTAACATTTTAACATTTATTTATTTTTTGGTCCTCTTACTGTTTTTATTTATTTATTTTTTAATTTCTGGTATGCATTTAGTTTGAGCTTGTCTAACTGCATTTTTAAACAGTTTCTATGCAGCTTGCAGGCATTTCACTCTTGTGACTGTTAATTTCCATTTTAGTAACGTCCTCATTTATATGTCGTTCCCATTTTTTAAGTTAAATGCTACTGTGGTGAAATTATCAAAGAAACCCCCCCCAAAAAGATGTTAAATTTAATTACATTGTCTCTATTACTGAGCCATTCAGATATATTCCCCTCTTGGGCCAGATCCAGTGAACCACTTAGGACTAGATCAAGAATTGCTTCTCCCCTTGTGGGTTCCAGGACTAGTTGCTCCAAGGAACAACTTTAACGATGTCTAAAAATTTTATATCTGCATCCTGTCCTGAAATGAAATGTACCCAGTCAATATGAGGATAGTTGAAATTCCCCCATTATTATTGAGTTTTCTGTTTTGCAACTTCCTGCACCTTCACAGTCACCATCACCATTCTGGTCTGGTGGTTGGTAATATATTCCTGCTGCTATACTCCTATTATTCAAGCTTGGAACTTTATCCATAGAGATTCTATGGTACACTTTGATTCATTTAAAATGTTAACTATAGTTGACTGTATGCTTTCTTTAACATATCCCTCCACTTCCCCACCAACACAACCTATTCTGTCATTCTTATTTTGTATCCTGGCATTATCGTGTTCCATTGATTATCATAGTTTCACCAAGTTTCTGTGATACCTATTACATCAATATCCTCATTTAATACTAGGCATTCAATTTCACCCCACTTCTTGCATTTGTATACAAGCAATTATGAAATTTGTCCATATTTGCTTGTCTGCCTTCATGGAATTTAATTGAATTGGACTCTTTTTTTTATGTGATTGTTTCTCTTCAGTTCCTACCTGTATTTAATCAACTTCTGTCCTCTCCTGTTTACTAGGATATAGAGTATCCCCTTTAATAAATCCTCCCCTAAAGGATATATCTGTCCAAACTCTGTGCTCCTCTGCACCAGTTGGCTTCCCCCAAGCCCTTAGTTTAAAACCTCATCTATGACATTTTAATTTCACCTGCCAGTAATGTGGTTTCGTTTTATTAAAGTGGAGCCCAACTTCCTTATATAGGGTCCTCCTTTCCCAAAAGGGTCCTCAGTTCTTAACTAACCCAAATCCCTCTCTCCCCCACATCACTGTCTCATCCACACATTGAGAGAGCCACACATTGAGAGAGCCTGTCTAACTGGCCCTCTATGTGGAACTGAAAACATTTCAGAGAAGGGTATCCTGGACTTGCATCTGTTATCTAGTAGCTGAAATTTGGTCTTCAGAACTTTCCTGCCTTTCCCTATGTCATTGGTACCTACATATACCCTGACCACTGACTCCTTCCTAGAATGTCACATAAGTCAGTCTCAATATCTCAAGAGGTCTGCAGCCTTCACACCTTGCAGGTAATTCACCATTCCCTCAGCCATCACAACCATAACTATTTATATTTCTAATAATCCCCCATTACTGTTACCTATTTCCTCCAAATAACTGAAGGGGTATCTTCAGAATCATCTGGAAGGAGGATTTTTACAAATGAGATTTTCCCTCCCTTCCACCCAAAGCTGGATTAACTCTCCTGTGAGCCTGGGGTTATTAGATTTTGTGGGAGTCCTGGGGGTTTGGAGTGTGGGAGTGGCTCAGGGCTGTGGCAAGGGATTGGAGTGCAGAAGGGGGTGCAGCTCCAGCTTGGGAATGGGCTCTGGAGTGGGGCCAGGGATGGGACAGGGGATTGAGGTGCAGATGGAGGTATGGGGTCTGGGAAGGAGTTTGGGTGCAGGAGGTGGGGTGGGTTGGGGTGTAGGAGGTGGGGTGGGGTGCAGGCACCAGCCCAGAGGCACTTACCTCGGGCGGCTCCTGGTCAGTGGTGCAGCGGAGCTAAGGCAGTATCCCCCAGAATTGCCAAATACACTGAAACTAAGCAGAAATTCGACTTTGTTTTAGGCTGAGTTGGCTCGTGCGTTATGTGTTGGCTAAATTTTTGGCTTTCAGGGCTTTTACAGTAGCTTGTAGCTTCTTGGTTTTTTGATTGGCTCCTGGCCCTGGCCCATCCCTGGTTCTGGCCAATCAGAATGAAAGCTTGAATCAGGTGATTTTGGGCTCCAGTCCAGCTACAGCATGTCTGTGTTTCCCCCTGCATGCCTGACTGTGTGGCACTGTGCTGAGCGTGTATATGCATCCCTTCCCCTTCCCCTGAATGCCCTTGCCTAGGGGCCGCATGCTGACTGTGGGACAGGGGGCGCCAAAGCTTGAAGACTGCTGCGAGCCGGATGAAAAGAAGTAGCAAGCCCCATCTGGCCCGCAAGCTTGCAGGGCCCCCCTTAGCCCGAGGCACTGGCCTGCAGCCTCTAAAGCCCCTCCTTACATTTGGGAGTGTAAATTAACATTCTGACTATTTATTTAACGAATTGTATTGTAGCACTCAAACACCACATCTAGGACTGAAAACTCCTACGTACATGCACATAGTTGGGTAGGATCATTTCCCCCCAGGCGATAAAATCCAAAATGAAAATCTCCACTGTAATACCAAAGGCTCAAATGACAGTTTGGCCACAAACCCCATCACTATCTCCCACTGACTAAATAGGGTGCAAAAATAGCAGTTAGAGTCATAGAATGTAAGGCCACCTAATCTGACCTCCTGTAGGCAACTATAAACCCCTGACTCCTCCTGTGGGAATAATATGAATAATCCACAGGAGTTTAGCCATATGATTACCATTTAATGTAACATTTTCATTGTACAAAAATGTGTCCCTTGTTTGTTTGTGTTTTTTTCTTCATTCATTTTTCAGTTTTATAAATTTTTTCTTTTAAAAATCCAGAGTAAATTTCCATTTGTCTGTCACAAAAATGTGTTTATAAGCACCAGCTGAAATATACAACCAAACTTATCCCTGAAGTAACTCATATTGAGTCAAAGGAGTTTCAGCAGGGATAGATTTCGCCTAAATATGTCTTCATAGAGTATTAAGGTTGGAAGATAACTCAAAGTCATCTAGTCCAATCCCCTGCTCAAAGCAGGACCAACACCAACTAAATCATCCCAGCCAAGGCTTTGTCAAGCCGGGCCTTAACAACCTCTAAGGATAGAGATTCCACCTTTCCAATGCTTCACCACACACCTAGTGAAATGGTGTTTCCTAATATCCAACCTAGACTTCCCCCACTGCAACTTGAGACCATTGCTCCTTGTTCTGTCATGTGCCACCACTGAGAACAGCTAGCTTTGGAACCTCCCTTCAAGTAGTTGAAGACTGCTATCAAATCCTCCCTCATTCTTCTCTTCTGCAGACTAAATAACCCCAGTTCCCTCAGCCTCTCCTTGTAAGTCATGTGCCCCAGCCCCCTAATCATTTTTGTTGCCCTCTGCTGGACGCTCTCCAATTTGTCCACATCCCTTCTGTAGTGGGGGGACCAAACTGGATGCAGTACTTCAGGTGTGACCTCACCAGTGTTGAATAGAGGAGAATACTCACTTCCCTTGATCTGCTGGCAATGCTCCTACTAATACAGCCCAATATGCCATTGGTCTTCTTGGCAACGAGGGCCCACTACTGACTCATATCCAGCTTCTCATCCACTGTAATCCCCAGGTCCTTTTCTGCAGAACTGCTGCTTAGCCAGTCGGTCTCCAGCCTGTAGCGATGGATGGGATTCTTTCTTCCTAAGTGCAGGACTCTGCACTTGTCCTTGTTGAACCTGATCACATTTTTTTTTGGCCCAATCCTCCAATTTGTCTAGGACACGCTGGACCCTATCCCTATCCCCTACCCTCCAGCATATCTATCTCTCCCCTTCTCTTAGTGTCATCTGCAAACTTACTGAGGGTGCGATTAATCCCATCATCCAGATCATTAATAAAGATGTTGAACAAAACAAGCACCAGGACTGACCCCTGGGGCACTCTGCTTGATACCAGCTGCCAACTAGACATCGAGCCATTGATCACTATCCATTGAGTGCGACAATCTAGTCAGCTTTCTATCCACTTTATAGTCCATTCATCCAATCCATACCTTTTTATCTTTCTGGCAAGAATACTGTGGGAGACCATATCAAAAGTTTTGCTAAAGTCAAAAGATGTATCACCTCCACCGCTTTCCCCATATGCACAGAGCCAGTTATCTCATCATAGAAGGCAAACAGGTTGGTCAGGCATGACTTGCCCTTGGGGAATCAGTGTTGACTGTTCCTGATCACCTTCCTCTTCTCCAAGTGCTTCAAGAAATCCATTTTGAGGACTGAAGTGAGGCTGACTAGTCTGTAGTTCCCGGGTTTCTTTCTTCCCTTTTTAAAATATGGGCACTATATTTGCCTCTTTCCAATCGTACGGGACCTCCCCCAATCGCATACTTATCTCTCATAAAAGTCCTGGGATATATTCTGCCCATGTACCCCATATAGTCTCTCTGACATCAGTGAGGTTTCAGTGGGTGTAACTGCAGGTATAATTTGATTCCTAATTGATCACATTGCACCTATGGGCTTTAGAAACAGTATCTTGTCATGTAGCCCAGTGAAAAAAGTATTCGCTTTTATATTACAGAGACAGTAAGTTAAAATGTCTATATTTGCTTTGGGATAAGAGACTAATGAGGAGTGAGGTGGTAATTCTTTTTTGTACAAATATTTGAATGGTGTAAATGAATGTAAGCAAAATTATTATTTATGATATGACTAGGACTAAAGAGATAAGATTAATGCTTTAGCTTTGGATGACTATAAGGAAAAGCTTTCTGGCAGTAAGATTGATTGGACTGTAAAAGACTCCCCAGGGCAGTGGGAGGAGCCCTATTATTTGGGGCATTTAAAGCTAGACTGCACAAAACACAAGAAAAATTTACAATGTGTAACGTACAATCCTGCATTTTGTGGAAGATATACTGTCTAACAGACCTCTCCATCACTAACTTTGTACACCATAGGATAGATAGAGATAAACATGAGAGCTGCCTGGCATTCAGTAACACATGCTCCAGCATTTAATAGCGCTGTCCAACATTTAATTAGCCAACACAGGGAGCAGCATGGTGACATGTTTGTGTCTGGAAGATTTTCATTGGATAGTTATGGCATTCCCAATCACTGGAGGGGAGCCTAACTTGGTGTAAAGCAGCAAGATTAGGAAAGAACTGTGTGAAGCTAGGATAGGAATTAAGTTAGTCAAGAAGTTCTTCCCAACTGCTATGCATATAATTAAGGTTGAAAGGTGCCTATTTAACACTCCTGGAAAATATTGTTTGTGTGTTTACGTAATGAGCTACTAATTTTTAAGCTTCTTTATTTCGAGAGTTGTTTTTTAAATAACAAATATGTCAAAGCATCTAATGTACTATAATATATTTTTTCTTTTTAAATGAAACCCAGTTTTGAGTTATAGATACTCAAAGTTATCAAAAGCGATTTGCAATGTTAATGGTCACGACAGTTTACAACAGTTAGTGATTTTTTGCTTTGTTAATTAAAAAACAAACACCCTACACTTTTGCATCTTAAACTTGTCTGCCTTTGAGCATCTACACAGATCAGTTTTTTCATGGCTGAGTTATAAAGCCTCAGAAATAGGCTTTTATATTGGAAACTTGAATAGAAATGTAATGCTCTAATAAAATAGACCAACCAGTTATCATTTTTTTTTAAAACCTTCTAATGTTACTTAGGAATTTGTAAATTGATTTTAATGGTACCACGGTATAAGAAAAGACATTCAAAAGCTTTTGTTTAGGTTTGTTATGTTGGGATTTGACAAGTAAAACTGTACTGTATGTGACAGACCCAGACCAGTGGGATATAGGAATCTGGTAGAGGGCAAATATACTGGTCACTGGATGAGTAGTTTTCTGTTTCCTGAGTGACCAGAGGAGGGACTGCACTAGAGTAATCAGGAACCTGCTAGAACAATTAAGGCAGACAGCTGATTAACATCACTGCAGGCAATCAAGCCAGGCTAATGCAGTGACCTGGGTTAAAAAGGCTCACTCAGTCAAGGCGGAGAGAGCCAGAGAGAGAGGAGTGCATGGGAGGGACTGGGAGCAGAGGATAGGAGCGTAGATGGGAAGGGTAGTGCTGCTGGAGGACTAAGGAGTACAAGCGTTATCAGACACCCATTCGAGGAGAGATTCCCTCGTGGGGAGAGATAAGAAGTGTGTTTGGAGGAGGCCATGGAGAAGTAGCCCAGGGAGTTGTAGCTGTCATGCAGCTGTTACAAGAGGCACTATAGACAGCTGCAATCCACAGGGCCCTGGGCTGGAACCTGGAGTAGAGGGTGGGCCGGGTTCCCCCCAAACCTCCCAATTCCTGATCAGACACAGGAGGAGTTGATCCAGACTGTGGGGAAGATCACTGAGGTGAGCAAATCTGCCAATAAGCGCAGGACTCACCAAGGTAGAGGAGGAACTTTGTCACATGTAGCAAAAATCTGCAGAATTAACCACAAAAAGCTCCAGTGAAATAATACTAAAATTCACAAATGTGCCAAGATAATGAAACCTATTAATGCCAACTAAAATAGGAATTTTTTATAAAAATAGCTGTTATGGGCCTAATTCAGCAAAGTAGTCAAACATGCTTAACTTCAGCTGAAAACATTGTTCCGTTATCTTCATTGGGTTTTAAGTATGTCCTTAAAGTTAAGCATGTGTCTAAGTACTGTACTGAATTGGGTCCTATAAAGGCAGCTGCATAAAATGATGGAATTAATGATGTAACTTCTCATATATTCCCAGAATAAACGACCATTGTGTTCAACCTCCTGCACAACACTGGTGAAAGAACCCCACGCAATAATTTCTGCATCAAAACCGTAATTTCTGTCTGAGAGAGTTTATCATTTAGAAAGATATTCAGTCTTGATTTAAAGACTGGATGTGATAGAAAATCCACTATGTCCCTAGGTAAGTTGCTCCAAAGACTAATTGCCTCAGATAAGAATTAAGGCACTCATTTTTATATGAATTTGTCTAGCTTCAGCTTCCAGCCATTGGCTCTCATGACTTTTTCTGCTAGATTGAAGAGCCATTTAATGTCAGAAATCTATTCTCCATGTAGGTACTTGTAGACCATAATCAAGACAATTCTTAACCTTCCCTTTGATAAACTAAAGAGATTAAGCTTCTTTAGTTTCTCACTATAATACATGTTTTCCAGACCTTGAATAATTCCGGTAGCTTTTTTGAATTCTCTCCAATTTTTCAACATCCTTTTAGACACCAGAAAGGGACAAAGTATTCCAGTAACGGTGTCATTAATGCTGTATACAATATTCCCTGCTTTTGCTTGACATTCCTTCGTTATACATCCAAAGATCACATTTGCCTCTTACGAACAGCAGGGCATCAGGAGCTCATATTCATTTGATTATCTACCATGATGCCTGCGGCAGGTCCACCGGAGCCGCCGGAGCAGCGCGCGGGGCGATGAAATGGCCGTGCGCCTAGGGTGCCAAAAACACTGGCGCCGGTCCTGGCAACACATAATAGATTTTCTTGCCACTGATCCATTCACAATATTTAATCTGATTTTCGTGGTAGCGTGTGGTGCACAGTAATCTGGATAAGATAATTCTGTATTCAGAGGCCACAAAATAGAGGACTGGTTTTGTACAACACCCAATTCATCTTTGAAGTCAATGGAATTACACCAAAGATAAATCTGGCTCAATAAGACTGAATTCAGGAAAACTTAATTCCTTTTCATTGGATTAACTAAAACATAGGAAAAAACTATAACATTAAACATGTTAACTTGATCTTTCTGTATATCCTTTTAAATTTATGTCTGGAGGGTTAGTTGCCAATTTAAATAAGTAAGATGATTTCACCAGTTAAATGCTGTCATTTTAGAGTGTAAGCCTGTTATGCCCTATATATGTACTTATTAAAATTACTTGTATTTATAATTTGCAATCATAGAGCATCAGTAAATAACAGAGCTAGTTGAAATTTGTTGAAATATTGGTTTTGAAAAAATTGTTCAGTTTGTGAAACTGATTTTTTTCAAAAAAATTGAGTATCATGGGACTAAGCTGATCAGCCAATTTTAAATTCTAAAAATATTCTGTTGCTTTGTTGTTCAGTTTTCATCATGTTTGATCTTTAGTTAGCATCATCTTAAATCATATTTCACTGTTGAACCTCTCCTACTTTTTCTTTTTCTTCCCCCTTCCCACTTTGCATTCTCCCTGACACCAAACTTTTTTCTCTTGTATTTCGTGCTGGATGGTGTTTTTAGTTTTGTTTTATTTGTTATTGGTTGAGTTTGGATTTTTTTTTGTTCTTAAACTTTTCTCTATTTAGTTACTGATTTTAGTGTGCTTCTCTTCTCTGTTTTGTGTTTGACAATGTCTTCGGGATTTTGAGGGTGTCATTATCAATTTTGACTGGTCAGCTTAGTTATGCAACACTTTCAAAATATTTGTTTAAAATATCTTATTTTGAAATTTTAATTGTTTAATTTCTTAATGATTTATTTTGGAAATAAAACTAAAAACTATCAATCCAGTGTGAAAACTAATTTGAATTAAGTTGAAATTTTGAATAAATTCTCAGCTTTTTTTGAACAGCTCTAGTAAGTAATATATTCTCAAAAAAAGTAACTTCCAGATAATATAGGCAACACTACTCTACGTTTTTACCAAGGTTTGGTGGGGATTGTGTTTCAGTTCTCTCCCTTAATAAGGATTAACAATAACAATGCTCTTAAATTCTAAGCCACGTAGAGTTAACCTTCTAACTAATGATATATCTGTACTTACTTGTTTTTTGAACTAGGTTGTACTGTAAGCACTTAAAGTGAGAGTCACTGTCTTTATATCAGTTTTGTAATCTATAGGGCGGCCAGAGCAACGAACCCCCCTCCCCCCCCCAAAAAAAGCAGCCATGCCACCCCGTAGAATCTGCCACCCCAACACGAGCTGCTCGACTGGTGCCTGGAGCCAGCCCTGCTCCTAAGGGAGTGCAACTGTCATGTGGGAGGGGGTCATAGATCAAAAATCAGTCTTTGTTCAATTAATTGCTTTGAAAATTAGGGCCAAGGCCTTAAACTTGCATTGCACGATTTGGGAGCCAGTGCTAGCCTTGAGAGCCAGACTTAGTCTTGATCACAGGCCTTCTGTGCTCATGGTGGCCAAAACCCTGGAGAAGGTGGGCAGCCCCATTCTGTACTAGCTGGAGCTTCTGCATAGCCTTCACAATGATTTACATTATCCTGATGACAAATGCATAGATTACTGTGGCCAGGTCCTCATCTGAGAGGAAGAGATGAAGTTTCCTAGCAAGCTGAAGGTGAAAGAAGGTATTTGGGGAAACTGATAATACCTGGACATCCAAGATTAAAAAAGGAGTCAAAACAAACCTCACCCAAACCTCTTTTCAAGTTAAGATAGTTACAGTCCCCCTTGCTTCTCACTGACTTCTATTAGCTCTACTATTTACTGGTGCTCCATGATTGCAAGTTATAAACACAAGTAATTTTAATAAGTACATATATAGGGCATAACAGGCTTACACTCTAAAATGACAGCAAATTCTGACTTTATCCTTAAAACGAGTCAGCATGTTCCTTTTATCTTTGGGGAATGTATTTATCGGGGTGTTCTGGTACCGCCCTTCTGGAATGTGCTTGTGTGACTGTTTTGTGCCTAGCACTTCTTAGGAATATGTGTTTTTACAATATCAACCCTGTGCTTGCCAAATTCTGTGAGCAGGGCCTGCCTCTTGCTCACAACTTAACTTTGCTTTATATTAGCAAGGTTTTAACTATTTTAGCTCAGGCCTCATACCAGGCTTCTGATACATGGGTTTGTGTTTCAAGCTCTCTTCTTGCTACATATGTTTCAGTGCTTTTTGTAGTCTATGGAAATTCTCAAGTGACAGAGCATGAACTACTACCCTGGAGAACATTCCGTAAACTAATAGATCTCATTGTAAGGATGTATTTCCTGATACTCAGCTGAACTTTTCTTTTTCTCATATTTATCCTAGTGCTCCTATACCTTCTCTTGTACTCAAAGCATTGGGTGTAATTTTATTTAAGTTCATTGGAGAGAGACAAAGCCTGGCATCTCATCCTACTTCTGCCCAGCTTTCAGTTTATGACAGGCAATACTGTTTCTCTCCCCATGCCCAACTTTCAGCTACCACTTGGAGGGAAGGAAGGGTGGCTCCAGTGGGAGGAGAGAGCAGGTTGAGGATGCTACTTGATGCAGGTCAGCACTCTCTCACCAACTCCCTTCCTGTCAGCTGTTGAATGATGGAGGAGGGGGCAAGGAGGAGTCTGCAGCAGTAGTTTCTTGCCACTAGGCTCACTCTGACCACCTGCTGGAAACTAGGGGAAACTAGGGGAAACTTGTCCCTTTTTCTCCCCTCTTCAATTCCCCCAGTTCTGGGAGCAGAGGAGGGCAGGCAGGTATCTGAGCTAGCTCCAAAGGAGAGAATGAGCCTCATCCAGCTCCAGCATCTCCTCTAATTCCCCCTGAAAGAGGCCCAAATATGAGCAGGGGAACAGAACTAGGGGGAGGGCACATAGTATGTGGGAGACCTTGTGAGGGCATAAAATGGGAGAGCAGCTGGGGAGACCTGGGCTTTGGGGAGAGGGTTTTGGGAGCGTGAGGGTCAAAAGAGAACCTTGAGAAGGGGAGCTGGGTCTCAGGGTGGAATCAGGTTTGGCAACTTGGAGGAAGGGACCTGGGGAGAGCAAATCACCAGGAAGGAACTGGGCTGGAGGGCGTAGGGGAATGACACAGGCTTAGAGAAGAGCCTAGTTCTATAGTGTTCTCACGTAGATTTGCTTCATTATACTGTATATTATTGCTAGGTTGAGTCATACAGATCTTAGTGATCCTGCTGACTTTGTCTATGCAATCAGGACTTAGGGTGGGTTTTTTTGATGTTGTTAACCATACTAACAGAACACTTATTATATTCTTCTTATGGCATTTTAACATCTCAGTAATGCCTTGAACACACAATTGTGGTGGTTTAGGAACAACAAGTTGTGAAATTCATCCAGATTATTCTCAGTTTCATTATTTTTCAGGAGAGTTGCTGGCTTGTTTGTTTTTGTTTTAATTTCTTTGGAATTTTGCTTTTATATTCTTCCTCCTTCTTTCTCCCCACAACCCCACAGTGGTAATCCTGTGTTATCCCTCAGCATGCTACCTACCTTAAGCAGTTTAACATGCCCTATTTCTAGTTGATTTTATTTTTGTTTTGTATGGGAAAACTGCCTCTGGGTCATCAACATCCTGGTAGTGATGTAGATTTATCCCTCAATGCATTTTATTTTATGGTGCTTTCTGATTATTTTTTACTCTTTCTTTTATGAGGAAGATTTGTTTTCCCTGGCTGCCTTCCTGCATTTATCTGTTCTGGGGTGTTTTTGTTTGTTTGTTTTTTGATATTCTTCTTCTTCTATAAACTATATAATTTTCCATTACTGATTCTGCTCTAAATTGGCTAAATATTAGCTAAACATTCAGGTGTTGTATTGCTTCTTAAATAAATAAATAAATCTTGGCTTAGCAATTGGTCTATACCAGCGGTTCTTAAACTATGGGTCAGGACCCCAAAGTGGAGCTTGTGACCCCATTAAAATGGGGTCACCAGGGCTGGCTTAGACTTGTTGGGGCCCAGGGCTGAAGCCTGAGCCCCACCACTCTGGACCAAAGCATGAAGGCTTCCGCCCTGGGCAGCACGGCTCAAGTTATGGGCTGATGCCCTTGAGCTTTGGCCCCTCTGCCCAGACCAGTGGGGCTTGGGCTTTAGCCCCTCCCCATCAGGGCGGCAGAGCTTGGGCAGGCTCAGGCTTCAATCCGCCTTCCCTGGGTCATGTTGTAATTTTCGTTGTCAGAATGGGGTTGCAGTGCAATGAAGTCTTGAGAGCCCCTGGTCTATACTGACTAGTGAGTAGTACATCGTGGTACTGGACATTTCTGTAGCTAGGTTTTTAAGTAGTTTTCATGCTCATGAAAACGTTGAACTAAGCACCTTCCAGGTGGACAGCTGACAAGCTGATAACTTCTTTTGTTTTGGTTCTTCTAAAAGGGAATTTTTCAGAATTTCTGTTCCACAAAATGTTTCCAGGTTTTTAACTTTGGTCCCAAATTGGGATGACCTGTTGTCACAAACCTCTAAATTTTCTGCAGGATGGAATTCAATTTTGGTCCAAATCCTCCACCCCACTTTGTTCCCTTTGCACCCTTTCCAGCAGTGTAGTGGGGATTAGAAAGCTGTCATAAACTGCTAATTGGGCATAGAATTCCTGGCCTCTGTGAAATAGAATGGAGACCATCAATCCAGGGGTGCTCTGGAAGTAGAATGGAGCATGTTGCATTCTGGAGATCATAGGATGGTAGAACAACCTCTAGGGGATTAATACAATTAGCACAAATTAGGACGGCTTGGGTCCCACAGTCACCACCCTGATTTCTCTCTTTTCAGGTGCAATGAACACTATCCACATGAACCTGATAAAGTGGCTGAATAAGTGTTTGTTTGCTATTTTGGGGGAGAGGGGAAACACACACAAACAGCCAACTTCTTGTTACTTCATTGTCACGTTTATTGTGTATGGTGGTGGTTTCCAGTTTTTTTCTATGGAAAACTGACAAACTGCCTGCCTTTTTATCCAAATTCTCAGACACAACAGGAGGTACAAAGCATTTTAAAACAAAGTTCTGTTCTGACTTACATGCCATGCGAAAACAACGAAGCTAATGGGGTTAAACCTTGCTCAAGTCAGATACTATTGGACTTCAACATGCCTATTATGAATAGGTATAAATAATACAGTATGTATGTTTTCCTTAGCACTTGCTAGTCTTTAGTGTATATTGCAATATTTTAAGCAGCTATATCTCTTCTGTAGAAAAGGAATTTCTTTCTAGAAAATAGTTTTATTTTCATCCCTTGCCCAGCCCCCCAACTCCAAAATGTATATAACTATGACTCTAATAAAAAAAAGAGAAAAATCCTATATTTGTGGCACTGAGACAGCACGATTCAGAGTGTGGGATCTGTAGATATTGCTTAATCTTTTCCCTTTTATAATCCACTAATTTAGACATCTCCATAAGGTAAATACTGTACCACACTGCATCATAGAGACAGACTCAGATTAAAATATTGTTGGCCCCCATCCAAGAACCTACATCTTGTAGAAGAGCATTTCACTAGTTAGTTCTTATTTCTGCACAGTCAAGATTCTTAGTATGTGCTGAATAAATGTTGTGGCCCTCATTTTGGAAAATATTTTCAGGGTTAGAAGAGAACACCATGGTCTCTTTGGTATGATGCCAAAACTTATCAAGAGTTAATCATTCAAAAAATGTTATTGATTCACAATCACCTTTCTCTGACTACATTTCATTTTAAAGCAAAGCAGCTTTGCAAATCCAGGCTGAAATAAGTAAGAAGTAAGGCTGCATATGATCTTCATTTCGTGTATGAAAAAGAGAAATCTTGAAACCCACAGTAATAGAAACCTACAATAGCTATAGGGCCTTATTTTAGTACAACATTTGTGTGCACTGTAATAAAAATGTAACTGACTTTGACATTTCTTAAATGTCAATTTTTCTAGCACTTGAATGGACACACACACAAAAAAACTGTAAAAGAGAATCTAGTTACCCTAAGAACAGCACATTTTCTTTCGTGGTATGTAAGTACAGTAGTATGCAATTCTACAGTGACATAAATAAAATTTGCAGTGTTGTCAGCTAGCTGTGAAGCCATTCAAAATAACTGCTACTGTAATAGTATTCACTGCCATGCCATTGCTGGTACATGATCTTGTGACACAAAAGTGGATGCAGGCACCTCTGGTAGTGGGCAATTTCTGGAAACAGAATATCTTGAAGGGCTTATCCCTGTAGATCCACTTATGTCTGCATGATCACCCTTTGCAAGAACAAGATTGCTACTCAAGCAGAGTCCCTTTTGGCTTTTTTATTAGAAAGCCAGATCAAGCTATCTTAAGAACACGGTTTCCAGAGATTTCCAGTGTTTTCATGCCTAGATAGTTTGCAGCTTTATAATGCTCAGTCCAGGTGGCCAGCTGCTGCATAACCTCAGAATGTCTTCGCTCCTTTGGTGCTCCATTATCCTGGTTCTTTCTTTAGGGTTTGCTTCTGAGGAGTATCTTTGCTCTAGTTCCTCTTTTTACTGAGGCTCCCAGTTCCAGAAAGCTTGAATTTATTTTTTAAAGTGTTCCTAAATTTGTAGTGCAAGAGCCTTATAGGCAACAAAGCTGCTTTCACAGTCTCCAATCCAGTTGCTTTAAGGTGCCCTGCTATCTGGACCACAAATTACAACCGAGGTAGCAGGATCCCAAGCTGCTATTCATAGGCTTCTGAACCACATGTCTGACTGATGCCGTTCCTCAGTATAATGGCCAGTTTGCTTGTTTTTAAAAAGACTCTGTTGCTCACTAAAAAGCCATCTAAAAAGTCATCTAAAAAGCCTGCTTCTAAAGCCTTCAGATGCACATGTTCTCTTCTGAAAAGATGGCTTTTTTTAATCCAGCAAGATAAAAGATGCCATGATTCAGGACATAAGTTAATTAGTGAGGATAGCTAGGATGAAGAGAAGTGACTGTCATTGGTACCATGGCTATAGAGACAGACATGGATGTTGAAGATCCCTGAAATTCATCTTTGGTGCCTGAGAGGAGAGAAGTCAGGGGCAAAAGGCTAACTAACTAAAACCTGTTAAATCCCCATCATGATTTTGCTCACGAGACTCAAGTTCCCTCAGGTGGTCACACAGAGTTGCAGCTCACGGGAAGTAAGAGTTCATAAGGGCACATGTGGAGTTGCTCTGTGGGATGTCACAGTAATAAATGATTCCAGGTTTTTTCTATCCCTTCCCTCAACAAATTTTTCTGACCGTAATAATAGCCAATAGCCATTTAGCCTTTATTTAAATTAACTGTAATTTATCTTCCATCTGGTGTTTAAGGGTTAAATCAACAGGGAAGACAGGTGCATGGAAATGTTCCCATCAGTCAGAAGAAACTTGCACAGAAATATCTGATTCCATACTGATGAGGAATAATTTGGCAAAATCTGGGCTGGCGAAGATCTGGCTTGAGAAGCAGAAGTCTGTAGAGCTCTTGAATAAAGCAACTAGTCATTTGGAAGACCTTGACCTCCAGAGTCCAAAATGCTGACCACCTCCAATGCTGGAGAGCATGAAGTCCTGGATAATAATGGAAAATCTTAGGGGGTCTTGTTAGAGAGATGGAAACTGATCACTGCTTACAACCGATTTTTTTTTTAAAAAGTTCCAAACCTTGATGGCTAATGTCTTGGTTTTGATTTTGTTTTGTTTTTAAGTCAAAATAGCAATGGGCAGTTTGCGTCACATATCAACAGCAAAAAGTTCCAGACTCCACAATTTGTTTTACAAGATTGAAATAGCAATAATCAAAGACTGTTAAAACTTCAAGGAGTTTATAGGTAGAGCTATGTAAATTGCTGAAGGCAATCAAGTGTATCAAAAAGCATCCACTCCATTTCTTTAACCAAAGCAGTTGGTGAGTCCAAAGAGACATAAAATACTTATCTGTGACCATTGCTGCCTTCCTTGATCAGCAACCTGTGAAAATATTGGTGTCCTCTCTTTGCTACACTGCAGGGTGATATCATCAGAATCCTCAGTGTTGGATAAGCCAGCAGAGAAATCAATTAGGATTGCTAGAGAGGCAGAAGGGAAAGCTGAATCCAAGTTTTGTTTTGCCAAATAACATTCAGTATACTGACTTGTGTAATTTTCACTAAAGATTAAATTCATTTCCTTTCCAGGTGGCAATTTGTGAGACCATTTATACCTTCCACGCCTACAGGCAAGATTTTCTTAAATTGGCTAAAATTTGATCAGTACACCACTTGTACATTTAGAAAATGACATTTTAAAGCAACTAGTGCTATTTCCATTGTTGCTAAGTTCTTACTTGGACTCAAACGTTTGTTTGTTTGTTTGTTTTCTCTTAAATCAGCCATGGTTTGACATTCAGTTTCTGTTAGGCTAAGCATCCAAAAGATCAGCAGCTTATCCAAGTATTTGAATGTCACATACCTGCTAAACTGTTGCAGATCTCAAGGAGAATTACTTTTATATGAGATTTCCCACACTTCTGCTTCCAATCATGGCTGGAAATACCACTAAAATAGGGATTACAAGTAATTTTTTTCCTGACAATGTCTTCTAGCTAGAACAGAAATTCTGCATGGCCAGGATAGCATAGGTCAGACTGCAGAATTATTATTAAATGGGCAAACTTTTCGTCTCAAATCCAAATGGTAATTCTCTACTCTAATATTCTGCATTTCACATTATTTATTTGTATTACTATAGCACTTAGGAGACCAAGTAATGGGTAGTACAAACAGAACAAACCTAGTCCCTGTCCTAAGGGGCTCCTAATCAAAGTATAACACAACAAATGGATACAGATAGATGAAATACAAGGAAACAATGAGGTGAAATTGGTCTGCACAATAGGCAGTTGTCTCTGTGCACCAGAATCTGACCGTTGTCAAGTTTTTTGTTGGACTCACAATACAGAGTTTTAGGAGGGATTTGAAGGTGGATAGTGAGGTAGCTTTTTAGATATTTATGGGGAGCACCACCGAAGCATGTAGGGAAGAATGAGGAAAAAAACATGATGATGCTTGTTTGAAAATTTAACAAGTGGGTAATGGACGCTGGAATCATGAACTGCTTAGAGATGAATGTTGACAGTTCAATAGCAGATGAGAGACGACAGTTAACTATGAAGGGGCTTGAAAGTGAAGACAAGCAGTTTATGTTTGATACAATAGAGGAGCAGGTGGAGGGGAGGGATTCAAAGAGAAAGATGACATGATCAAAACAACAGCCTAGGAAAATGATTTTAGCAGTACTATTCCTAATGAATCTGAGCTGGGCAAGGTTGCATTTCTCAAAGCCAGAGAGAAGGATATTGCAGTAACTGATGCATGAAATGAGTCCTTGGATGAGTTTTAGCTGCATGGATGGATAAGAAAGGCCATGTTTTAGAGATGTTGTGCAGAAAGAATTGTTAAGATTTAGATATAGCTTGGATGTGAAGGCCTAGAGAGAGGTCCGAGTTGAAGATGATGCCCAGGTTATGGCCTGAGTGACCAGCAGGATGAGACTGGAGAGGTCTATGGTGATATAGGAGGTGATGAACTCCAGAATGCAATTGTAGACAGCTTACAGATGAATGAGAGACCAGAGATTTAGTTGGAGAGGTAGGTGGGGAAAATGGTGGTGATGGGGTCAAGATGGGAAAGATTGGAGTATGCCTGTATTGTGAGCAGTAAGTATCTTTTAGTCACTATCAGGAAAAAAGCATTCATATTTGTTTCTCTTATAATAAACACTGACTTACATTTAGTGTCCAGCAGCCCAGTACGAAGGTAATCAAAATTGAACTAACCTAGTGAGAAAGAGATGCCTTCCTTATTGCACTGTTTCTAATGCGACATGGCAGTGGTTTTGCATCAGCAGAATGTATTCACTTTTGCATCTGGAAACAGTCTGAAATCAAATGTGATAAGATCATGCAGCCAGGCAATTTGAATCATTGCACTAGAAAACACTTCATCTGGCTCCCCAGAAAATTCTGAATAAGACAGTTTTGGTTTTATCAGTCTGAATCTAAGCAGTTGATCAAATATAGGAGTTCACTATTTATGTGAGTGCTATTTATGTGGAGAATAGAACTTACTGCATTTGGGAAGACTGGATTTCTTTGCTGTAGTGGAATGCTGTCATTAGCTTACATTGGAAGGCAGTCTAACACATCAGTAAACGTTGGTCAAATATAAGTCTGATCATGAAAAATCACACAACTCACACTGCCACAAAATCTTGGCTCAGAAAATGAAGAAAGGAAATGGAGCTTTCTGATACTAAAATTTCTGACACTAAAATTTAAATTTTTAGAGACATTCTACCAGATTAGGGCATGTCATTGGGACCACTTTCATTGTACTCTTATCACATCTGCGAATATTTTAATACATTTTAACTCAAGTCAGCTCACATATCACTATTTTAAACTATGAGTGCACACACACATTTGTTCTTCTCATTCCTAAAGTGGACCAGGCTTATCTACCTGTGTATTCCTTACCCTGTTCATATTTCTGCTATCTATTTTGTGTCAAGAAATTTGACCTGATTCCTTTTATAAGCCTTATCTATAATCTTTCCTTAATATCAATTAATTATGTCACTTTTGGTTAGTTACCATTTAATTTGGCTTATTGGCAACAATCTGTTCCTTTTCTTTCAGGGTCTCCTTTATACCCTTTGTCTCCTTTCATTTAAACACTATAAATTAAAATACCGGTAGTTTATTCATTGCAACTCAGACCCTCAGATCAGCCCTATAAAATGTTTTCACTCTGTCTTTAATTTTCTGGGGCTCTGCCATATCACTGTTATATTCCTGAGTCCAAAATTGTATACAAATTTTCTAATAGAATATCACTAGTGCAATGCTGGACATCAGAGGATCTTCCTTCTCTTGATTTGTCGCTAACTGTACATTTCTACAACCAGAGCTGTAGAAGACTTCATTTGTCTTTTCCACCCTCCACTCAACTGTTGCCGTATTTTCCAAGCATAGCCCAAAATGTCAGTACCAGGCAATATGTGACAAAATTAAAGAAATATTTCAAAATTTTGAGAAATCAACAGTTGAATGGTGTGTGTATGAGAGGGAACTTTACTTCCTATAACTCCTGCCACCATACCATGTTTTCTTCACCTGAAATCCTAACTTCAGGAGTGCAGTATTTTATAAATACATTGTTGGCAGGTCATGGATTCTTCATTCTTCTACTCTCCCACTTTACCTCTGAGAAGTCCAACAAATGCAAGAAAATGGAGTTGCCTTAACTTGTTGTCTACACTCACTTCTGCTTTGGAGAACTGACACAGGGTCATATGTTCTCAATGATTCTCACTGGAGTCAGGTTTCTGGGTTTTTATTGCTCAATTATTTGTAGTTTGTGCCACTGTAAACCACACACATTCTCGGGTCCTCTTGAAGCATGCATTAAACTCCTGGGCCAGCTTATTTATATCAGGATTGCCAATGTTTTAACTTAGTTGTTTTTAATTTTGAAACAGAGGCTAGATTTTGAGGGTGCTTAGGGCCTTTTACAAACTTACGTTAGATGGTATCTTTTGTAAATCTGTTTTTGAACATGAAATCTGTGCCAAACGCTCATAAGCTTCAATTTTTATACCATCTCACATGAATCAGGAATTATTACTCATAACCTGCTTTATTTATCACTGCACCATTTTAAGGTGAGCACACAAGACTCACAGAGCTGCTTGTGATTCACCCAAATTCTCACCTGGATACTTTCAATTGTGCTAAACGCTGTACATGCAATTAATGAAAAGATGATCCATGTCCCAAAGAGCTTACATTCTAAAGTGCTGAAAACTCACATGTAATGTGAAGCATTACATTTACAATCATTGCACATGACAATGTGCATCTGTATTGTGTTAGTCTGTATTCTTATCCCATCCAAGCCTTTATTCAGTGAACTTTTCAGGACAGGGAGTCTGTTCTTTGGCACTTTCTATTTATTGATGTGGCATGCCTGGTTATAAAATTTGAAAAACCATCCAGTAGGATTTCCACTTTCACCTAATGTCAGAAAACTTCTGGGCTGCCACACAACCAGATGCTAGACTCTTTTTTTTTTTTTATTCTGTCCTGATTGGATCAATACAACTCATGCTTATCTGCAATGTCTGTATCCTTCCAATCGCCACCAACTTTGACTGAATTCTATAGTAAGGATGATAGGAAAGATTAAAAGTTTTATTCAATTGTATCTGACCCAAAAGACTTTCATTGTCTCCTTGTCTTTGTACAAAAGTTGGATTGATACATACTAAGGCATACTAGCAACTCTCCAACTGCTGTTTTTCAGCTGGACTGCTGACTATCCCTTGTGTCAAGTATCAGAGGGGTAGCCGTGTTAGTCTGGATCTGTAAAAGCAGCAAAGAATCCTGTGGCACCTTATAGACTAACAGACATTTTGGAGCATGAGCTTTCGTGGGTGAATACCCACTTCGTCAGATGCATGTAGTGGAAATTTCCAGGGGCAGGTATATATATACTGCAACACTAGAGATAACGAGGTTAGTTCAATTAGGGGAGGATGAGGCCTCTTCTAGCAGTTGAGGTGTGAAAACCAAGGGAGGAGAAACTGGTTTTGTTGTTGGCAAGCACTCACAGTCTTTGTTCAATCCTGAGCTGATGGTGTCAAATTTTGCAGATGAACTGAAGCTCAGCAGTTTCTTTTGAAGTCTGTCCTGAAGTTTTTTTGCTGCAGGATGGCCACCTTAAGGTCTGCTATAGTGTGCAGGGAGGCTGAAGTGTTCTTCTACAGGATTTGTATATTCCATTCCTAATATCTGATTTGTGTCCATTTTATCCTTTTCCGTAGAGACTGTCCAGTTTGGCCGATGTACATACAGAGGGGGATTGCTGGCATTTGATGGCATATATTACATTGGTCAACATGCAGGTGAATGAACGGTGATGGTTTGGCTGATCTGGTTAGGTCCTGTGATGGTGTCGCTGGTGTAGTAAGTGTGGGAAGGTTGGCATCGAGGTTGTTGCATGGATTGGTTCCTGATTAGATTGGACTAAAGGTAAAAAATTCACTGCTATCTACATACCACACAGACACAGTGAGAGATTATGCTATACTCTATCAAAAAACTGAGGAAACCACCGTTAGCATCCTATACAGCAAACAGAAACATCAAAAAAAACTCTCCAACTGGGACCTCATAATAAACAACTTTCCAACAAACGACTCACTAAACAAGACGGACATCTACATTACTACTTCACCCTACAAAGGAAAAAGAATGAGAAGCTGTCTAATATCCTATCTGCACATGGCGCACAACGCGCTCGCCCCAACCCACCCAACATATCTCAATCTATCTAACTACACACTCAACCAGAGAGAAAGTCTGTCCTATCTCCTCCCCGGGACTCTCATTTCTGCCCTGCCACCCCACCAACATGATACAGTTCTGGCGTGATCTCAAACCCTACTTTCGCCGTCTCGACTCAAAGATACTTTCAGACAACACTGAACAGTGCACTATACACAGGTAACTCCACAACAGCAAGAAGAGAACTCACATGACCTCCTGAGTTGAAAGACCAGTCTGACTATACATTGAAGCTCCCCGACGTGCACAGCAGAATTGTGGAAAACAACATCGCTTGCCTCATAACCTAATCAGCAGAACGACAATGATCACGTTCAGAAACATCTGACATATCATATAAGAGCTGATAAGGACTGTCTTTTCATGCGATTTGAACAGGTCTGACTACCAAAGAGGCCGCCAGAACAACTCTCGCAATACCAAAATTGCTACAGGCATTTCTCAAGTCCCACTGAGGAATACACTTAAAACTTGCCCACCATCTACTCAGCTTCCTACACTAATCACCCGAAAAATCACACATTACACCTTAAGCAAGCCGACAGGGTTTCTACTCACTACCAGCAATCACAAACCGAAATCTGGATGCCTCATCATCTCGGGCAGGCATCTCACTAATTACTTTCGATATGTAGATCTCTATCAGACCCTACTCAACAAGCACACTCCCAGCTACCTACGTGACACTACTGATTTTCTGACGAAACACAATGCATTGTGACCTTCCAGAAAACCAATCCTAGCACAGGATGTAAGCTCTCACACAACATCCCCCTCCACGATGGAATACAAGCTGTCAGGAATACCTGATGACCACAGCAGAACTGGCTGCTAGCTGTGCCTTATCCTCACGCACACTCATTTCAAATTGAGTCAAATATGTACTTCCAGATCAGTGGCACACTATGGGCACCTGCATAGGCCCACAATAGCCATATTTTGTATGCCGACCCATGGAACACATTCATCAGCTCTCTTCCACTAACTCCCCTTCTGCCTACCCGTACATTGAGACAATCTTCACATCTGCACATGGAGAGATTCTAGAAAAATCCACCAATGATTGCAACGAGCTTCCACCCACCATCAAACGTCAGCCTGGACCAATCACACGGAGGTCGCTTCCTAGTACACCACAGTGCAAAATAATTGATGTACACATAACACCACCACATACGAAAACTACGACCGCTATCACTTCATGCTCCAGCTTTCCATTCTGGCATATACACGATCCACTTGTCACAGCAGCAACAACGAGTACAACTGCATCTGCTCACACCTTCAGACAGAGACCAAACTACAAAATTCCACCAAGCATTCTCAAAACACATACACGCACGAGGAAATAAGGAAACAGATAAACAGAGGACAGACGTCTATCCAGAAAGGCTCTCGCTATGCGAGACAAATCAAGAAAGAAACAACAGAACCCACTGCCATTAACTAAGTCCCAGCTAAAAACCCTCCAATCATCATCAGGGATTACAACCATCCTGGACATGACCACATTTCCCAGCTTGGGTGGCGGCCAGTCCCACCACAGAGAAAACCTGCAACTGAAGACATATTTCACTAGTAATGCACCGCCATAGTACTAAGGCTCAAACCATCAGATGCAAAACTCGATGCAACGTCTGCACCACATATTACACCAGCGACACCATTCACAGGACCTAACGGATCAGACACATCCTGGTTCATTCACCTGCAGAGTCGCAATGTAATATAGCCATATACTGTCCCAGCAGTGTGCTCTGCTATGTAAATCGTAAAATGGCAGTCCTACGAAGGATAGGCACAAATAGATTTGGAATGCAATATCAAATACTGTAGAAGAAACTTCAGCACTCCCTGGCACATATACGACTTAAGGTGGCCTCTGGCAAAAAAACTTCAGGAACAGACTTCAAAGAGAACTGCTGACTTCAGTTCTCTCAAATTTGCACCCAGCTACAGGATGAACAGACTGTGAATGGCTTGCCAACTACAGAACCAGTTTCTCCTCCCTTGGTTTTCACACCTCAACTGCTAGAAGAGGGCCTCATCCTCCCTGATTGAACTAACCTCATTATCTCTAGCTTGCTTGCATATATATACCTGCCCCCCGGAAATTTCCACTACATGCATGTGACGAAGTGGGTATTCACCCACGAAAGCTCATGCTCTAAAACATCTGTTTAGTCTATAAGGTGCCACAGGATTCTTTGCTGCTTTTGACTATACCTTGAATGCAGATACTTTTGTTGGTGCTTGGTTGCTTGCATCATATAATCATTGTTTACATAATTCATTACATGGCTTTAAGCCACCTTTTTGTCCACCAAACCTGGGCTATTCCACAAGCTGGAGAGTTCTACAGTGTAACTTAGATAGCTCTGGTCCTGCCTAAATGATGGCAGTGCTGCCTGGAATCTCAGCAGTACTATGTGTGTAGACCCACCCCTAACATTCCTGCCCAACATCTGGTACACTATCTGCTCCAGTGCTTGTAAGGGGGTCCTCAGACGACAGCTTTTTGTGGATGTCTGCCAGAGTACCAGGACAATCCTCCCCTGGGTAGAATTGTTTTATAGCCCCTTCTACACCACTGTGGTCCTTCTATGTGGTGTAAAGGGGCATGAGCAGGAAGGGGGATCTTGTCCATTGTCATTCTAAGCAAGAACTGTTGCTGAATTGTCTCAGACTGGTAATACCTCCCTCTATGAGCAGACTTTTAATTAAATTGTTTTGTTTAGATGTATTTTATTTCATGTGGAGCATGGAATGAAGGGTGCCATATATAAAATAAAGCGATTTTTTTAAAAAAAATCCTTCTTGTCAGACTCCGCTTTGTCATTGATTTATATGAAATACCAGTGCTTGAAAATGATTTGCAGTTGGGCACTTGTTAGTGTTCCCCTTTAGCACAAATATACCTCCTGAGGACAGAGTTATATTAAGGTAGAGGTGTATATGGTTAAAACTTTGATCAAAAAGGACTGTAAGACAAGCTTTGTACATTTTCACACTCTTTCTGTGGAAATTGCTATGTTCATTTTAAATAGATGATCAAGCCTAGCAGTATGTTAGGAAGTTCTGTCCCTCATCTTATCTTGATCATTTTTATTAATCAGTTTTATATTCAAGAAAGGAAACGAGGTTGAAGGGGAAAAAAGAAGCATATAAATCTGCCCAATATTTCATGCCTACAGGCTAGTCTGATATTAACTATAGCATTCACTTTATATCAGTGCTATGACATGTCCAGAAAGAAAATATTTTTTAAGTGAACCTGGAATGCCAAATTTTATACAAATATCAAACAATTCCATCTGTTAGTTTGCAATTCCAAATCTGCTGATTTTAGTCATTCTTTCTTGTCTGGGAATTAATTTAATGTTTTCCCTGCGGCTTTGTTAAAGTATTTTAAAATCTAAGAGCCTGAGGCTGAGCCCCCATAGCTCCCATTTACTTCAGCTGATGTAATTAAATTGTTTACGATTGACATCAGTGGGAGGTGTCAGAGTTCAATCCCACTTAGTATCAATCCCTAAGTTTTATTTAATTTTTTTTATAATATCTTGGTAAAGGGTAGCTTTAAAAAAAATCAGGAGCAGGTTCTACTATCAGCTACACTAAGGTAAACCTGGAGTGTTGTCACTGCCTTTGGTGGAATTATTCCTGGTTAAAGTAGTGAAATAGAACAGATTTTGTCAGAGCTTGCACTTGGGGGAAGCGTCTTTCAAACTAATTAGTATGGAACAATGTTTTTGTCATGGCCCTGGGGTCCATGTACAGCAAGGGTCAGTTAGAATACGACTTTCAAAAGAGCCCAGAACTTTTTTGAGTTTTATCATTGATTTCAGATGGAGCAAAATTATGCCAATGCTGAGAGCTCTGGAATACTTAAAATATAGTGAACTGTTCCAAGTAAAACCTTGATTCTGGCTTCTGACATCACTAAGGGTTCAATCCTGCAAGGTGCTGAACATTCTGGCTTAAACCAACAAAGAACTTAAGTTAATGGAACAAATGAAGTGTATAATGTCAAACATATGCTTAAGTGCTTTTCTGGATAGGGCCAGAGTTCTCAGTATCTTATAGGGTTGAGCTCTGTGGGTCTTTATAAATAGGATCGTGTGCTAATTGAAGAAATTCTGTTACTTATGATTAATTTTTTATGACTGTTGGCTTACTATAATTATCCAAAAGTGTTGAAAAAGGCAAACTAAAGTCAGCAGATAAGAGCCTGAAGGTGAAGTCAAATGGTTGTATGTTCATTTGAGCTAACTATGTTGCACTGCTTTTTCACTTTCTTAGTAATCTAAGACTAAAGATTCCTTTTCAGCGTGCTCTACTTTCCTATTTTGCAATTCCAAATTTGGAAATTGGATTTCAGTCCCTAAAAGAGGAATAATAATTCTATGATTCACAGGTCAACAGTTACATATAGAAAAGATTTGATAGATTTTTCAGCTTTTCATGGGACTACCTTGGAAACAACAATCATGCTTTGGAAATAACTCCACAGAGTTAATTCTGAATAGCTAGTAATAGTACACCGCTACCTTGATATAATGCCACCCAATATAACATGAATTTGGATATAACGTGGTAAAGCAGTGCTCTGGGAAGGGCGGGGCTGCGCACTGCGGTGGATCAAAGCAAGTTCAGTATAACATGGTTTCACCTATAACGCGGTAAGATTTGTTTTGGCTCCCAAGGACAGCATTATATTGAGGTAGAGGTGTAATTACAACATTTATATTGTTCTATGTTGAAGTTAGTTTCAGATAAAGGTCAATGGAAACTCAGGGCCAGATCTTTAGCTGATGTAAATTGATATATTTATGTCAATTTATGGCAGCGAAGGATTTAACTCAACATCTTCACATTTATTTTTTCTCTTTACTGTGTCATTATTATAATATTTGGAATGAAGTTCAAAGTTCATTTTTAGCATCTTTACCACATATTTTCTCCTAGAGTCGCTACCTTAATTGTTAATTCCCCATCAAAATAAATAGTGTTGAATTAGCTTGATTTGAGGTCATGCACAGATTTCTTGATGTTTGAGTAATTCTTATTCCATTAAAACAACAAGGAGTCCGGTGGCACCTTAAAGACTAACAGATTTATTTGGGCATAAGCTTTCATGGGTGAAAAAACTCAGTTCTTCTTATTCTATTGTGACTGCAGAATTTTAAACTGTTGCTTTAAAAGCAGAGTAAAGATATAGCCTATGTTTTGAAATACTATATAAATAAAACGCAGACTACATCTTTGCAAGGCTTTTATTAAATAAAATCCCCTCAAGATGCTAAGCATTCTGGCCCTGATCTAGCAAAACATTTAAGCATGTGTTTAACTTTAAACCTATCAGTAAACCCACTGAAGAATTCTTGGTACTACTCAAGTGCTTAAATTGAAGTATGTGCTTGATTACTTTTCTGTATTGGGGGATTAAATACTATAGTGCTAGGTGCCATAGAAAACCCTCCACTCAACTTTATCTTGCTTCCCCTTGTGAACTGCTTTATTGATATTCCCCTCCCAGTGTGTGATCTCTGGTTTTAAGATCACTTATGTTATACACGCACTGAATGCCAAATCAGTTCAAAATACTCTGTCACCCTACTGTTGTATTCTAACTAGCTTACACCTAATATGTAATTGCAGGATTTATCCTACTGGGTAGAATTATAAAAGAGTAATAGCTGACAATGTGTCAGTCTGCCTGGTCAATATCACAATAACATCCAAGTGCTTTCTAAATATTTCTAATACAAATGACAGCAATCTGTCTCCTCCTTCCCAGCTTCCATCAGCTATAGATTGCTTAGTTTATAGAGAAAGAAGGAGAGTTATAATGGTGGAGCTGAGAAAATAATTTAATTGGGGAAGAAATTAGTCCTGTGTTTAATTCTGAACATAAGTAGTCTTGTCTCATGTTTCCTGTGGGAGTGAGATCCATAGTCTATATCAAGCTTGATATAATTTCAGTGTCCTATGCTTATGAGAATCCCTCTGTTGGTTAACACTCTTTAATTGTTCTAGTGGAACGTAGCTGTTATGGCAGGTAATAGTCAGGTAATCTCTAGGGTAGCTAAGGCCAATTCCATGGAGGGCTTTGAATATCAAACAGGATCTTTGAACAATATTCAGTGGGGAACCAGTGAAGAGAGCGTAGCACAGGGATGCTGATGGGCTCCTGTGTTATACCAGTTAGAACTTTTTCAGAGTGCACAGACTCTTCCCTAGATATGACTTACAATAATAATTTAGGTATCAGAAAAGTTTTGATTATGAATTGAAGCATTCCTTGAAACAGTTCAAAACTACCCGTAATTTTCAATATGCTTTGCCATTCAGAATGTATGCAGTTTGAACTCGGTGTTACCAAGATCTACTCTTTTTTAATAATAATGGGAAAATATTTACTTATGCATAGTGGAAGTTAATATGTGTTTTATGTAGGTTTGTTCTCCCCATCCAGCCTGTATTTTCTACAATCAAGGGTTATCAAATGGCAACTTTTCTCTTCTGCTTGTAAGCATAGTTCCCCTCTTTTTATAAACAAATGCATTATCTACTGTTGATTTTTCTACAAACAGATTGGTAGCACAATAGAACCAACAATGATGAAGTTCCTCCTTTCATTACGTAACTGAGTAGCAAAAAGACATAGCCTAAACCTTTTGGTATATCCTTATATTCCAGTTATCTGACTTCACTCTCATCTTGCTATAAAGCAAGCCAGTTCAGTGTGCCAGCAGTATATGGGATAAGAATGTTTTGAATTCAGAAGCCCGGATCATTGGAAGATATGAGAGAAAAATGATAGAGATTTTTTTTCTGGACCTTACTCTAAATTCTTCAGGAGTGATGTGGTTTACCTCCTTTCAGTCCATGGAAGAAAGATGCTGTTCTGCTCCCAAAATCTGCGGAGCCCCTAAGATTTATGTGGATATTGCAAATCAGCTGAAGACCCAGGATAAAGTACTTGGAAGTTTTTGCCACCACATCACCTCCATTGTCCCCAAGTTTCTGACTGCGCAGCTCCTTTGGACACCCCCAACCTACAGCTACCTCTCCATGCACAAACTCTGTACTTACTTGTAGACTCCAAGGTCAGAAGGTCTCTTTGTGATCAGCTGGTAAGACCTCATATATGACACAGGCAGAGAACTTCTCCAAAATACCTAGACCATATCTTTTAGAAAAACATTCAATCCTGATTGAAAAATTACCAGTGATGGAGAATGTACCATGACCTTTGGTAAATTATTCTGATGGTTAATTATCTTCTGTTAAAAATGTATGCCTTATTTCCAGTCTGAATTTGTCTAGCTTCAGTTTCTAGCCACTGGATTGTATTATACCTTTCTCTGCTAGATGAAGAGTCCATTATTAAATATTTCTTTCCTGGGTAGGTACTTATGGACTGTAATTGAGTCACCTCTTAACCTTCCCTTTGTTAAGCTAAATAGATTTTGCTTCTTGAGTCTATTGTTATAAGGCATGTTTTCTAGTCCTTTAATCTTCTTGTGGCTTTTCTCTGAACCCTCTCCAATTTGTCAACATCCTACTTGAATTCTGGACACCGGCACTGGACACAGTATTCCAGCAACAATTGCAGCAACAATTGCAGCAGCGCCAAATACAGAGATAAATAATCTCTCTACTCCTACTCATGATTCACCTATTTATACATTCAAGGATTACATCGGTCCTTTTTCTCACAGCTTCACATTGGGAGCTTATGGTCAGCTGATTATCCACCACAACCTCCAAATCTTTTTTTAGAGTCACTGCTTCCCAAGATAGTCCCCCATCCTATAAGTATGTTTCTTATTCCTAGAAGTATACAGTTTAATTTAGCCATATTAAAACTCGTATTGTTTGCTTGCCCCCAGCTTATTAAGTGATCCAGATCAGTCTGAATCAGTGATCTATCCTCTTCATTATTTATCACTCCCTCAATTTTTGTCATCTGAAAACTTTATGAACAATAATTTTGTTTCCTTAGAAGTCAATGGCAAAAATGTTTGAATAGTGTCAGGCCGAGAACTGATCCCTGCAGGACCCTGCAAGAAATACACCCTTTCAACAATGATTCCACAATTAAAGTTACATTTTGAGACCAATCAGTTAGTCGGCTTTTAATCCATTTAATATGTGTCTTGTTAATTTTATATTACACAGTTTTAATTAAAATGTTGTGTGGTATCAAGTCAAGTGACTTACATTAGTCTAAGTATCAGAGGGGTAGCTGTGTTAGTCTGGATCTGTAAAAGCAGCAAAGAATCCTGTGGCACCTTATAGACTAACAGACGTATTGGAGCATGAGCTTTCGTGGGTGAATACCCACTTCGTCAGATGCATGTAGTGGAAATTTCATGCCATCGCACAACTGGTTGCTGAGCTCTGTGCCTTTATCCTCACACACAACTATTTCAAATTTGATGATAATATATACCTCGCGATCAGTGGCACCACTATGGGCACCTGCATAGCCCCACAATATGCCAACATTTTTATGGCTAACCTGAAACAACGCTGCCTCAGCTCTCGTCCACTCATACCCCTTCTCTATCTATGCTACATTGACATCTTCATCATCTGGACCCATGGAAAGGAGACTCTCTGGAAAAATTCCACCACGATTTCAACAGCATCCACCCCACCATCAACCTCAGCCTGGACCAATCTATACAGGAGGTCCACTTCCTAGACACCACAGTGCAAATAAGTGATGGTCACATGTAACACCCACCTATACCGAAACCTACCGACCACTATGCCTACCTTCATGCCTCCAGCTTCCATCCCGGCACACCACACGATCCATTGTCTACAGCCAAGCACTGAGGTACAACCGCATCTGCTCCAACCCTCAGACAGAGACCAACAACTACAAATCTTCATCAAGCATTCTCAAAACTACAATATCCACACAAGGAAATAAGGAAACAGACCCATAGAGCCAGACGTGTACCCAGAAGCCTCCTACTGCAAGACAAAAGAAAGAAACCAAAGAAACTCCACTGGCCATCACATACAGTCCCCAGCTAAACCCCTCCAATGCATCATCAGGGATCCATACCATTCTGGACAATGATCCCTCACTTTCACAGGCCTTGAGTGCAGGCCAGTTCCTCGCCCACAGACAACCTGCCAACCTGAAGCATATTCTCACCAGTAACTGCACACCGCACCATAGTAACTCAAGCTCAGGAACCAATCGATGCAACAAACCTCGATGCCAACTCTCCCACATCTACACAGCGACACCATCACAGGACCTAACCAGATCACCACACCATCACCGGTTCATTCACCTGCATGTCCACTAATGTAATATACGCCATCATATGCCAGCAATGCCCCTCTGCTATGTACATCGGCCAAACTGGACAGTCCCTACGGAAAAGGATAAATGGACACAAATCAGATATTAAGAATGGCAATATACAAAAACCTGTAGGAGAACACTTCAGTCTCCTGGACATACAATAGCAGATTTAAAGGTAGCCATCCTGCAGCAAAAAAACTTCAGGACCAGACTCCAAAGAGAAACTGCTGAGCTTCAGTTCATCTGCAAATTTGACACAATCAGCTCAGGATTAAACAAAGACTGTGAATGGCTTGCCAGCTACAAAGCAGTTTCTTCTCCCTTGGTTTTTACACCTCAGCTGCTAGAAGAGGGCCTCATCCTCCCTGATTGAACTAACTTTATCTCTAGCCTGCTTCTTGCTTGCATATATATACCTGCCCCTGGAAATTTCCACTACATGCATCCGATGAAGTGGTATTCACCCACAAAAGCTCATGCTCCAATACGTCTGTTAGTCTATAAGGTGCCACAGGACTCTTAGCTGCTTTTACATTAGTCTAAGTATTTACATCAAGACTATTGCCTTTATCAACCAAACTTGTATCTCATCAAAAAGATAGTTAGCTTGACAGTTTCTGCTTTTCATAAAGTCACCTTGATTAGCATTAATTATATTACCTTACTTTAATTCTTTATTAATTGAGTCCCATAGCCCCTTCATTATATTGCTCAGGATCAATGTGAAACTGCAAACCTATAATTACTTGGGTTTACCCTTTTAAATATTGGCACATTAGCTTTCTTCGAATCCTCTGGAACTTCACGAATCTTCCAAGGTTATTGAAAATCAACATAAAGGTCCACCAGGCTCCTTAGCCAGGTCTTCTAAAACTCTTGGAAGCAAGTTATCCAGATCTGCTGATTTAAATGTTTAACTTTAATACTGCTTGCTTAGTATCCTTCTGAGATACCAGTGTAATGGAAGGAGTGTTATCGTGTGATCTGACTAAATCATCTGTTTTTTCTGAAATACACTATTTATTTAACATGTCTGCCTTATCTGCATTTTTAACTCCCCATTTCATCTAGTAATGGACTAATACCAGTCAGAGTAACCCAGGGAGAAGGCTGAGTCTGTGCTGTGCAGATGCTGGCACAAAGAGAAACATACCTGAGGACAATATCAGTCCTAAGGTGTCTTTTTTTTTTTTTTTTTTTTTTTTAATAATTGTCAGCAGAAATGCCATTTCAGTTAATGAAATTTACTGACAAGAAACAACTGGAGTTTAGTTTCATTCATGAATTTGAAGAATCACCATGTAACTATAAAAGCAAAATATTATTCCATGTCTTATGCATGACAACAACCAAAAATAAATCTGACCCAGCTGTCCCAGACGTACTCAATGGACATAACTACAAACTACATATAAGACCATTTTTAAAAAACAAGTGTCCAATTAGACACCTAAATAAATTGGGGCACTACTGCACAGTGAGCTCTTTTGAAAATCTGAGCACAGTTAGGAATAATGAGTACTTTTGAAATCTGGTCCACAATATAAATAATATTGATGCCTTTAGCCTTCCATGTGACCAGACAATATTAGCCAACTTGCAAAAAATGAATACTTTCTGTGGGTGGCTGTTTTTCTTCCACAGATTGTAAGCTCTTTAGAGTAGTGACTGTGCCTCTCTATGTGTGTATTTGACACATAGTATGGTGGGACCCTGAAAGAATCTGTGTGAAGAATCCTTTTTTTTTTTTTTTTAATTCGGTGACTGAACAGAAAAATGTAGGGGAGGGAGGATGACAGTTCAGGTCAACACAAAATAAGATTTTTTAAAAAAACTTGTTTTGATCGAACAAAATGTTTTGTTTAGTCATTCGAGGTTTTTAACTTTTTGAGTGAATTCTGAAACAAAACATTTGTTTGAAATGAAACATCAAAATCTTTTGTTTTTGAAATGCTGAAACAAAGCACTTCGACATTTCAATTTTTTTATTCAACTGAAATAATTTACTGAAGTTTATTCCAGTTACCAAATTGTTTTGGTTGATCCAAATCTGTGTTTTTCTGGGAAAAATAATCACATGAAAAATTTCACCCAGCTCTAGTTCTGAAACATTTTGGAGTCTCTGGGTGATAACTTGATACAAATAATAAGAGAAAAAGGGAAAATAGATGAGCATTTATTTCTGTAATGAGATGGAACTGATGTAGGTGATGCTATGGGTGATTCTTATGCTTTTTTAAAAATTAATTAATCCAGCTACATCATATAGCAGGTGACATGATCCATTTTCCTAAATTACAGGATTAAAATCATGAGATAATATGATATGCCAGGATAATTTACATTCTAGCAGTTCTAAAGTGATACCAAAAAAGTGTTACCACCAGCAATAATATTGAGAAACCTAAATGTATTAGTTTTGTCTCCGGTTCTTCAGAGGAAAATTGAATTTTCTTTACCTTGAAATCATATTTTTTTGGGGAAAAACAGTTTGATGCATCTAAAAGCAGCATTTCATCATTCTTTGCAAAATGCTATTGTTTGCCAGATTTCAGCCCACATCTAAATAGCAAAATGTTGCCATTTTGATTTTTAATAGGTTTTTTTTTTTTTTAAGTGTCCGTAGTGAAAATGATGGAATTTTACCATTGGTCAAATCTGCAAACCCTTTTGGTGAAAAAATTCTGAAAATGTGATTTTATAGCCACAGACTTGTATTTTTGTATGACACTGTTATCTCCTTCTATTCTATAAGGTAATTTCAAGTGACAATAAATATGCTTTATAATGAAGATGCCTTGTAAGACTCTGCAGAAACAGTTTCTGCACTTTTTGTTTTTTAAACACTTTAAAGTTAAGATTAAATAAATTATTCATCTCATAATATATCTTCAGAAATCTGCATGTACCTCTATGGCATATTGTACTTCCTTAGTAAAGAGAGGCCTCTGTTCATTTCAATGATAAATTTTGTTAATTGTCTCACCACTGAAGTCAGTCATCTTCTTAAAGAAATATAAATACATTTAATAAGAGAAAGAGCTGGACTTCTGACAATACTAGAATATTAATAATATCTAGCTGTTGCATAGTGTTCTTCACCAGCAGATCCCAAATCACTTTATGAAGGAGGTCAATATCGTTGTTCCCATTTTATAGCTGGGGCAAAGAGCGGTGTATGACTTACCCAAGGTCACCCATCAGGTCAGTGGCAGAACTGGAATAGAACCCAGATCTCCTCAGTCCCAGTCAAGTATTGTATTCACTAAGGGGATGTTATTTCAAACCTTACATGCTGCTGTGATCACCATAAAAATTATTACAAGAGGAAATAAGGTGCATCAAATGCCACTCACACTGTTTTACTGTACCTGAAATCACTGAATAAACCCATACATAAATACAAACATACATCCTTAGGGAGCACAGTTGCCCAGAATGGTCACATGCCTTGCTTCAGATCGCTATAGAGATGTTGTTTTTCCTCTTCGAGTATACATTCATTTCCTATCTGGGAACATCTCCGTGTTTAAAAAGGCTGCAGCGAGTTTATTGAGCTTTGTCACTTTGCCTAGAGGAAATATTTTCCAAAGTGATAGCAACAGTGAATACTACTGGGGGCAACCTAAAGAGGAAATGAAGTCACTGAAAACCATTTGAGCAGGGAAAGGGCTATTTACTCCTGAGCCATGAGGTACTACTGGGTGCATGGAGAGTGGTAGGAAAAAGGAGTATGTTGTTAATATCACCCTTTCATAAGTTATTACAATATCTACACAGTTCTGTCTTGCAACTACTGGGGTAAAATTAACAAAGGGGAAATTCAATGGGCAGTGTTTTGCAGGAGATCAGACTATGATCATAAAGATTCTTTCTGGCTTTAAAATGTATTTTTCTTCTAATGCTATTAAATACAATGGAATTTTTGTTGGTAGTGCCACTGGGATACTGTATTCATCATAATACATCACTTATTTTAATGGTGACTTGCTGGAAAAGAACTCCCCAAAATAATTTAGCATGTGGATTTTGAGTAAGTAGCAAATGTTTTAGGGAAGGTGGGGTATTTTCTTGTATAAAATATATCAAACTAGAGAAGAAGAGAAGTACCATTAATTCTACTGTGTGGTGAATATCTGGCTCTACCTCTTTAATATATTTAGTCTCTGCCATTAGCAATAGAATTTTGATTTCCATATCTGTCACAAGGTAATATACTGTTAGTAGTGCAAGTCACAGCACTGTTAGCTTTTTTATTTTCAATTACTGCAGCTGAGGAATCATCCTATAATGGCAGTGTAATCAATACATGGTGCAGTTAGTGGTTATTCTTCATGTTAGGTCATATCCTCTAGATGTCAGTGATCAGGGTTTTTCAAGTGCTTCATGCGGTTTTGTATTTTCACACCTCTTCAGCTACTATCAGAGTTGTTGGTTGTGTAATTGAAAATCCAGTTACCACCTCCTGTGGTTTTCCTATGGAATTTTGTAGCTAGGAAGGCTGTGCGAAGTAAAACAACAACAAATCGCTTTCCAACTAGGAAAGCCTGGCAGTTGTCAACTGGTCACCAGTTGTCTGACATAATGACTCGGATGCTTATGATACCACACATCATAATTTTGAGCTTTTAATTAGTAGAGGACATCCCCTGACCTGCTCGATAGATAAAAAGGTTTTCAATGATCACAGGACAAGTAAGACTATTTTCCATCACTCCTCCATCTCTGAGCCAGAGATGGAGGAGTGACAGCAGAACCCCTTGTCCCCCTAGTGCTTGCTTCAATAGTTGGTAGGTGGGCCAGACCCTCTGCACTCTTCATCTGCCTGTTCTAAGAGGGTCTCTTAGGGTACGTCTACACTGCACGATTATTTCGAATTAGCTTAAACCGATATTACAAAACAGATCTAATAAAATCGGTTTAGCGCGTCCACAGTGGGATCCCGAAATCGATTGTTTGCGTCCATGGTCCAAAGCTACCATCGATTTCAGGAGCGGTGCACTGTGGGTAGCTGTTCCTCAGCTATCCCATAGTTCCCACTTCCGTGTTGAGAGCACAGTGCCTGATGGGGCAGAAAACACTGCCCCGGGTGGTGCTGGGTACAGCCTCACCCCTCCCTTTGTGAAGGCAGCAGACAACCCTTTGGCGCCTTTTTCGCGGAGTGCATTGAGCAAACGCCATAGCACAGCAATCTTTCCCTTTTTTTTTTCACGTGGTGGTGGGGGGAAATAAACTGAGGAGCTGTTCCCTGAACCACGCCAGACACTGTGTTTGAACCTACAGACATTGGGAGCTCAGCCAAGAATGCAAATAATTTTCAGAGACTGCTGTGGACTGTGGGATAGCTGGAGTCCTCAGTACCCCCTCCCTCCCTTCATGAGCGTCCATTTGAGTCTCTGGCTTCCCGTTACGCTTGTCACACAGCGCTGTGTATCCTGGAGTTTTTTATTCAAACGCTTTGGCATTTCGTGTTCTGTAACGGAGCTGGATACAACAGATTTGTCTCCCCATACAGCGATCAGACCTAGTATCTCCCGTACGGTCTATGCTGGAGCTCTTTTTCGATTTCAAACTGCATCGCCAGCCGTGCTGATCAGAGCTCCACGCTGGGCAAGCAGGAAATGTAATTCAAAAGTTCGCGGGGCTTTTCCTGTTTACCTGCCCGCTGCATCCGAGTTCAGATTGCTGTCCAGAGCGGTCAGTGCTGCACTCTGGGATGCCGCCCGGAGGCCAATAACGTCGATTTCCGTCCACATGAACCCTAATCCGAGTTATCACTATCGAATTTAGCGCTACTCCTCTCGTTTGGGAGGAGTTCCGAAATCGATTTAAGGAGCCGTTTAACTCGATATTAATGACGACGTCGTGTGAACGGATACAGCGTTAAATCGGTATATCGGCCATTAAACCGATTTAAAGTCGCAGTGTAGACCTGGCCTTAGAACAGCAGGTCTGACACTCATTGAGATGCATGAAGGAGTTGCCACAATCAGAGCTATGTTTCAGACTGTCTGCAGACTCAAGTGTTGCTGCACTAGTTACGCTCAAGTCAGATTTTCAAGCTTTTCATCCCAATCACAAGGGTTAAAAACTCGCTTTAAAAAGGAAGCAGAGATTCTGACTTCATCACATGGCTTCAACATCTGAGGCCCCAAGCATACATGTATAGTTCTTATGTGATGATCCGCCCTACATAAATCTCTAGGACATATTTGTGTGTTCTTCCATTTTCAAATAGTAATTTGTAACCCATTATTTCTTCCAATTTTATCAGAGATTTATTTGCTCTGAACAGAACTGGAACTTTGTAACTAAGATGATAATATATCAATAAAAGATTAATAGTATTTCATTTATTAACTAGTTTCTCCGGTTTCAGCAGGTAAGCTTCCAAATTCCTCTATTAGATAGTTTGCATATTATGCAAAACTTGGTTGTTTAGTGTGGTCTACTGCTTAGGAGTCAGCTGGGTGACGCTTGGGTTCTCTTCCAAACTCTACTACTGACATCTCCTGTGACCTTGGGTGAATTACCCAACTTATCTGTGCCTCAGGGAATGGGATCCTGATTTCAGGCTTACTTTTAATTAATTATGGTCTATTTTAACTGACTAGGAATGATGGTTGGAAGGGTAGTCTAATGGAAGACATCTGGAATTCATTTTCCTCTAATTCATATGTCTTCATCTACTGAACATTCATTGCAGACTGTGAATGTGCTAACTTCATGCTCCAAAGCTCCGTCCCCCCAGGCATTTGAGATAAGGATGATTGGAGAGATGTATGTACTGGGAAGAGGTTTTAGTGGTAATTATTAGATTAAGGATAGACTGTTGTATGCTTTTGGTGGATATTGGTTTATATTTGATATTGAGAAATATTAATTATACTTAAGATGGGAAAAAGTGTTTTATAAAAAAAATGTTAAAAGTTTTGTTAAAGCCATTGAGGTGCTCAACTAAAAGTAATTATTCTGGAAGTTCAGAGAATTATTACTTAAGTAGCACATGTCTAATTCAGGTGCAAAGATATGTCAGGCTTTTTCATAGTTCTGTACAGTATGTTTAATTGTGCATGTTGAAAGGGTATTATTTTCTCTTTAAACCACAAGCTCTAAAAGAGCACTGGTAACTTTTTTTCAGATATGTAACCTTTTGAATTTTTAAACAGTTCAGTACAGATCTTGACTTTTTTTATTAATATTGGAAAATTATAGAATTTTAAAATAGCTCTACACACCTCCACAGCACGTTTCAAGACACATTGAGCTGTATAAGTTAGCATGATGTAGAGGTACAGGTGGCTTTATAGATTGGTTATCAAGGTTGCTGAAGGAGACTAAAAAAAACTGTATAATCAGTAGTCATTTCATTGTATCTTGCTGCAAGATGGCTTTGTCACTTGCTAAATCTCTTCAAACAGTGAGCACCAGTGAGCCATATTGCAAATGGTGGAGAAAAATCAGCTCTGCAGTTTCACTTAGAGGTACGTCTACACTACAGGATTATTCTGATTTTACATAAACTGGTTTTGTAAAACAGATTGTATAAAGTCGAGTGCACGCTGCCACACAAAGCACAATAATTTGGTGGTGTGCGTCCATGTACCAAGGCTAGTGTCGATTTCTGGAGCATTGCACTGTGGGTAGCTATCCCGTAGCTATCCCATAGTTCCCGCAGTCCCCCTCCTTCCTCCATGAGTGTCATTTGATTCTTGGCTTCTGTTACGCTTGTCACAACAGCACTGTTGTGGACTCTGTATCGTAGCCTGGATTTTTTTTCAAATGCTTTGGCATTCGTCTTCTGTAACGGAGCTCTAATAAGAACACGATTTGTCTTCCCCATACACGTGATCAGCTCATATCTCCCATACGTCCATGCTGAGTCTTTTGGCTTTGGGCTGCATCGCCACCGCGTGCTGATCAGAGGCTCCACGCTGGGACAAACAGGAAATGAAATTCAAAAGTTCGCAGGGCTTTTCCTGTCTACATGGCCAGTGCATCCGAGTTCAGATTGCTTTCCAGAGTGGTCAGTGGTGCACTGTGTGATACCGCCCGGAGGCCAATACCATCGATTTGTGGCCACACTAACCCTAATCCGATATGGTAATACTGATTTCAGCGCTACTCCTCTCGTTGGGGAGGAGTACAGAAACCAGTGTAAAGAACCCTTTATATCGATATAAAGGGCCTCGTTGTGTGGACGGGTGCAGTGTTAAATCGGTTTAACGCTGCTAAAATCGGTATAAACGCGTAGTGTAGACCAGACCTTACTGTGTCTATTTACAGCTCTCTTCCTGGAGTGAAGAAGCATTGCAGAAATAGGAAATCCATTTCTAGTGTGTGCTGACAGTTTGGATGAGGTCCACAAGCAACAAGACACCCTCATTTCAGTCTGTTAGTCTTATGACAGGGTTTGAGTGTGTGATGGAGAACTATAAGCAAATTATGCATTTATAGTGGACAAACTGACATCGAAGACTGAGGTCTGGACTCTATTCTTGTGATTTAAAGTAGTGTAAAGGAAGTCAAGACTCCTCAGTGATACTGATTCTGCCATCAATCTGCTGTGCAAATTAAATGAGGATAAATTAAGTCCAGATCTGAATTTAGTGGTGTTTTAGTGAATTTTCTAATTGTAACACACAGGTATTTGAGAAAAGACCTTAGTTAGCGTTGGTGCAATGCTATGTGATCCAGTATTCAGGATCTACCACTGATCTTCACTTTCCACTGCTGGCCTGTGAATTACAAAATGTCCAGTTAAAATAATTCCGGAATTAGACCTGTTTGTGTAGCCTGTCTAATGTAAAATGGCTATGTTTTGATCATAGTACTTGGCACTATGGGTCCATAGGACTTCAAAAAGAGGATAGAATTATTATTGCTGATCTACAGATTGCGAAACTGAGACGGAGAGAGAGGTGTAATTTATGTAAGGTCAAATAACCTGTCCGTGGTTGAGCCAGGATTAAAACCAGTCTGCTGCCTCCCAATTCATCAGCCTGCCTATTGGACCTTACTGCCTTCACTGACAGATGCATACATTTTAAAAAGACAGAGAAAACTGAAAGCCTTATCTAGCTGGGCCCTCCCTACGTGAACGCTTACTGTGCATTGAGGTTGGTATTTCAAACATTTCTATTGAACATTTCTTTGTTTGCAATGTGTGTGGTAGAGGTGGGAATGCTATGGAAAGATTTCTTTATTAAAGAAATGATTCAGCTGAAAAACAGTGTTGTTTTCATGAGCTAGTTAATTGGGATGCATATTAGTAATGCAGGAAGTTATATTCCCTTTGGGTCTCAGATCTCTGCTTCTTATTGTTAACCTTGTAGTTGTAGTTTCTGTGGAATCTTCCTCCTGCAATGCATCTTTTCCCCAGAAACTTTAGGGATAAAAACATGCCCTGTAGCATTTCAGTTATCTATTAAAAGCATGTGTTTTAACATCACATTCAGAAAGCTAATTGTCAGTTCTTGAGTCTTTTATTTAAAATGTGAATTTAGAGCAGGTGCAAAGTTTTTGACTGAATGCCCTGGAGACTGAACAACCCTACTGATCCATACATACAGCAGAAGCAACAGCAATGTAAACTCCCTAAACTGCCCCACCAGTGCAGGTTTCCTGGGGCCTGGAAGCATCACTTCTGTATGGGGGTAAAAGGGTAGTTCATAGAGCAGGGCAAATATTTTTAGCCAAATCTTTTTTCACCAAAAAAAAAAAAAAATGCAGATCTGGGTTGGCTGAAATGTTTGACAATTTTGTGATGATTTTGCTGAATTGTTTGAGTCAAAAAAGAACTTTTTTAAAAAATCAGAAATGTCGAAACAGTTCACTTTGACTTTTCTTCAGAATGAACAGTATTTTGTTTTGCTGGGCGAGATTGATGGGGATTTAAACATCAGTCACAAGGCAGAGGAGGTGGTGGTGGTAGTTTCCTCTGAAGCAGGGATTTACACTCAGTTCTCCAGGAGTTCCTAACCACCAGTCTATTGGGTAGTCACAGGTGGGTCTCTCTCAATCTCACCTGTTGAAGTTGTTCCACTTTATGTGAAATACTTAATCTAAAGAGCGTGAGAATAATTCTATAGCCTGGTGCTTAGGGCATTCACTGGGCAGGGCCGGCTTTAGGCCAATTCACCTGATTCCCCGGGATTGGCCCCGCACCAGGGCCCCGCGCCTTAGACGCCTTTTTAAATTATCTTCTTTTTTTTACTTACCCGGAGGCGGGGGTCCAGTGGCATTTCCACGGCAGGGGATTCGCTCCAGGGGTCTTTGGTGGCATTTCAGCAGTAGGGGGTCCTTTGGTGCCATGAAAGACCCGAAGTGGACCCCCGCCGCCAAACTGCCGTCAAAGCCCCGGACTGCCTCCATGTATTCAAATCGGACCCCACCCTTCATAAAGCTGGCCCTGTCACCGGGGAAAGGGGACACTTTGTGCCAGTCCTGCTCCAATTCAAACTGGTGTCTCCTACCTTCCAGCTGAGTGCCAGAACCACGGGACTCTAGGGCATAAGAGGGGCTCTTCCTCCCTGGTCTTGTGAATGGTACCTAAGTCCCCTTGTGAAGCTATCCCTTCATTTACATTGCTTTTATATATATATATATAAAAAGGTTTAGTATTTCCCAAAATGTAATGAAACATTTAATTTTGGGCTTAATGAAATATTTTTTTGACCTTGTCATAGAGAGGCTTGCTGGTGGGCTGGAGAGCCTGGGCCTATGTCAGCCCTGATTACAGGACAAGCTGCAGCTGGGTTGAATCAGGTGCTCCTCATATAAAATGAGGACAGAGCAGTGAAGGGTGGAAGTTCTAGATACTATAAGGGAGCAAGAAGGATCCTGCAGGGGCTGAGCAGTGAAAAAGCTGAAGAAGCAGGAGCAAGCCAGAGAAAGCTCTTTACCAGGGAAGAGACCCTGCTGAAACAGGTGAAAAGACTTTAAAGGCCAACTGGACTGAAGATTGTGTGAGTTTGTGTTTTATGTTGTTTTGGGTCAATCAGAAGGGAAGTACTGGAATGAGTTTGAGGCCTACAGAACTAGAAAGTACTAGAGGACTCAAAGTAGACCCCAAGAGGGGATTTTTTTTGAGTTATGCATGGGCAGTGAGTTCTTAAAAGGCCCTGAAGAGGGGGAAAACAGAGGTAGGGTGCTGTAGAGAGACCTGTAGGGCACTCTGATGGTGGCGAGTGTTGTTAAAGAGCAAAATTTATTTTTTTCTGAATTTTTTTTTTCAATTTGACAGTAATGGCGGGGGGGGGGGGGAATGGCTTGGGGCGGACCCAAAATGACTTTTCCCTCAGAACTATGACCAAATTGAAAAATCTCATTCTCTCCCTTATATGAGATCGCATACAGAAAAGAAATACTCTTAATTATATTAGTGTAAATAAACGATTGGAAATATGGAACATAAGGAGAACTTATTGTTACTAGCACAATTTTACAGGACTTCACAATAAAACAAGTAGTTTTGTGTTGACAAGGAGACACCTCCTGCAATGTATACAATATCTTCCTACCTGCTGGGCTTAATTTGAGGATCCATAGATAGTATGAAGAAGTGATGACTTTGTTCTTTTTTCTGTGCATTGCATTGCACCAGTTTGCAACATAAACAACGGTTTTAAGAAAGATAATTCTCCCATCTAGAATTTCTGATATTTAGTATGCACACCTATCTGAACTGTGCAATGTATTTACAGAAGTCCAACAGTAGTTTAAGATTTTAGGTGATGTTGTGTTAAATATACTGTGTAGCTAATGGTATCAGAGGGGTAGCTGTGTTAGTCTGGATCTGTAAAAGCAGTAAAGAGTCCTGTGGCACCGTATAGACTAACAGACGTATTGGAGCATGAGCTTTCATGGGTGAATACCCACTTCATCGGATGCATCCAATACGTCTGTTAGTCTATAAGGTGCCATAGCACTCTTTGTCACATGCTGTACAACATTAGCTACGCAAGCAGCAAAGTGTATTCATTTATGTAAAGAATAAAACTTAGTTTCCCAATTAACATTTTTTCTTCAAATGCACCATAATTGCCATTGTAGCAAGCAAGAATAATGCAAGTGGTTTGTGCTCAACCTTCCCCATTGTTTAGAACTCAGGTGAATAAACTCAGTGATGCCTGAAAGAGAGAAACGATATAAGATAATATAAGATTCTTAATGAAACTATTTTTTTTGTTTGTTTAATTGTTCTTACAATTTCCATGACAAAAGATGGCCTTGTGGTTAAGGCCTGAGACTGAGAGTCTGGCTTCAGTTCCTGACACTGCTATAGATTCACCTTGGGCAAATACCTCTTGCTGAAAATAAATCAATTAATTTTAGGTGTCTCAATTTCTGGGTGCTCAGTAGCCACTTGCGACTGAGGCTGGGAACACAACATTAGTATACGTTTCTGAAAATTCGGTCCTAAACCAGTGTGTGCTTCTGAATCTCATCTGTAAAATGGGGATAATACTATCTTACCTCATAGTAGTGTTATGAGGCATAATGGGCCACATTGTTGCATTTAGCCACTGGCCCAAGTAGGGGGCAGTGTATAGCTGCGCTGCTTCAGGAAGAACTCTGACAGTTTAGAGGTCTAATTAGGCCTAACTTTTATACCTGAACCAAGACCAGACCCAAACCCACCCAACCCAAGCCTGAGAACACTGAGTCTTCTAACCCAACCCTTCCCCCTGAATGCGAGTCAGCGCCGCTGCCACTCCCTCTCCTCTGGGGGGGGTAGGCTATCTTCCTCTAGCCCATAGGGCTGGCATGGTAGCAGCTGCATGTGCCAGCGACTGTGTGCCCTGCTCCTGCCATCCAGAGTTCTCTGCTGTCTTTTCTGTGCTGCAGAGTGAGAGGCGCTGCAGCTCCTTGGCATGTTCATTCTGTGGTACTCAGAGTGCAGCAACTGGCAGGAGTGGGGCATGCAGCTGCTACTGCCAGGCCAAACTCATGGGTAGGAGGAGGAGAGCCAGCCAGACCAGAACCCCAGAAGGTCTGGTTGTTTTTCCATTTTATCCATCCCCAACACTTGTAGTTGGGTTCAAGTCAGGTTGCAGAGCTCTCCTCCCAGAGGGATTGTGCCTTGATGATGAGTGAAAACGGTTGTGTACAACAAAAATACAGCAGTTTCAATAGGGCTGGTTATACTGGCACAAAAAAAATAACCAACCGAAACCGTCAACTAAAACTTGAACCTGAAAAGAGCCTTTTCTGAGGCATGGAAAAAGTTGGGATAACTTTATTTTTTTTCCTTTCCCTATTACTTATTTTATTTTCACCTTTTATATTTCTAGTCAGAACTAGAAGCGGAAGTGTAGGAATAACATGAGAGATTTTCTGGCCAAGAAGGAAACAAAATAACCAAAAATCCCCCCAAAAATTGTTTTCAGCTTTCCAACCTGTTTATAATCTTAGATGAACTGCCCCAAGCCTTTAAGATTTACTCAGGTCAGTGGGGGAAAATATCCAATAGATGAAGAGAACACAAGGAAGAGACAAGGGCCTGATCCCCTAAACCATGGCTGTCCTAGGATCTGTGGGTTTCTCAGAACATCCTGAAGCGGTCACAGAAGCCAAGGCCATCTGTCAATTGTTCTTGGTTCTTGTCTCCCCTCATTGTTGCAGCTTCTGAATTCCTCATATCACCCTGGATTAATTTCCCAGTGGGAGAAACAAGCATCCTAAGATAATACTGATTAGAGCCACTGATATTCCCTGTAGGTTTTCCCAGCAAGGTACTGCAGAGGCTGTTCCCTCAATATATATAGAGAGAGAGAGTGAGGAGCTCCTTCCATGGCCTCTGGGTCAGAATGCTACAGAGGGCACTGCTTTCCCACTTAATGTTTTTGAGCTTTTCCTTCGCAACTAACCTCACATGGTGCAGAAACAGGTGAATTGTGGAATAACACTTGGTCCTTACATAGCATATTTTAAACGTTAAAGGCCAAATTCTCTAAAGAACTCAGGGCTAGTTTTTCATGTATTTAGCACCCACAATTGTGAACAGATTTTAAAAGATCACCTCCCATTTAGGCACCAACATAAATGGCCAAGTTTTCATAAGTGCTCAGCATCCAAAAGGTTGGCCTCTTCTAGAAATCTGGCAACTTAAACAGGTGCCTAAATGGGGACAGGGCTCTCTTTACAATCTAACCCCAGTTGTGAGTGCTGAGCCTTCCTGAAAATTCCATCATATCTATATAATCCCATGCTTCACAACACAATTGTTAAGTAAGTAGTAGGACTCCCATTTTACAGATGAGGAAACTGATTCAGGGAGGTTGAGTGATTAAGTCACACAGTGAGTTAATGACAAAGCTGTTTTTTTAACTCCAGAGGCTACCAGGTCTATGCTCTGATCCCTATCCCACTTGGTAGATAATAGTTATTGTGTGACTAGGCCAAGATGATAAATGGTTTCTAATCTAGAAGATTAATTTCAGTACCACTTTGTTTCTGCTAGTTTTTCAATGATACAAGGGCTTCTTTAAAAAAAAAATGTTTGGAAAGGTTCTTTCTTGGAATTATTTTAAATTTTACATAAGATGAGACGTTGATATAACATTTGTTTGGTCAGATACTGAAAAATGGTGGGGTGTGATGTGTGCTACTGTCATTGGAATAGAGTTTTAAAAAATTAAAAACTTCACATCCAAGACAGCAGAAGCTTGAGTGGGGAAAAAAAAATAAGAACACTGGGTATGAATGGCAAAGAGTTCTGTGGCACGTTATAGACTAACAAACATATTGGAGCTTGAGCTTTGGTGGGTGAATACCCACTTCGTCGGATGTATGGGTATGAATGTTACACTAGTATAGGACCCAATCCTGTTCCCAGAGAGTAGTAACACTACCCATTTTATAATCCCACATTTTGTGTTTGAATGTTAAGGAGTGTTTCCTGACATTTCCTTTTTTTTAAAAAAAAAAGTCTAAAAGTGGGAAACTGAAGGTTGTATAGGTCAAGTAACCTCCAGCTCAGTCTCACATAGTATATGAAAATGGGATATCTTGGAAATGCACTTGATATTCAGTGTAAAGTATTTGTGCTGGGTTAAACTTCATTGAAACTGTTGTAACAGCCATATTTTATTCAGGATATATATGAAACTCAGTTGAGTTCCTTTATGCGATAGCTGAAACAGTGGGGTCTTGGGCCCAAAACAAAGCTTTATGCAAGGTTGAAGTAGGAGTTAGCTGTATGGGGGAAATATGTTCCACTGTGTCCTGATAACAAACTCAGGAATAGGTCACTGAATGGATTGAAGCCAGGTATGCGTGATTGGAAAGTAATAAAGAGCAAAAAGCCAAGGAGACAGCAGAACAAGCACTGAAAGAGTGGCCCTCAAAGTCTAAAGGGAGAGGTTTAGGGCTGATTGCTCACAGTTCCAAGCTTCTTTCAGACAGCAAAGAAGCTGTATCATGCTGGTTGTGTATAGGGAAACCAGACTTTGTAAATAAACAGGATTGCATCACAGAAATACCTGCCTCTCTCATCCATTTATCCTCTTAACCAGGACATCCTTCAGGGGTAACAGTATTCTGACCTACACATTAAGATATAACTGCAGTCTAGCACTGGTTCAAAGCTAGGGAAGGATGCTCAAAAATTATATAAATGGATAGGTATAATTCTCTGGATGGGTACCAAAGGAGCTGAACAGTACTGTTTTATTCAAAGACATTGGGTAAAACAATAAGGGAGAACGAGGTATGCAGCAGTGATTACAAGTCACTGTGTATGAAAAAAAACCTGCCCTAGGGATCATATTAATATATGCAAGAGGAAGAACTGAATCTAAAATTATTCTGGTAGAGAGCCAAACACCAACTTCCCTTTCATCTCTAGAGAGCATACCTGTGTGCACACATCTGATTCTATGCACTAACCCGTTGCTCAGAACAAAAGAAAAAAAAAAGGAATAATTGATTTTAAAAACAATCCAGACAATATTTCCATAGCAGGTGATAAACAAAGAGTTGTTAATAAATAAATGAGGTAACAAGGTCTCTCCAGCCTCATCCTCAGTTTAAGTAAACTTCCTTCTCTTTTACTACTCCCTTCCCCCTGAAAAACTTCAATAGTTATCTAGCCAGGAAACTTACTGACGCTTATTCTTCACTGTCTTTCACCTTGTGTAGTCATTTTAACCTGTTTAAAAAAGAAGGGGTATTTGTGGGATGAAGAGATGAAGGAGGCTTGTGAAGGGAGAATGTGAGGTTTAGAGAGAGGTGATGGCATTTACGGCAGAAGGAGATAAGTTGTTTGGAAGGGTCAGGAAAATATTGCTGGGAACCTCATAGAGTTAAGGTCTCCTGGTACTTGTGTGTGTTGTGGGGAGAGCCCATCTTTGTAGGAACTATTACTACATTGTGAGGATTGGCTTTAAGATGTAGGGGGTTTTTTGTTTTTTTTCTCATGGTCTAATTCCCAGATTCCTCTCTGGCAATATACCTTCCCTCATACAGCCTGGTCTATCTCTTACACTGATATTGGAGTATTGGGACAGAACTATACTCCTGCACTTTCTCAGACTTTTTCCTCCCTCACCTCTTGCCTTGGTCCATGTGAAAATATTCATGCTAGTCCCTCTGTGATGTGAATTGGATGAGAGAGAGTGCAAACAAATGTAGCGACACTATCTATTACCAAGATCCACAGCTCTCAGCAGATGCAGAAACTATCAGTCAATTAATAGAGCTTTCTCAGGTGTGATGGCTTAGTTATAGCCAAGCTACATCACTTATTAATTGCTTTTTTAGGCAAATTATGAAGAAATCTGAGTTTCTGGGCCACAAACTCTAGGACAGGTAACATAGTTTAAGTAGGTACGTATTTATGTGCTGAACCACCATAGTCTGAATATTGCAGAAACATGCTACTGATGGAGAGGGAGAGACCTACAGCAACCTTATAGCAGCAGTTCCATGTGTGGCAGCCTGTCACCCCCTTTTTTATGCTATGCATTCCCTCCCAATCTTGCATCTTAATACAACTGGCCTCCTTTCACCATATGTTGAAGGTTCTGATCCTGCAAAGACTTAAACATGTTCATAAATTTATGTATGTATTTAAGACTTTGCAGGATCAAGGTCTAAGGGAGCTCTGTAAACCGTAGTTTAACCTGTGGTGTGCCAGTTTGAAGGGGAAAAATCTGTCTTCCATTTCTGCCACCCCTTCCAAAAAAAAAAAATGAATGTAAACACATAGAAACAAAAATTAGGTTTCCCAAAGATGCTATTTTATTTTGCAGTACTATCAGCAGGGACTGAACAACAGATTTAAACCATGAGATGATCAAGTCAAGAAAAAAAAATCCAATGTTTTTTTCTCCTTCATTTGAAACGTATAGGAGCTTAGCAGCTTGCTAAGCACAGAATCTAGTAATCATTAACAGCATTTGCCTCTAAATATTTTATTAAGAACATTGAAAACTACTTGCATATTGCATAGTATTTATGAAAAATGGAGATTTTTCATTCTCCTTCATAAGGAGAAATTTATTACACAACTAGATTTAAAAGGTTACAGCTACTAATCAAAACTGAATTCTAATACCCACTATTATAATAACCTTAATCATAACTTCTGAAGATGAAGCATGCAACTTTAATATCATGCAAACTATAAAATAATACATAATATATGATTCTGGGAATAGTGTTAGTCTCATCAGTAAAAAGTACTTCCTGCTGCTTTGCAAGGATGCCAGATTGTTTTGTTTTTACAAGCAGGGAACAAAGCCTCACTATAGATAAGTAAGTATTGTGTAGTGTTAATATGGGGGCTGACTTCACGCCATTGAAATCACTGAGTTTAGCTGTTGACTTCAGGGGGCATAGAATTAAATCCATGATAGGAAAGTATTATTTTTCTTTATTTTATTCCAAAAAGAGGTCAGTGTCCTTATCCCTATTTTATCGATGAGGAAATGGAGACAGAGAGAGATCAACGTCATGCAGCAGGCCTGGGAATACATCTCAAGTCCCCTGAATCCCAGTCCAGTGTTCTGTCTTCTATTAAAGTGGACACAGGTTGTTACTTCACATTTCAGCTGGATGAGTGAACAAGAGATTTCTGAGTAATTTCAGTATCTTTTCTGTAGTAGTATAGATTTCTCCTTGTTAATTCTTTATACATCTGACAAACATTTTTTTCCTGTACAACACTCAATATAGGTCATAATGATTCCTGGTCTCAATCCTAAACATTCAGTGCACTTTATAAAATTTATTAACATAATAATATTGAGGCATTTTGAAATGCAGATGATCATATAAATAAATATTAAGAGACTTTTCACAAAGAGCTTGGAAGCCATTAGTATTAGTCTTGCAGATAAGTACTTAGGGATTCTTCAATCCATGTATTTGGCTGCTTTGCATGCTGAGTGCTTTGTGCATTAAAGCCTCAGCTAAAACTTAATATGCATTTTTTAGTGAAAAAAATTGACTGTGGATCTATTTTTCATAAAACTTCTAGCAAACTCATTTGCTTCCTTTGAAAATAGGGACTGATACAAAAACTGGTAGTAAAAAAGGGAGACTGGCTGTTTCTTAATTGTAGGGTACATCTATTTTTGTGTCTTGGATAATGATTTTGCTCCTGAACGAGAGAAGCCAAATTAAAGCCCGTAGCACAGATGAGTTAAAATACCCTGCATATGTGGGCACTAATGGAAGTATTGTACAAACTAGTCCATTTGCAGCAGTGGTTGTGCTAGTATTAAAGGTTCTTGACCCTTAAAGGGACTGTGTTAATTCATCTGTAGGGATTGCCTCTTCCGGTTTCTCTTTGTATTTCTTCAAAGCACCACAGTTAACATCTTGATGTAATTCAGAGTTGCAAAGGCTGAAAGAATTTTCTTGTGCCATCTGTGTGATGTGAACTGTAATAAATAATATGAGATTAGCTCTAGAATACCAAGCAAAGGAAATACCTGTGATCTCAGTATGTAGAACTGAAGCATAGGACTTTAACAGCATGTGTAGTTACAGGATTTTAACATATTTACAAAAGTTAATAGGAAAATACAAGTATTCATATTCTGCTCTAGCAACTTACTTACCAAATGGGAGACACAACCAAACAAAAAATAAGCTTTTTGTGTAATACTGCACCATAGCTAATGTTTTACATGTTGTACTTATAAGAATCAATATAGGATTATATTTCTGAACAAATATGAAAGGAGGCCCTTTCAGATATTATTTAATATATTATAGTTTATAAACACATTCAGCATATATAAATATATTGGGTTTTTTTAAAATATGTTGAAACTAAACCTGACAAGTCGACACTTAAGAAATGCTGATAGAAAGTTGCTCATGCAACCTTAATTCATCTTCTGTGCACTAATTGTGGCAGGGGTCCACTGGGAAAAGCAGTATGTTATTAAAGACAGTATCATAATGCACACATGTTTGGAAGTTGAATTAAGGTTGCACAGGCTTGAGTTTGCATGTTAACATTTTTTTAAAAATAGGAAATTACATCTTCTCCTGTCCTCCTCCTGCTCCTTTCTAGTCATTAATCTCCTTATCCCACTGCTCAGCCTGTCCTTCTCACCCCTCTGCATTCTAGTTGGGTGGTTTTCTCCTCCATGGTGCCTGGGAGTCATCAAAAGGAGCAGTGAGAGCAGAGAAGAGTGTTTCCCTGTTCTCTGTTCTCCTGTCACAGTGGCCCCCAGCAGCCAGAAGTAGCATTTGCTGGAAAGTTCTTGTTCAGACTTGGGCTGAAGCATGCTCAGTAAACTCTTTTAGCGTGGCTCCATGGAGCTCTGTGGTGGTGGAGCCATGCTCACTATAGATGGAATCTTTGATGAAAATTTGCTGCCAAACTCTAACAAACCTTTACTGAATGTGTGCAAAATGTGGTTTTCACACACAAGTGGGTCAAATTTGGGTGTATTTTCACAGGGACAACAAAGTATACCTCCCTGTTTCACCCCAGGATGCTCCCCTGCCAAATTTGAAGTCCCTGTTCCAAAACATGCAACTTCTCATTGAAATTGATGGAAGAATTTGACATTGGCAAAACCTCTTGTTTATCCTAATATTGTTTCTTAAAACAGTTGAACCATTTTTGCTGAATGTTCCAAAAATTCAGCCTAAGTCAGATGTCTAGCATGGACTATTTCAGCTCAAATGGTTAACGTTTGGCAAGGTTATAAGCAACTGAAAATAGACTTAAGATGGAAAAGGTTGGGCAACCTTAACTATAGCTCTTTCTCAGCTCTGCCTAGAATGATGTCTTATTGACTCATTATCTATGAAATCCATCCGTGATATTGGAGGGATTTTGCAAAGCCCTCTTTACTAACAATAAGCCCATGTTGGGGCTGTCAGTAGAACAGCTACATTGTAGTGGCAATGGAGTGGGCCAGGAGATTGACCCAAAGAGCAACATCTTTTTTTCCCTTCTTCAATACCTATTCATAAATTCCTGTTACTCTGGCTTTTTACATTTTATTGCAGAATATCAAGTTATACAAGAAACAAGAATTCTATTCTTGCATTGTAGCAATGAATGTTAAATTCATGTACTGTTTCATCCATTCACCTTGTAAATATGGTTATCTGTAGTTCTAAACATGGTCCCTCTTTCACTTCGATTTCTTCTTTGTATCTATCCATCTGCCATTCAGGTACCAAATCCTCCTCCTTAAAACATTTTGGTTCTTCTCTGAAGATATTAATTGCATGATTGTTCCCAAGTTCTGTCTCAGAAGGACTTAGAGCAGGTACCAAAGTAATCTCCTCTTTCTCATGACATCTGTCAGACATGTATTCAGGTTTTATTATCTGTTTCTGATAGAAATACAGCTGCACACCAAACTCAGGTCTTGTTCCTGAACTATCTTTTGACTTTAAATTTGTACAACTGGATTTCTCATCTAGTATTTTGCAGTGTTTGACCAGTTATTCCCTTAGGCAAAAGTGTGCTATATCTCCTTGGTTAAATGTATCCTGTTGTGACACCTCTATGTAGAGTTATAGGAGAATGAAGGTCATGAGCAAGGAATCCTCCCCAAATTGCATGGTCTGTCACATTTGCATTCTCTGTGAAGGACCTGATATCTCAATGTGCTCTTAGGGAAGAGGTGGGTCATTGTGTAGTGGGTTGGCTACACCATTGAGAGTAGTCTGCAGCATTCTGAAAGTACACTCTCTCCCTGGGCCCTTCAGGGCTCAGTACAGTTGCACATGCACCTTACTTAGGCAAGTGGCTGCAAGTTACGGTCTAGCTCTAAACTAGAAATAACAGCCTGGCTAATTCTTATTACTGTTATATGTGGGCAGTACCATTTTATTCCACTAGACTCGAGAGCATTAATGCGCATATATAGAATTCATTTAATTCCCCATTCTTCTCCTGCTTCCCCCTGCCCTGTCCCAAGATGCTGCTGTTAGATCTATTAAACTCAAGCATCACTTTGACAGGTCTCACTAGGCTATTTCTAGGTGCTTCCTAAAAAGCATTTTCAGTAGAGATTTAGGAACCACTTAATGGAAAAGGGGAATTTTATTTTAAATATATCTAGTTGAATGAGAAAATGCAGCCTTCAGGAGTTTTGCAATACTATTGAAATAAATATTTTTGGTTCGTTGTTTTTTTCCAGCAACTAAGTGCTTATTAAGATTTTAGACAGCTTCCAGACTTGCCAACAGCTTCCCAGAGACTTTAAATTCCCATGTTAAATTAAGTGCACTAATATTGCTTTATTTTCATTCAGGGACTGATTCCATTAAAATTAAAGCTTAAATCACTCAACCCAAATATTTCATGGTGATAAACTTTAAAATATTTATCTTCAAGAAGACTTTAATATGAAAAATCACATCACATTACAAATCTTCCATTAGCTATTCATTTGATTAACTCTGCTTTTTGGATGGTGGAAGACCTATGCCAGCTTAATCATCATCTACACTTGTCTGTGGCCTTGTTCTAGATTCTTTTCTTGCCACTGCTTGCCTGCAAATATCTTCCTTCCTTAACTTTTGTCTGGAGAAGGCCCAACCCATTGCTGCACTCTGAAAATCCATTGGTTACAGCTGACTTGGCCCATATGCCCTAAGGACAAGAACTTAATTTTCTTTTTCTAATGGCCAAGCAATCAGTAGACTCAAAGTTTTATGTCCAACCAAATAGCATCCTGTAACACACTGTCAGTTTGGCATAAGTCCTGCTTTACTAATGTCACTTTTTAAAAAAAATTCATGTACTATACTTCCCAATATGTCCCTGTTTACTTTAATGGTTAGGAGCAGACGACCAGCTGATAATACAAGTAACAAGTTTCAGAGTAGCAGCCGTGTTAGTCTGTATCAGCAAAAAGAACAGGAGTACTTGTGGCACCTTAGAGTCTAACAAATTTATTTGAGCATAAGCTTTCGTGGGCTAAAACCCACTTCATCGGATGCATGCAGTGGAAAATACAGTAGGAAGATATATATACACACACACACAAAACATGGGTGTTACCATACACTATAATGAGGGTGATCTGTTAAGGTGAGCTATTACCAGCAGGAGAGGGGAAAAAAACTTTTTGTAGTGGTAATCAAAATGGTCCATTTGCAGCAGTTGACAAGAAGGTGTGAGGAGCAGTAGGGGGGAAAAATAAACATGGGAAAATCATTTTACTTTGTGTAATGACCCCCCCACATACACTCCCAGTCTTTATTCAAACCTAATTTAATAGTGTCCAGTTTGCAAATTAATTCCAATTCAGCAGTCTCTCATTGGAGTCTGTTTTTGAAGTTTTTTTGTTGTAATATTGCTACTTTTAGGTCTGTAATCGAGTGACCAGGGAGATTGAAGTGTTCTCCAACTGGTTTTTGAATGTTATAATTCTCTACCTAAAAGAATAAATAGGCACAAATCAGATGTCAAGACGCTGGCCTAGATACATTAGGCATCATGTTAACATATTTTTTTTTCTTTGTAAAATACTAGCACAAATACAGGAGCCATACTGACAACAGATGGATGAAGCAGAAAGCAGCCTGAAACCATTACAAGCAAGGGGCTTCCACATGGAGGCCTTGACCTCTGCTGAACCTCTAAGATCCTCACAGATCTAAGGCAATCTTTTAGTTCTGCCAGTTGTACTTCCTGATTCTTCCATAAAGTAACCAGTCTTTCCCACACTGAGAATGGGAAGGCATCTCTGTGAAGAAGCTTAGTAGATTTCTTGTTCCTGCTATGGGAATAGCCTACATAGAAGATGTTTTGAGCGCTCACAATATGGTTGGCACTGAACAGTACAAAAGTCTCTGTCTGAAGGAGCTTACAGTTTAAGTTACAGAAATAGACAAGTTTGTGTGACTGGGGGGCCTAAGAGGAAGGAGTGGCGCACAATTTTTTTGCTTTGTTGTTGGCTCACTTCTTGTGGGCATCACAGAAGAAGTGAGCCTTTAAAGAGGGGTTGGATCTGAGAGAAGGGATGCTGTCTTGGTGAACCAGAAAACGTTGTTTGTGTATGGGGCAGCATGCAGAAAAGCACAAAACTAGGAGTCAGTGGAAATAATGAAAAGGACATCAAAAACTTCATAAACATTTGAACAGATAGAGCAGAAGAATAAGAAGAGGAATACGCTTAGAGATGTTGGTGGAGCAGAATTAAGTCAGAACTTTTAGGAGAGAATAAGAACTTTCAATGTAATAGCTCCCTAACTGTGCAGAATATTAATATGAATCTGTGGAAAACCCAGAAATATGGTGCAGTATATGAAGGCAGAATTATTTTGTAATGGAATATTGTCAAAAGGCTTTCCACATGGCATTAGTGGACTTTTAAATGTTTGGAATTTACTTGCTTTAACTTAGCAGAAACAGTATATTACAAAACGCAGATGCAGTACCGTATTTTCCCATTGTTGTTTCATCCGTTCCACTCCCTTGCTCCTGAACAATCAGCTACTGTGCTCCTTTATTTGTTCCTTCCTTTTAATTTACAAAGGCAGGAGAGGTGGTAAACTGTGGATTACTGAGAATGAATGAATAAATACTTAGAAAGAGGCACAGGAAATTTTTAATAAATTAAGATACCGTAAATCTGCGTCAGTACTGTCAGGATTTCATCAGTTAGGTAACTGTCCAGAGATAACAATGCACACTCAAAGTATTTTGTTTAATGTATTAATCCTTCCACCTCTGAGTCAATGGCAGCAGAGAGAATTGCTGACTCGGGTCATTTACACTTGCATCTGACACTTCCAATGTCTGCACCTGATTGCAGGATGGAAAACATAAGATTTGTAGCAACAAAGATGGATTCCTCTATATATAGAGAGAGAGATTTATATTGTTTTAAAAAAGGCCAGGTTCACAAAGCTGAAAATAATGATGAGCCAAATGAACTGGGAGAGAGAATTTGAACAAAAAGATATGAATGATATTTGAACTGTTTAAGGATACATTATTACCTGCCCAAAATTCCACAATCAAGAAAGCAGATTACATTGATTAAAAAACCAACCTGGCTTAGAGGGGAAGTGAAGGTAGCTATCAACTTTTTAAAAAATCTATGCCTTGACAGGCTTATTATGGTTTTGGTAGAATTATATGGAAATGGTAGAATTGCCACTAATAATGCATAAAAGACATAAGTGTTCAGTAAATATTTCATTAAATAATTTAAAAAACTTGTTTCATACAATTGATTTATGAAAGTGTTTGTCTGCGGTACAGGATAGAAATGAAAAATATCCATCACAGTGATTTATGATCAAACCTGATAGATTAAGGCACAGGCAATAAATATCATTCCCCTTTCCCCTCTAAATCATAATACTATCACCTCTTCATGCCACTGGCCCACTGGTTAAGTCTGAAACACATTATCTATGAACATATTTACTATGGATCTGTTATGTTGCTCAGTTTCTGGTGAACAGTCTATTTAAAAGATGACTTGCAAAATATGTTTAAAATACTGGGCTTGTGCCCTGATGTACAAAGAGGGCCTGATAGGTTGGGAGGGTTTGTTTATTTAAGATTATTTCCCCCATCTCTTGCTGCTTTTTTTATGTCAGGATTGTTTAGTTTTTCCTGATTTTGTTGAATGACCCCTTGGAGATCTCAGAGCATATGCATTGTATAGAAAACCATACATTTTAAAAATTTCAGCCCTTCTTTACATATCAAATAAAAATGGATACAAGCCCAATTTTCTTTTTGTCCTGTAGGTCATCTTTAATGTTATGTTGGCACCTCCTTTGTTGCCTTTTCTTTTCAGTTCATTCTCATACTAGTGGCTTTTTTGAAAAATGATACTCTTCGGATGAAATTTTCCTTGCTTGATCAATTGGCATTTTTTGTTGGTGTGTCTCTAGTTTTTTTTAAGTCTGAACAGAACCCATTCACCTATGGGAGTCAGGAAAATATAGGCTTCCCACTATAAACACCCCCCCCCTCCAAATGTTTGTTTCTGCACACACAACAAAATTTGCTAGACTTCTGCATGCTACTTAACTAAGTACAAGTCCACTGGCAGTGGGGTATAAGCAACAGCTATTCCAACTTTGATTCAGTTTTGACAGGTAAATATTCATGCTGATGGCTGCGTTGCTTCCAGTCCCTTTCCACTGAGCGTTTAACTGCTGGAACACCAGAGATCAGTGCAGCAGTGGAGGTAGGGATGAAGCTGCATCAGCTTTTATACATCTGGTTCCTGCAATGCAGTAGAGCTGCAGTACATGCTGCTTTATACTGCATGGGCTACTTAAAAAATCTGGCATGCTATTAAAACAAAAATGTGAATGGGAAATGATTTCTATGAACATGGTGTTCTAGTCACTGTGGTCAGTCCAAAAGGATAACATACCTACCACATATCTTGCAGAAAGGTTACATCAAAAAGATGCTTTTCCTGTAATTGCCTACCCAGGTTCAGCATAGTAGAGTATAACAGGGTACAGAATATTAATAATGTTAAATGTATGTAATCACACAGGATGTACAACTTGGCTTTTCCTATTGCAACAATGGGCACTTGCGATCAGCTGGTAAAATCTATATTCAGACCATAAAGAGCAGCTTGATGATTGTCCTTGACTTACATTTTCTCTTCCATCCATGATGACCACTCATTTCTGGGTTCTGTTAATTAAAAAAAATACTTGTGGCTATAAAACATATTTGTTCTTACAGGAAAATGAGCAATACTGTCAAGGAAAGGCAGTCTCCCAACCTTCACTCTGCATGCTATGAAATATGAAAAGAGAAATTCTTATTTGTGCATTAAAAATATCAGGACAAATATGAGAAACTGAACAGCTCATTCAAGCATTGCTAGATACTGAATTCACCAGCAATTGTCTGGGGAAGCTAATTTCATTATTCAGGTCCTTTATTATTTTTATGACATTAAACATTTGTCAGTTATTGTTTCACAGAAATTGGACCGCTAATTACCATAAATTACATCTTAGTTTCTTTTCGGTGGGTCTGTAATTGCAAACTAAAAATCTGACTGTCTACAGTCAGCTATTACATCCAGCTATTTTTGTAAATTAATTTCTGCAGTAGTTTTACAGCAATCCTGTAGGTGTTGTTGCAAATGCATTTCACGTTCAGAAACCGATTTTAAGTTAGAAAATGGAATTAGGGGACTTTACAAAGAAAGCATGGTGACATTTCTTTGCATATGAGTCAGAGCAATAGTGCCTATAATTGGTTTTCCATTTAAATCTACTATCTGCTGAGAGCTATTCATAGCTGTGAAAATGTACAAGCTACCTCTTCCTTTCACTGATATGAGCTGTAGAAGAATAAAGAAAAGATGAGATGTACATGAGATGCATTTCCATCACAATGAGAGTCAGATTTAGAAATAAGGTTTTGCTTTAAGAGCAAGTATACAACAGAAAATAAGTTAATCTGTTTTTGTAAATGTGCTGCTTACCTTGATGATATGTTCACATGATTGGGTTATTAACAATTATCTATCTATATAAAAATAAATAAATCACATTTTAGCTCAAAGGATTTTGAAAGCACTGGTCCGTATGTACATGAATCACTTTTCTCATCACTGATGCACAACCACTTTTAGGGTGCAATTTGTTAGCTGTTCAAAGGTGAACTGCAATACTGTTGCAAAATGGAAAATAAATAGTGACTTTGTAAGCATGTTTATTTGAGCTGGAAACCTGATTATAAGAGTTAATATCAATCAAATGAGGGAAAAGAAACCCATCTGTCCCATCTAAATAGCTCCAGTTCTGAATATGAAATATCCTTAATGACCTGCCAGCATTTGAAAAAAAATTGTGCTGTTTGCAGACAATTTGCAGCAGGTCAAGAGGTTAAATATGTTGAATAAATATTGTTTTATGAATTACTTTACCAGCTCTAGTTTTTACCAAGTTAACAGGAAGCAAACTTGAGTTGTTGTTATAGCAACATATTAGATAAATATTAAAACTGTAAATAAAGAAGAAAGTAACATTACACAAATCATAATTGTCCATGAAACTGATGAAAATATATATATTAATATGTTTAGAGCCATCTGTGTGGCATCTCCATCTTGTCTAATGGATGTTAAATGGACAGTCTTGGGGATCTGTTACACATAGTTTAAAAAAACAACCCCCCCCACCACTGAATTGTGTACATTCACCCATGTCACCTTTTCAATCTAGTGCGCACAGAATTACTTGCATAACTTTTTAGCCTTAGGTTATCAATCTTGTATCTATTTACATGGCTTATTTGTTATGCTGTAGTCACTATAAATATTCAGTAGTAGTCATTTCATAAACAGTATTTGGGATAGTCACAAGGTCTCTGGCTCCTAGAAATGAAGTAGGTCCAGTTCCCCTGTGCCAGGACTCATGTTTTCATTTGGCCAATTAAAATGGCAGGGCAGCACCTGAGACCAATAAAGGATCAGGGAGGGAGAGCCCCAGTGAGTCAGAGACAGGTGGGAACTGCCAGAGATTAGGAAGACTGGAGGAGCAGTCAGAAGGAAGCGGAGGGTGTTGTCTTCTGGCTCTGAGCCTGAGTCAAGGGCCAGAGGGAGCTGAAGGCAGGGGTGCAGGAAAGCAGCTTACCTGCTGATCTATCTGGGGCCAGACAGCTGGACATGGGGAAACAATAAGAGTACTGGGAATGTGGGGAATGCTACCCTGGAAAGGATGCTCCCACAAGAGAGGCTGTGAGGGTTGCCATGAGAAGAGCTGAGATGGTTGTCTTGGTGCAGTTGAAAGGGCTGGGATGGTTGTCCTGATACAAGGACAGGAGAGGACTAATGGAGTCTAGGAATGGTTCTCAGCATCAGTATGTACCATATGGGAAATCAAAGGGTGAGAGTACGTCTAGACTACCCGCAGTGTTGGTGGGTAGCGATCGATTTCTTGAGGATCGATATATCGCGTCTCATCTAGACGCGATATATCGATCCCCGAACGCACTCCCGTCGACTCTGGAACTCCACCAGCATGAATGGCGGTAGCGGAGTCAACAGAGGGAACCACGGACATCGATCCCGCGCTGTGAGGACGAGAGGTAAATCGATCTAAGATATTTCGACTTCAGCTACGCTATTCACGTAGCTGAAGTTGCGTATCTTAGATTGATTTTCTGCCTCCCTCCCCCCAGTGTAGACCAGCTCTGAGATGTCTTGAGGTTCTAATGACAACTTGCAATTCCTTCAGTTGCTAAGGTAGGGTAGGGTATTTTTTTTTTTTATCGATGTTGCACAGGTCTCTGATACACTGTCAGACTCCATATACTGCTTTTCTCATCAATAGGCCAAAACTGAGTTGCACAAATTCACATTTATTAGTTGACTTTTAAACATTTGAGAATACCACTCTCTGTTGGTCATTTGACCTTCTTTGAAGTAAAAAGGGCATCTTCCCAAGTTGGAGGAAGCAGAATAATCATTATATTGTGAGGGGATACGTACATTTATGTTAAAACATAGCCTAGCAAACATTTCTAGATTTGAGCTATAAGACCCAGGAGATGTGGCAGCATTAAGGACTCCTACTGTGTCAGTAATCTTTCCTGTACAGAGTCACTTATCTCATTGCCCTCTCTCCCTTTCTCCCCAAAATGAAATTATTTTCTTCTGAACGCAGTGAAAGTTAGTTACGTCTCCCAAAGCTCAAGATGTATGCAATGTTGTTGTGGCTGTATCGGTCCCAGGATATCAGAGAGCTGAAAATGTCTTTCTGCAGCTCCTCAAAGAAGGGTGCAGTGCAGTCCTATAATTACGCTATGGATATTAGGGCTCCTGGGTTTTGTTCATCAGTTGGCCAGTGACTCAGTGTTTCTCAGTTTACTAATCCGTTTGTGCACAGAATAATAGTATTTAGCTGCAGTATTTTACAGGCATTAGTAGGCTTGCTTAATGTTTGTAAAGCACTTAGAGAACGTTGGCTGAAAATATAGAAATGAAAAGTAGTAGTATAGGGAATCTGGGGTTTCCATTAAAAGTAGTAGGAAAATGCTTTCCTCAATGATTTTAGCAAAAGGATTATTCTTTCTATGTATTCATTCCTTAATTTGGGGAGGAACATTGTATTATGTATGATAAATTCTGCTCATGGTTAGAACTATTAGGGATTCACATTTATTAACTGAGAACAAAATATGATCATTATGAAGGTAAACCTGGTATCACTGTTGGTGCATTGAGTCTGATTCTTCCCCTTGACTTGCATCTTTCCTAACTGGGGGGAGTCCAATTACTTAGAGCCTACTCAGATTCTCATTACAGGTGAAAGAAAGATAGCTCCCAGTGATTTTGGTATGGGGATGTTCAGGCTGTGTGTTTTTTAAAAAAAAAAAAAAAAAAAAAAAAGCTTTCTCTTCTTTTCCTTGTACGTTCTAGATGTTTTTCTAAAATCCGCTTCTCTTCTGTCTTTGCTTTTAGAATTAAAATGCCAAAGGTCTTAGAAAAAAGAATGTAACATACTAACTTTTACATTTCTTCTCTTTGAGATATTAGGTCAGATTAGTATCCAACATATATTCAAACGCAGTTTCTTTATATCAAAGTGAAATCTGTAACATTTTTATGATTTCAGACATTAATAACTTGAAATACCTCAAGCTAGTCAATGTAACATGGTACAGAGACAGGTGTAAAAATACAAACAAAAATCATTATGTTCCTAAAATAACCATACAGCTTTCAGATTATCAAAATTATCAAATTCTCTAAGGAATGAGTGGAGCAATATATTCAGAATGTCAGTATAATTATTTATTAGTCATTCCTTGAGGCCCCTAGCACAATTTGGAACCCCATCATGCTAACTGCTCTACAAACACCTAATATAAGACAATCTGAACCCGAAAGAACTCAAAGACTAAATAGTGGAAACAGGCACAGAGAGGTGAAGTGACTTGCTCAAGGTCACACAGTGGCTCAGTGACAAAGCCAGATTTCCAGAGTCCTAGTCCAGTGCCCCGTCCACTGGAAGGCTCGTTGCTGAGGTCGTGCAGCTGGTATGGTTTGATACACTCATTGGCATCCAACAGTTAACTTAGATAGAATTGGTAGTATCTGTAAGTTTTGGAAAGAAGTGTGATATTTCCCTATCAATTATATTGCTTTAGTGACACAGTTAATTGTGACTGCAGTAGTTAAACCATTGAGAAAACTACATTAAAATAATAAACATTTGCTCTTGCTCTTTACAGTACAATAGGTTCATTAATTTGGCACTGGATGGTATTAAGCACAGGTATAAAAATGTTGACACGTTTTTGAATGCAAAGCATAGTCAAAGTAGTCCTATATTGATAGTATAAATCCTATTTGCTATTCCCTTGTTTATATATCCGAGGATCTCAGTAGCCCTTGTTACCACAGCATCCCACTGGGAGCTTATGTTGAGTTGCTGATCCATTATAAACGCTAAATTCTTTTCAAAGTCAGTTTTCCAGGATACAATTCTCCTTTACATACATGTGGCCTACGTTCTTTTTTCCTAAATATATAACTTTGCACTTGGTGGTATTAAAGCACATTTTGTTTGAATGGGTGCTGTTTGCCAAGCAATCTAGATCACTGTGTGACTGGCCTGTCCTCATTGTTTATACTACTCCAAGCTTTGTGTCATCTATCAATTTTGTCAGCAGTGATTTTTATATTTACTTCCAGATCATTGATTAAAAATGCTGAATAGCATCAGCCCTAGTACCTATCCCTGTAGAACCTGCCTAGATATATCCCCATTCAGTAATGATTCCTCACTGACAACAAGTTTTTGAAATCTGCTAATTAGTCTGTTCTTAATCCATTTAAGGTATGCTTTATTCATATTTTACAGAGGTAATTTTTTTAATCAGACTGTCATGTGGTCAAATGCCTTACAAAGGTCTATATTACATCTACACGTTTATCTTTAACAACCAAATTTCTATACTCCTCAAAGAGCAAAATCCGATTTGTTTGACAAGACCCATTTTCCATAAAATCGGGTTGACTTATTTTAATTATATTCCTATCTAATTCCATTATTTTGCCCTGGATTTTGCTGCAAATCTGTGAAGAATGATTTTCTTTTACATATTTGATGTTCTTAGAAGCTGTTTTATGAATTTCATTTATAAGATGGCTTACTGATAAAACTGTGTTGCTTAGTAGTGACTGGTCACAGAGGTCACATCGTTATTTTCTCTTCCCTGATTGAATGAGTTTAACTCCTCTAGTGTGACTGCTTGTAGAAAGTGACTTTTTAAAAATGTTCTTTTTGTGAATATTTTAGAATGTGAGATTAACATTCACTTTTTGTTCTAACTGAATTTTGTGGCCCTCGCTCACATAAATATAAATCAAGAGTAACTACACTTTTGCAATCCAACTGATTTCAGTAGAAAGTGAATGGAAAATTAAAGCCCAGTCATACTATATTCATGAAAAGCAGTGTACCAAAAAGGAATGAACTGCCTATAAGTGAATTCGTTTAAAATTTTGAATATTTCCAGACTGAAATTTGTCAGGATTTGCCCAGCTCTAGTGATTATTCATAGCTATTGAGTACCAATGAGAATCAAATTCATGCTCTTCCATTTAATTCGCCTCACAGAAGGATAGAGGAAAAACTTCACTAGCTCACCTAGTAAAGTGATCTGATACTTTACACATCAATAGTACACAGAGATATAAGCTTAAATATTACATATATGGTACAGTGTGTATATAGATGATCTATATAATGTGTGCTTAGATATGTGTGTATGAACACCCCCACCCCCAATCTTTTATAATGTCTGTGGAATGAGTCCTGAAGTCCTTTACCAATTGATATCTTGAATGCGTATTAATTTTCAAGTTTATTTAAATACAGAAAATGGAGTAGTGAATTTGTCTTGGAATATTCATAGGAAATAAGGGATTGGCAATCTGTTAGAAGTACAGCTGCAAAGGATAAGTGTGTCTGTCTTAATAATGTAGTTGCTAGAGACAGATGCTTGAGAACAGCAATCTCTAGTGTTCAGCTCTTTTCTGGTTTCTGGTCCCTGTGAAATGAGACTTCTTAATCTAGGTTTCAGAAGATGCTGTGTTCAAACTTTTTCTTTGATTGTTAATTTAAAATTGCTATTTAAGCTCTAAATGGTCAACAGTTTAACAACTTGCTAATGATCTTGTGGTAATGTTGGATTATAATAATTTCATCTCTTCAAGAGTATTTTCTTCATTTAACCTTGCTTCCGTGTAACACTCACACAATCTTAATTATTTACAGAAAGATTTTTCAATTATTAAACTTAACATACAACTTTCATACTTCAAATTACCAGTTAATGAATGCAATCCATCCCACCCCGATATAATGCGACCCAATATAACACGGGTTCACATATAACACGGTAACCCTAGGGCTCTAGCAGTGTGGCTTGGGTGGCGATTTAAAGGGCCCAAGCTCCCTGCAGTGGCTGGAGCCCAGGGCTCTTTAAATCACTGCTGGAGCCCTGCTGCTGCTACCCCGATATAACAGGGTTTCACCTATAACGCAGTAGGGATTTTTGGCTCCTGAGGACCGCGTTATATCGGGGTAGAGGTGTAGTTGATTTTGCTACTGAGTTTTGAATTAAGTGGGTTGCATTATTTCTGCCTCCCTCCTACATACAAGTCCCTGTAATGGCTCTTCAAGCTCCACCCCGCTCCTTCAAAATATACTGAGTGGTCTGTTGTAACTGAGTTACAAAGCAGCCAAAGCGCAAAATGTTCCTTTTTGACTTTCATCCGCCACCATCCCTAACACAGTCATACAGACATTAACGCAAACCAACCTTCCACTTATATATTCAACCTTATTGTATTGTCAACTGTGTAATTTGGCTTATACTATAAACATTATCTTCATAAATGGGATCTGCCCATTATATACATCTTCAGTGCACTAATACGGTGACACTAACAGTAATCATTGGTTTATTAGGCTATTTGTAACAGAGGCTTTACATTAATTGATTACTGCTCTCAGAAAGCCGCCTTTCAAATTTCACACCTCTGTCCTAGCCTTTGGCGATGTATGTCTACACGGAAGGTAAGATTCCCAGTGTAGGTTGAGAGATTTGAGCTAGTGCACTAAAAATATTAGGGTGGACACTGCGGCCCTGGCAATAACTCGGGACAGTCACCCGGGGGGTTGGGCAAGCTTGGAATTGGGTAATTTGCCTGAGCCTCTGTCAGTGCCTGAGGGTCCACCGCTTGAGCTGCGCTAGTATGAATCTGTCTACCCACACTAGTAATCTCACCTCCAAGCAGCTGTGTAGACATACACTGAGAGTCAGGCTGGGCTGGGGTATTTCCTTCATTCAAGTACACTTATCTTTGAATTATGTTCCTAGTGACACCTGTGCAACCCTCTCTAAATTTATGCACCAAAACAATCAGTCCTGTAATTAGGAAACACTTCTGTTGACTCCACTAGCATCAGAATATAATATAACTGGAAAAATCCTTCCCATTGTATTTTGGTACTTCTGGCCATGGCCAAAACTGAAATATTTTAGACTCTCAGGGAAAAAAAATATTTTGGGTTTGAGTCTAAAATGTGGGAAGAGTTCATGCTGTTTATCACTGGAGTTGATTCACCTACCTGGATTTTTTTTAATATATTCTAGGTTAGGCATTTCTGTAGCATAATAAACTTTTTACTTTCCTGTCATGCATCCTGTGCATCTTAAAATATACATACGTATACATAGATAGATCTCTATCTCTATCTCATAGAGCTGGAAGAGACCCTGAAAAGTCATTGAGTCCAGCCCCCTGCCTTAACTAGCAAGACCAAGTACTGATTTTGCCCCAGATCCCTAAATGGCCCCTTCAAAGAATGAACTCACAACCCTGGATTTAGCAGGCCAATGCTCAAACCACTGAGCTATCCCTCCCCCTTATCTAAATGCACATCCTTGGAAGTGTTATAGAAATGAGACTTTCACGTATTTTCATATCTGTTGTCATGTGTAATCCCATAGGATTTGAATTACCATAGTCCTTTAAATCTTTCTCACTCATGGGTCACCTTACTGCCTGGCCTATTTACATTTTTCTACAAGTTTTTAATCTGTTTTAAGTAACACTCCCTCCTCACCTTTGTAAGGAAAGTATCTTCACAAATACAGACAGGGCCACGCAGGTTTTGGAGGTCTGAGAAAAAATCTGAAACTGGGGTCCCCCAACTCTTCCAAAAAAGCTACCACTGAGGAGAGGCCAGAGGAGTGGGGAGGCTTGAGGGTAAATCCAAACCACATTCATCCCAGAGGCAGCTCAGCTCCACCCCTGTGGGGCTGGGCCTAGCTCCCTGCTCTGGGCGTTGTGACTCAGCAGGGCCACCCAGAGGATTCAGGGGGCCTGGGGCAAAGCAACTTCAGGGCCCCTTCATACTATAGAATACTATATTCTCGTGAGGGCCCCTGCAGCAAATTTCCTCCTCCCCCCCATTACCTTCTGGGTGGCCGTGTCGCTCAGATTTGGTCTGGTTGCCCCTCCACTGTGAGGGGCTGCCGGGCTGAATTCCAGCGATTGGCCTTGTGACCTAGTCAGGTCCTCCCAAATGGAGGATTTGGGGCAAATATCGCCTTTTGCCCCCTCCCATTCCCTGAGTGGCCCTGAAGACAGAACACGCCTTTACTGCAGTATAAATGTCTTGAATTAATATTAAAGAAACCTCTTGTACTAATGTATATGTATATTTTTAATCAAAGTTATACAGTAATCTAGAGCAAGTCAATTCAAATAGCTTATTAACCATGGTAATTGGCTCTACCCAGTAGGAATGAGCGGGGGGCAGGGAAACCAATTTCTGATCAGTCCAAACCTGGAATTTTGCCCCTGTCTATACATTTTGGCATATTCCCCATTGCTGGAAGAGCTTATGGATGAAGATTGTAATAAAAGGAACAGATGTCAGTCTGTTTTTTCTGACAGGTTTCAGCGTAGCAGCCGTATTAGTCTGTATTTGCAAAAAGAACAGGAGTACTTGTGGTACCTTAGAGACTAACACATTTATTTGAGGATAAGCTTTCGTGGGCTTTGAATGTTATAAATTCTTGACGTCTGATTTGTGTCCATTTATTCTTTTACATAGAGAATGTCCGGTTTGGCCAATGTACATGGCAGAGGGGCATTGCTGGCACATGATGGCATATATCACATTGTAGATGTGCAGGTGAACGAGCCTCTGATAGTGTGGCTGATGTGATTAGGTCTTATGATGGTGTCCCCTGAATAGCCACTATCAGAGGCTTGTTCACCTGCACATCTACAATGTAATACATGCCATCATGTGCCATCAATGTCCCTCTGCCATGTACATTGGCCAAACCGGACAGTCTCTATGTAAAAGAATAAATGGACACAAATCAGACGTCAAGAATTTATAACATTCAAAAACCAGTCGGAGAACCCTTCAATCTCCCTGGTCACTCGATTACAGACCTAAAAGTTGCGATATTACAACAAAAAAACTTCAAAAACAAACTCCAACGAGAGACTGTTGAATTGGAGTTAATTTGCAAAATTGACACCATTAAATTATGCTTGAATTAAGACTGGGAGGGCATGGTCATTACACAAAGTAAAACTATTTCCCCATGTTTATTTCCCCCCCTACTATTCCTTGCACATTCTTGTCAACTGCTGCAAATGGACCATTTTGATTACCACTACAAGAAGTTTTTTTCTCTCCTGCTGGTAATAGCTCACCTTAACTGATCACTCTCATTAGTGTGTATATGGTAACACCCATTGTTTCATGGTGTGTGTGTGTGTATGTATGTATGTATGTATATGTATGTGTGTGTGTGTGTATATATATATATAATGTATCTTCCTACTGTATTTTCCACTACATGCATCCGATGAGTGGGCTGTAGCCCACGAAAGCTTATGCTCAGATAAATTTGTTAGTTTCTATGGTGCCACAAGTACTCCTGTTCTTTTTGTTTTTCCTGAATAACTGATAAATCATGTGACCATTGAGACACATTTTCTGAGAGCTGGCATACTGACCCCTTTCTCTATTTTTGAGTTTTAGCTGTGTTTAATTACTTCGCTGCTGATGAATTACCTTCTAGTTAGTACCTCAGGAATGAGGACTTCTTTATATTGTTAAAAAGTTTACATTGTGTATGATCAGTGTTCCTAAACTCTCCTAGATAGACCAAGGACAGTATTGCCAGCCCCAAATGTTCAAAAATCATGAATCAGGCTCACCAAACATCATGATATTGGCTTTAAAATAATAGATTTGTTGTTGTTTTTATTTGCCTTCTGCTTTTTGAAACTTTAGGGTGCACTGGGGTCACATTTTGAAGCTTTCTCCACAGCCATGAGGGCTAGACACTTCATTTTTCTTTATGAATGAAGGCTGAAATCATCACAAATTCACTTGACTCCAGGAGCTGGGGCTTTAAGGAAAACAATAATTATCAGGAGACTCATGACAAAATTTGAGTTGGCAAGGGAAGTGTTTTGTCATATACATTAGGGAAAACAAAACAAATATCTAAAAATCCACAGCAGCAAGTCGGAGAGCCCTGGTTAACTGACTTGGACTCATGGGGCTTTCACCTCAGGGCTACAAATAGCAGTGTAAATGTTTCCATTCAGACTGGAGCCCAGACTCTGAGACCCAACCCCCTGCTGGATCTCAGACCCAAGGCTCCAACCCAACTAGGAACATCTACACTGCCATTTTTAGAAGTGTAACATGCCCACAAATCAGCTGACTTGAGCATTGAGAATTGCTGCCATGTGTGGATTTTGCCGAATTCTGTCATAACCATGAGAATTGGCAATGGCTGCAGGAAGTAACTGTTCCAACAGATTTCATACCATTCCATTCAAAACTGTTTCCCTGGGTTTTTTTGTTGTTTTTGTTTTTTTCCTTTTTAAAGCATGTGCACAAAACCACACAAACAGCCTACTTAACACAAACACACACCAACAAGAAACCCACCAGATGACCCAGGAAATTCATCCTTTCTGCACAATAGACTTACTGAATATTTAGTCATTTGCTTTTTGATGACAAGAACTCTTCTGTTTAAGGTCATGGGCTCTGACTGAAGATATCTGAGTTCTGATTCCTCAGTCTCCCAAATTCACAGGAAATCTGGCAAAGTCACTTAATCTCTCTGAGCCTCAGTTCCCATCTGTAAAATTGGTATATTAATACTTTCTCCCGTTTCATCTTGTCTATTTAGATTTTAAACCGTTCAGTCTCTTACTATGGCTTTGTATAGTTGTCATGGTATAAATCTCTACTCTGAACCTTAGCGTCCAAAAGTTGAGGTACCAGCATGAATTCCTCTAAGCTCAATTACCAGCTTAGAACCTGTAGCGCTGCCAACAACCAGGAATTCCAGTGCCTGGTACACTCTGGTCCCCCCAAAACCTTGCCCGGGGAACCCCAAGACCCAGGTCCTCTGGATCTTAACACAAGGAAAGTAAA
>NC_133772.1:63192736-63211156 GCF_003597395.2 Chelonoidis abingdonii | reverse complement strand
GGAGAGATTGGAGAGAAACCTGGTTGCACGTCTGGTCACTCTCAGAACCCAGAGAGAACAACAATCAAAAACTAACAGCACGCACAGAAACTTCCCTCCCTCAAGATGTGAAAGTATCCTGTCCCCTGATTGGTTCTCTGATCAGGAGACAGCCAGGCTCACTGAACTTGTTAACCCTTTACATTCAAAAGAGATATAAAGTACTTTTGTTCTATTAACTCCTACTATCTGTTTATGACAATAGTGCTCAGTACAATAGGCCCCTCATCTGTAATACAATCAATAAATAACTTGTAATAGAAAAATTCTTCTTTATTTTGTAAATTCATAAATCTAGTCCCTTTGAAAAGGAGGTGTAAATCACTTCATAGATTAGAATGATTCCAAATCTGAATGTTGGGCCCTTTAATTTTTAATTAGAGGTGTACCTTGTGAAGTATGAGAGCCCCAAAACAATTAAATGCTTTCATATCAGTTTAAAAGTTGTTTATGGTGCATTATTTGTACCAAATACCAGACTGATCCTGTATACTGTCCAATTCTCTATATGGAAGTACACTGCACAGGCAAAAATCTTACAAGATTCTGTGGATCGATTGCATATGCAAAGTATGCAAGTGTGGGCTCCAGACTTCCCCAAATACCACAAATAAAATCATATTATGGAGTAATCACTTGTTTAAATAACATTTTAGAAACAAACTCTGTTTTCCCTTCGACAGATCAACAGTGCATACACTTGTGCTATAGGCAGAGAATGCCCATTCAAATTCCAGCTCTACAGAGAGGCAGGATCTCTAGGAAAGCAGACACAAGTTGTCATAACCAAGGAATCACAAATCAGGGTCAGCATTTTTGTGTGCACATAATTCATAACCAGCTCAACCAAGCCACGGCCCATATCCATAGCTCTCAGTCATTTATTCCGTCTCTGATAGGAAATGAGAGGAGACTTTCATCGGACTGACCATAGGAACATATTGTAGTGTATTGACATCTAATGGACACTTAATGTAACTTCACCATAAGTGTAGCTGAGGCTTGGCTTGATGTGCATAATTAACACATTTCTTATGTGCAGTGTTGTAGCCATATTGGTCCCAGAAAATTAAAGAGACAAGGTGGGTTAGATTTTTTTTTTTTTTTTTGGCCAACTTCTGTTGGTGAGAGAGACAAGCTTACACGGAGCTCATTTCTTGGAAGATAGAATTGGAGTGTTATAATTTTAATAATGCAGGGTGAAAGAACCTTAGTGAACGTGGTTCCTAAAGAGCACACCACAGGCTAATGTCTCTTTTGAAGCATTTAAATGTTGACTAAACTACACTGGCAGAGGCAGCTGGGAGCCCTGGGGCAAATTAAAGGGCTGGGGCTCCAGCTGCCACGGAGCTCTGGGTCCTTTAAATCACCGCGGGAGCCCTGCCGCCGCTACCACGGGGTGGTAGGGATCGGGCTAGAGCTGGGGTAGTGGTGGCAGGGCTTGGCCGGAGATTTAAAGGCCCTGGGGCTCCTGCGACTGCAAGGAGCCCCTGGGCCCTTTAAAGCACTGCCGGAGCTCTGGAAGCAGGACTCGGGTAGCACTTCAAAGGCCCGGGGCTCCCCACAGGGATTGGAGCTCCAGGACCTTTAAATCCCCTTCCAAGCCCAACTGCCGGAGCTCCGGTGGTTATTTAAAGGGCCTGGGGCTCCCAGCAGTGGCTGGAGCCCTGGGACCTTTAAATCACTGCCGGAGAAGCCAGTCCAGTCCTTACTGTACTGGACCGGACCATACCAGCTTACTTTCACCTCTGCCAGAGCATCAATTGGAGCCAGTGGCAGCGCTGCCCTGCTGGGACCGTCCCTTCGCCGCTGGGTCAGAGCCAACCCTCAGCATCCCTGTCGGGACTGCCAGAGAGACTCTGCCCCCACGCACCTTCTGGCTCCCCCGGAGCATCCCTGCACCCTGGGCAGCAACTGCACACCCTCACCAGCTGCTCGCTCCTTGGTGCACTGCGCCCACCAGTGCTGCTGCCACTGCTCCGGCTACAACAACACTAAGTGCAAACGTGTGTAAAAGCCAAAAAAAAAAAGGTGGGGGGCAGCCAGAAAACCTAGAGCTAGCCCTGCAGAAATGCATCAAATTCATTGCTGTTTCTTGGCATCAATTTGGCAGCACCAGGGATGCCCGGGGGGGGCAAGTGGGACAATTTGCCCTGGGCCCCACAGGGGCCCCCATGAGAATACAGTATTCTATAGTATTGAACCTTTTTTTTTTTATGGAAGAGGTCCCTGAAATTGCTTTGCACCAGGCCCCCTGAATCCTCTGGGCGGTCCTGGGTGGCACCTATGTAAATAAAGCATTTTGGCAGATCTGGACACACAAGCAAGACAATGGAATTTATGTATTTGGCTTTCTGTATTCACTCTTCTGCCATAATGTGTGAAGAATGAATAATATCCCGGACTTGGTTTAAAATTAATGAAAATGTTGGATTTAAGTCTTATTAAAATGCTAATGAATTTTAATCTGATTGAGAATGCTCTTCGTTCTTATTTTGCATTTAAAATGTATAGAAAAGCTTTACAGTATCTGAAATATTTAGGGAGTTTTACAGTGTCTGGGATATATGGTGAGTGCAGATTATCATTATTAAAGTGGAGTCTTCATTGAGTTGTTTAATTATGGTAACTGCATGTGGTATGTGTTTACAAGCATATATGCATTTCCAACTTAATGCTGGAAAAACTCAAACCTTTAGAATGGCTTTAAAGTGTCAGTCGTCTGAGGACCTGTCACATTGAGCAAATCATTTTTGGAGGGAGAGTGTAAAATAAGATGAGTAGTGGTAAAATTACACTGTAAAAATGAAAGGTCTATATCTTCTGTTGGGAAATAATATTTTATCATGCTCCTCTCAGAGTGTGCTAGTCATGCCACCAAAGTGTGCTTTGAAAGCGTTAAATCAGGTGGCCTTATGCCACTCCAGTTACATGTTTAGAATCTCATATTGCATTTTAACAAAAGTGCTGTGCAGTTGATTCCTCATCAGAGCTATTAATTCACTCAACACTCTCATACTGTGATATTTCAGTAAAGAAAAGATGCAGCAAGCAAGCTTTGGAGGGAAGAATTTGGGTCAGTAGGATAGATAAGTTTTCTTGCTGTATTTTCAAAAGCTGATTTAATGTTTCCTAATTACTAACTCTCACAGCAAGTTGATAAACTTATCTAGTATATTTTCATAAGGAGAACTTCCTGATAAATAGAAATGAAGTGTTTAAGGCTTTTAAGAGTGTCAAGGTTTTTTCCCCACTTTGAACTTTAGTGTCCAAAAAGTGGGGACCTGCATGGACCCTTCTAAGCTTAATTCATAGCTTAGATTTGATAATGCTGCCACTAGCCAAAAATATAGTGTTTGGCACACTTCCTGTTCCCTCAAAACCTTTCCTGAGGGACCCAAACCCCTTTGGTCTTAAAACAAGAAGAAATAAACCATTCCCCCTCCTTTCCCCCTCCCCAGACTTTTCCCTCCCTGGGTTGTCTTGGGAAGCTTTACTGATCCAAACTCCTTGGATCTTAAAACAAAGAGGAATTAACCTTCCTCCCCCCTTCCCCCCCCCCACCAATCCCTGGTGAGTTCAGACCCAATCCCTTGGGGTCTTAAAACAAGGAAAAAATCAATCAGGTTCTTAAAAAAGAAAGCTTTTAATTAAAGAAAGAAAAAGTAAAAATTATCTCTGTAAAATCAGGATGGTAAATGCTGACATTGTACTCAGATTCATATAGCCTAGAGGGACTCCCCCGGCCTTAGCCTGAGATTTAAAGTTACAGCAAACAGAGGTAAAAATCCTTCCAGCAAAAGACACATTTACAAGTTAAGAAAACAAAATAAGACTAATCTGCCTTTTCTGGCTAGTACTTACTATTTTGAAACATGAGACTGATTCAGAAAGATTGGAGAAAACCTGGGTGTACGTCTGGACCCTCTTAGCCCCAAGAGCAAACAACGAACAAAACAAACAGCACAAACAAACACTTCCCTCCACCAAGATTTGAAAGTATCTTGTCCCCCCATTGGTCCTCTGGTCAGGTGTCAGCCAGGTTAACTGGGCTTCTTATCCCTTTACAGGTAAAAGAGACATTAACCCTTAACCATCTGTTTATGACAAAGAGCAAATGGCACACAAATAAATTGCAGAGTAGGACTTTATTGAATATACTTTGCTCTTCTAAGGAGAAGCAAAAAGCCTGACCACTAAACAGCTAAGCTAAATGTCACAGAGATATAAAGCATAAAGAATATGTGTTGAAGGACTACATTTGTTTTTTTTTTTTTTTTTTGATATAACATGTCTAAATACCTCAGTGTTGAAAGTTTCATATACTGACAGAAAACACACTCTAAATTGTTGAATATATTGTGAAACAATTTTCACATCTGTGTATAAGGACTAAAGAGATGGACACTGAGTAGGCAGTACATTTGTTAGTTGGATTCTGATTACATGTGCTTTGAAGAACTGTTTGCCAATCCAAACCACTTGAGTCCAGTAAATGTGCTTTAATGATTCATGCCCAATGTTAAAGCATACAAGACTATAGGAAAGCAAACAAGAAAAGGATGTTGTCACTGAGCAGTTCGTATGAATTCTTGCATTATTTTATTGTTGTAATCCTGTCTCAATTCACCCTTCTCTAGCAGTTTGTTGTTCTTACCCTCATTCATTATGTTACATTCTTGAGGCCATGGACCATATCTAAACTTTACTCTGTGAGGTGCTTAGCATACTGTTTGGCCTAGAATAAATAATTCCATGTCTTCCCAATATTCTCCTGCATAATGGTGGTATTGAGATCTGCTGATCACTAAGATACTGGAGTTGTGACTCAGAAAGGTCTTTTCCTTTTGTGGTTAGTAGCTGCCTTCAAAACTGAAAGACTCACTCTTTTGGATGAGGCGGCCTTCTTATATAGACATAAAGTGGCAACCTTTATGCCTCTTGCAGTTGTGGAAAATTTGTACTTTAAATTGCAAAGGAAAGTCAGAAGACTTGCACCTCTCAATTAATTTTCACCTTTAGTCAGATTCTTAGAGGAGCAAAAATGCAGTTTTGAACTACATTTCACCTGCTGGTATCAGAATGCTAATACAACTTTTGCAGATTTGAACCTATGAAAAAGAAATTCCCTGCCTGAAAATATAGTCTCTGTACCTTCATTTACTCACTTGTCATGGAGGTATGAAAATACTTTTGCCTACTTTGCAGGGGTGTTGTGATGTTCAGTTTACACTTGGAAAGCACTTTGATATTTATGAATGAAATGTTCTATATGGTAGAACAGTATAAAATATCATTGAAAAGTTACTTAGTCAGCAGATAAAAAATATTCTTGAAACTTTGTAATTCAATCCAGATGGTTACCTTTCTCTGTTTTTTTTTTTTTAAAAAAACAGACAGTACTGCATAGCTTCTGATTCTGTGTATTTTGGATGTTTCAGGTATGAACACAAGCAGGAGTGAGACAGTGAAAGAGCCTCCATTGAAACCCTCTAGAAGATCCATGCCATGCCTAGCACAGAGCCAAACACACCCTCACAGTCTGAGCAAACATTCTTCATTTCTTCAGCCAAATAGGCTCCAGCCACAGGCTCGGCCTCTGAGTGCAGGCACTTCAACAGCTATAGTCAATGTAGTGTCAGAACGAGGTGAGTAGTTGTCCTTTATTTATCCCATCTTCCCTGCAATATATGTTTTTTCCTAAACTCTGGAGTGCCTGAGTTTGTAATGCTTATTTTTGGGAAAATTGTGAAATAATAAAATACAATAACTTGATCTTGAAAGGTTTCAGAGTAGCAGCCGTGTTAGTTTGTATCCGCAAAAAGAACAGAAGTATTTGTTACTCTTTTGATCTTGAAAAGTTTCCATAATACTGGAGATACTTGATATGTGTAAGTGTTTTTTTTAAAGACTTCACAGTACTTAGATGAATAACTGTAATATCTGTGCTCCTATGTAACTTATTTAATATTTAAAGAATGCCTGGAAATTATTTCATTAAGAGGATCTTAGAAAAATAGAGGCAGCTGCTCCTTGATCATGAGTTGTGGTTTTTACAATATATACTGAAAATATTGTGTGAAATCCTGGCCCCAGTAAAGGTAATGGTCAAGTTCTTATGGACTTCAGTGTGCCCTGGATTTCACCCAATGTATTTATTGTATGTAATAGAAATATATATCTGTACCTTAGAGTGAATGCACCAGATTAGAAACGTCTTGACCCTTGACAACAGCAAACCTGTAAATAGGCAGGACAATAGATATCCCCAGTCTTCTACCCAAAACTGGCTCCACACAGAGCCCTCACAAAAACAGCCCCATTGAAATAAATGGGACTCCATAAAGGCATATGGGTCAGCAGGTACATAGCAGGATTGGGGTCTTGGCTTTTATCTGAATTTATTGTTTTTTGTCACCAGTTCCAGAATCATTAAGTTTAGAAGCTGCTAATTGATAGTGATTTAAGAGCATAATGGAAGATGCATGTATTTATTAACAAACTGATGCAGATTTTATCTGCTCATGCAATGTATGTTTTGTCGATGGTGGTGCTTGTATATACTACACTCAGAACTCCAGGTTCACACTTGGCCTGCTTGCCAGCTGCTTTTAAATTTTCTGTTTATACGCAACTTAGATGTGCTTTTATAATTCCTCTCCTTCCTTGTTGTTTATTCCCCTCAAATACTTGTGGGAGCTAATCTTGTTCTCCAGGTCTGGTTTGTGATGTGAGGTTTAAATCAATCTTCCACGTCACAAGCTCAAATCCAATTTGGCAAAAACATATAAAATGACTTAAAAATATTTCAATTAGCAATCTAAGTCAGAGCCAGTGCATGTCACTGTCACAGAGTGTTTGGCCCTTTTAAAGAGAGATGGGCCCAGTCTGTAACTAATCAACTGCCTCCCAGCTGAGGCTGTGGACCTAGGGGTCAGTTTGATAGCCTGAAGACTACCTGGTCCTATAAAAGCTTGTGAGAACTCAGCTGAGCTAGAGACCTGCGGGGATCAGGTAGGTTCTTTCCAGGAGAGAAAGTAACTTAAAGGACTTACCAGTATGCCAGAGTCCTGAGCAGGGGCATGGCCTCAACCGGAAGAGGTGGGCCTTTCAAGATTTAAAGGCCCCAGGGTTCCGGGTGTGACTGGGAGCCCCAGGGCCTTTAAATTGCCCCAGAGCTACCAGCTGCAGAGGTGAATTAAAGGGCCTGGGGCTCCGGTCGCTGCGGAGCTCTGGGCCCTCTAAATCCCCATGGGAGCTTGGCTGCTGGAGCTCCAGTGAGGTTTAAAGGGACCAGGGATCCCCGCAGCGGCCGGAGCACTGGGCCATTTAAATCCCCGCCTGAGCCTGGCTGCCGGAGCTCTGGCAGTGCTTTAAAGGGTCCAGGGCTCTCTGCAATGGCTGGAGCCCTGGGCCTTTTAAATCACTGCCATGGAAGTCGGTTCAGTCCGGCACAGTGTACTGGCTCTTGCCGGTATGCCGTACCGGACCAGACCAGCTTACTTTCACCTCTGGTTCTTTCACCCACCATAGGAGCCTACCTATTTGACTTTCAGGCCGATGGCCTGGGGAATGAGATCAGGGATCAGATAGGCTATTGCAGGATTCCTGGGATCAGAGCAAGAACCTGGATGGCTCTGACAAGTGAGAGGTAAGGGGAAAGCCTTTGCTGGGAACTGCCATAGCAGTATTTTGCCTTCTTTTTTGTTTAACCAATAAACTCAGGCCTGAGGCAAGGGCTTGGAACAGACTCTCTGGTATGGGATGTCCTCTCTGGACTGGTGAAACAGCCCATGAGTTAACATGTAGTAGTGCCATGCCCATGTGAAATTCTAAAGAAACAGTCTTTACTAGCAGAATTGGGCAAATGATTACAACAATTATTCATTGAATAATTAGCAATATTTGAAAAATATTGCAAAAACTATCAGATAAAGAATTTGACCAGCTTTTATTACCAAACTGTGAGCCATCCTCCTCCAAATGTGATAATAGCTGAATATTTTTAACATGAGTTTAAGCTTCAGCAGGAAGAGAATCACAGGCACTGATAATTCAATGATGCTATGTTATCACGTGCAGAAAATGTTCTACAAAGTTTATCAGTACGTTTAATGCCTTGCTTTGGCTATTCTCAGTGTATAGCTGTCAGAAATTTTCTATGTTTGCAACACAAAAAGATTACATTGATGAAATCTTACATTTATTTCAGCTAAAGTGATGGAGACCCTGGAAAACAACTTACTCAAGTTGTCTAATACAGAATATAGTGATCCATTTTTAGGTGAGTTTCTTTGTTATCTCAAGTGGCAGTTACTTTTAAAATTTGTTTTTCTTGTTTAACTCTCTCAGTTGAAACCTCCCTTCTTGAAACTGAACTTCCAATTTTTGTGTGAAAAGGCAGGCCTTTGACAAGTTAAAATAACAAAAATATATAGACTGTTTTAAAAATGTTGGATAGGCTTTTTTGTTCATTAAAAATTCATGTATACATGTTGACAACTTCTGTTTGTAGTCAAAGTACATTGACACTTCCTCCTTTCATTCACCCCAAAAGAGTATATTAATTATAATATCAGAGGGGATTGGAGTTGGAAATAGATACCAAACTTGCAAAAATAAAATCTGCAAAATAACAGATTATATAACAAATATTGACTCTGCAAGGAAACATAGACACACAGGATATATGAACATACATTTTTAATTTGCTTCATGGGAAACTTTGAAATATTTTCAGTAAGATCAGAGAGTTGTTGACGGGAGAGAACTGATTATATGGTTTCATGTAGATCTCAAAAGAATTAATAGAAATTCCATAAAGCTTTCTAGTCCTAACTTCCCTCCTCTCTTCTGGTGTTTTAAATGGGCCTCTATTATTTTTTCCTTTGCCAATTTGGAAAGCACTTTCATGGAATGTCTAGAGAATGTAAATGTATAGATTTTTCCACACTCTTATCAGATACTTTTAAATATTGTGAAGATATTTTTCATACTCATGAAAATAACTTTTTTCTATCACTGTAGTTTATAATATGACCTCTCAGAAGTTTACGATTTAGTTTCCTTGTTACTATTTCTTATTTTTCACATGCAATGATATGTTTTAGGATGGCTCACGAATGCTGCAGGGACTTTTTTAAAGAAAAGAATTATACTTATGTTCTAGAGAAAACACATAGATATAACTTGCAAAATTGCAATAATTTTTCAGAAAATTGTTATATTTGGGGTATATTTGTCCTAGTAATGATGTCACTTAAATCTTTTTGAAGATCAAAGAATATCAGGGAGAAGTCAGTCCTAGACATCTTATGTGCACCTATAAAAAGAGTGTACATGCACACACAAATAGTAACTGTGTAAAATTATGCATTGATGTACACAACACAGGTAGCTGTACACACAAATATCTGAATTGCATGCACATGCATATACACAGGTATTTTGGGGATGTAGCTTAAGCAATTATTAAAACTTTTGTTGGTCACATTCAATATGATGACTAAAAATAGCAGTTTCATACTCCCACAACAGATCAGTCTTCATGCACACACCTGTTTGTTTATTTTCAGTTAGAGGCATTTCTATAATGCTTATCAACCAAATATTTCAGCATTGATTTCTCTCATTGCCCTGAATATAGTATTTGGGAAGGTAGGTGAGTCTTTATGGTTAAAAAGGGCAAGTGGCAATCAGAATGGGAGTGTTGGCTTATTAGTGTAGTTGCCTCCTAGGCAGTTTAGAAATCTGAATTGCTATCCCTAAATATTCCAAAATCATGACTCGAGCTGAAAAATTGTGAGATTGGCTTAAAATTCATGGTTTGATTTTGTTTTAAGAGTTTGCCCATGGGCTCTGCTGAGATCCTGGGACTTGGCTGCTTCTTGATTTCGGGGGGTGGGGGGGGAAATACATGGTGGCATTTCCACAATACTACCTACTTTATGGTATCAAAATAAGATGTCACTTACAGTGAACTGTGCTGATCTGAGACCCTCTCTGGCCTTTTATACATGACGGATGAAATAGTTAACACTGTTGACATTTGTTATCACTGAACATCTGAGGTTAAACCTCACTGAGATGGATAAGACAACCAGCACCTTTTGAGGACCCACCTTGTCCTTGCCCATTCTGTGCCATTTAACTTCTGGATTGCTGTACTCTCCACTCAGTAACCAGTACCTGCTCAGCTTCTTCAGAAGTTGATTCTTATGGCTTGTCTATACATAATTTTGAAATTCTTTTAGTATATTGATTTAAATTTACTGAAATATGCTATATCAATGTACACATCTTTATACCAGTATAGCTGCGTCCACCCTAGGGGAATTGCATCTGTTTCTGAATAGATATAGTTTAATTAATACAAAAATTGTGTGCAGACCAGTCCTTAGTGGAAAGAATTAAAGGGTTGGTTGCTGGGGATTAAGTTATTATTGTGATATTGCCCAGCGTCACAGGTGAGATGCTGCCTGTTCAGCCCATGTGGTCAGCAGAACTGCTCACATACTCTGAACTAAAATGTGCCTTCAGTTACATTGGAGTAAATCCAGGGTTACTCCATGGAATTGCTTTGGCTTTACAGCAATGTAACTGAGAGTAGAATGTTGTTGTATTTGCTTTGTTCAAGCAAGAAGAAAGTGATATAAATGGAGAATAAAATCCAAAAATAAACAGTGAAAATCATTTAAAAATAGAAATCAAGCTTTCAGATTTGTTTACCAAAGGACACCAGATAAATCCAAAGTGTGACTAAAAATAAAAACTGAAGTAACCAATACATTTTAAAATGCTGTTTGCCTACTGATCTCTTTGCAATCTTACTTCATGATAGGTAACTCAAGAGTCCATTTTTCCTTTTCATTCTGAACAGCAGCAAGCAGAAGGATCTTGCTTTTAAAGTGTTCATCGCCAAACAAGTGAGGATGACAAAGCACTATTAAATGCTTTAGTCAGTGCTAGTACATTTTGATGTAGCCTGCATAATACACTTGATTAATGGGCTTCATTTCCTCAGTGAACCTCTTACAACTGCCCCATGAGAACACTAAAGATGCAGCTGAAATTAAGTGAGTGTGGTAAATTTTTAATTAGGCAGCAGAGTGTGGTAAATTTTTAATTAGGTAGCATCATAGCTGCTTTTTTTAAGATGTATCCTTCTGTGTGGTGGTTTCTTTAGTTGGAGTGGTAGCTATGAACAAATGAACACGAGAGAAGAATTAAGGTTCTGATCCAAAGGTCACGTGGAGTCAATGGAAAGACTCCTATTGACTTCACTGGGCTTTGGATAAAGCTCTAAGTTTGTTGCAGGTATAGGGAACCTTCTGGTTGGGGGTACCAAACCAGATGCTTCAACACTGAGGGCAGGGTTATGCAGTCATTCATCTTTAGGTCTCTGGCATGATATTTTCCCTAACGCCTCACAGTCAGTATACAGACTCTGAGGATCCTTATGTGAATGGGGGAGACAGGAGCTTGCAGAGCATAAGCTTAGAGATCTGACTAACCCTCCATTCCTCATAGAGCTGTTAGTCTGACCCTCAAACTTTAGCACTGTTTCTCCTCAGTCTGCTACTCCTTCATCTTATTGTTCCTGGTTTTTGATAATTCAGAGAGTCTCTGGGGCCTTTTCTAGCCTTCAATGATCTCTTTCTGAAGAGGAGGACTCACAACTAAGGGGTCAGTACAGCAGTTAGCAAATGTGAGGATTGTTACATTTTGCAAACTGGCCCACAACCGCATGGGAAACTGATCAATGGTGAGGATTAAACCTAGGATTGTGAGCACTCAAAATACTGCCATCTTCCACTAGAGTGATAAGTGCAGTTCACCTATCTGTGAGCTAGTAGTTCCTCTGATATCTGATGCTAAAGGAGACGTTATCATTTGAGCATTAAACCAGTCTTTTGCATGTGTGTGCGAACAATTTTGTGCGAACAATCTAAAAGAAATTGTAAAAAGTGAGGAAAGGAAGCGTTGTCATTCCTGTAGTATTTATTTTCCATGTATTGTAAGAATAAAATATTTTAAAAAAAAACAAACGCTGCATAATAAACAAAGTATAGGCAAAATTGAAAGTATAGATTTCCTCTAGAACAATTACATGTGAAACAGGGAAGTTGAAAGTTGCAAGAACACACTGATGTCATTCCATTATAAAACACTACTCCTACATTAAACATTCTGAGATAGATTTTCAAAGTCATTCTCATGGGGCTTAAGCACCCACTGACATGAATGGGAATTGGGCACTTAGCTACAGGTTGTGCCTTTGAAAATCAAACCCTCTGTGGATATTTGTTTGGAGAAAGAAGTGTATGTCTAAGATTGCATTCTTGTTACTTACTGCCATCTTTTTTTCCCCCATAAAGACATGGCCCATAAGGCCCTCTACTTAATATTGGGCTTGTTCCTCAGATGGATTTGATTGGTATATCTTTACTGACTTCTTTAAGTGAACTCAAACATAACTTCAATAGAGCTAACAGTGATTTACACCAGCCGAGGATCTGGCCCATTCGTCTTGTATCACAAGGCATTGGGCAAAGCAATGCAAAATTTAATATAATGAAAATAAGCCAAGTCCAGTGAGCTGAGCCAACTAAATGTAGAAAGTCACATAAACAAGAAATGTTTTTAGTGTGGCTACATTTCTAATGGCTCTAGAACTAATCTGTTGATTGAGTCCTTCACAGTGTCGGCATATAATCAAGCATTGTGTCATCTTTAGATTTCAGACAAGGTGTAGAAATGCTTGATAAAAAAGCATACTAATGCACAAGGGTTAAGTAAAATAATCAATCTGGGAGTTAATCAAGGAAGGGTTGCACATATATACAGTCCTATAAAGGAAATTGTTTCCAGTTTTAGAGATCACGCAGCTGGATTCATTAATGGGAGTTAGGTAATTAAAGGGAAACTTTTTAAGAATTGGTTTTTCAGTTTAATTTTGAATCTGTGTTGGAATCTGCTCTTCTGGGGATTTCAACTAGGGACTTCCGGCTCCAAAGCAAGGATGCTGATAGTTGAAGTAATATTGAATTTCCATAAATAGTCACTCAAATATCCTCTTCCCAGCTTTTGTAGCATTTAGATAGCAGTAGTTATTACATAACATGTTTTGTAATTTCTAATGGGCTGATGAGAGCTGGCAAAATTAATGTTAATTAGCTTGCTTTAATAAGCTTCTTACCATTGCACTAAAAACTGCGGCACACATGAGTAAAGTTTAATTGTGGTGTTTATGTAGCTAACAACAGTTTTGTGTTCATTCTGCTCTGTCCTCAATTCCAAACCACTTCCACTTCTACTCTGCGCTTTTATATGCATTGCCTTCAGTTATAACCACTACAAGACAATTGCTCTCCTCCACTGCATGGTGCAGAGCAAAGAGAACTGAATAGGGTGCATAGGCACCAAACCAGAAAAGGAAAAACAATAACTTCACTGCACCGTCTGTTCTTTCCTTGGGAGCTACTGTTTGGGACACAGTATTTGAGGGCATAAGGACAGTGGCAGGACTAGACTACTGTGGAACAAGGAAACATTTGATTCATGGCACACTTGGTTCACCAGTCAGCTTCCCAGATGTCCTAAACATTGACCTTAATGCTGCCTGCTTGCTTTTTTTTCTTCTTGAAAAGATTTAATGTGCACTCTTTCAAAGATTGAGGACCTTATTTATGATGGTAGGTAGGTTCCCAGTGGGATTTTTCAAAAGTACTTTGGCACCTAACCTGCTCAGGCATTAGTAGGATTTTCAAAAGCATCTGTCTGCATCCTTTGGCACCTAAATACCTTCGTAAATCTAGCTCTGAGTCTCATTGCTTATCTAGATGCCAATTTTACCACTCTTACTTATTGTAAGTAGCACTTTAATCAATAACTCCTCTATGGATTGTAACTGGGATTGAGGCGTTGTCTATACTGGCACTTTCACCATTAAAACTTTTGTCACTCAGAGTGAAGAAAACATCCCCCTGAGCGACAAAAGTGTGAGTGATGAAAAGTGCCGGTGTGGATAGCCCTTCGTCAGTGGGAGCCATGCTCCCACAACAAAGCTACCACCCTTCATTGAGGGTGGCTTTATTTTGTCACTGACTCTCTCCTGGCAATAAATAGCAGCCACACAATACATCTTACAATGTTTTTGTAAGGATTGTAGAGTAGACCTAGCCTAAGATTCTGTGCAACATGAGTAAGGGTTGCAGAAATCTGCTACTTAATTTCATATATTTTGATACAGTTATTGCAGTACAAAAGCTGTGTGCCTGCTGAACTGAGTGAGTGAAAGATGCAATGGAACACTAAATTAGAAGCTATTTTATCACCCAGCAACATCACCATTTGCAGTACAGTTGGATAAATACGGCACAAAAGTGTCTGAATTTGCTTCAGATGTCCTTTCCTTCCTCCGGCCCCCAGTTGTGACATTATTCTGTGAATTTTGAAGAGATCAAGTTTTATTCTCACATAGAAAGCAAATAGTGGTATATTTTATGGAACGCTGTTTGCAACAGCAGAATGCCCTCAATAGAGCCTCCAAAAAGGCAATTAAATGAGCCACACAAAAAAAAAAAAAAGAAAAAAAAGAATCTGACCTCACTTTTTTTTTTGTAACTATGACCATATAGCTGCACACAGTTACTTTGTGTCAATGAAACTTAGAAGACCTATACATACAGTGCACTTGGTGTATTTTATTTGGGCTGGGAAATTGTTCAGCATCTCTCATTAGAGACTCAGACAAGTATCTGACTGCACTCTTCTCACCTAAGATCATGCTTGGCGACACATCTTTTCTTTTGTCAGTGGGATCAAAAGAAAATTGCATTTAAATTCTGCACCCAATGTGCTTCTAGGCAATAATCTTACAGTAGACTAATTTTTTTTTCCCAGGAAGATAACTTGGTCAAAGCTTTTGTTGTACAGAAAGAAAGAGATGCAAACCCTTCTAAAATTCCTTAATCCTGTTAACCTTGTATGTCTACCTAAACTCTTACCTTCTCCCTGAGAGATTCAAACTCACACTGGCTTCTTTCAGACCCTCCTTGTGATGATATTCTTGACTTGGCCATTCTTACTCATGTTGTTGAATAGTACTTTACTCAGGCAAGTCCCATTAAAGTAATTTGAAATGGTGATGGAAACCTCCCTATAAGAATTATGTTCATTTACTCAAGGAACAGAAATACCATGTGACAATTGTGACTAGTGACAACTAACCAACACAGCTCAAAGTTTGTATGCGAAGTATAAAATAGTGACAGAATTATTTGTGACCAATCTAGGGAATAAAAATCTCTCCAAAAATTGTTTTAAATTAAAAGTAACCTTTAAGAAACATCAATCTACTTGTGAAAGTTCCTGATCAGGGAAAGAGGCAAACTTAAATTAATTCTTTAGTTACTACAAATTATTACCTCTAATAGGTTGAAAACAGAATTTGGTAATTAAGGATATAATATAATTGCATTCTTCATGATAAGACATCACAAAAGACCTAAGGTACAACCTTGATGGATCAATTTTCAATATTTAGATACTTTTTTAAGAATATGAAATCTTTCAATCTTTATGGAAGTTTATGGCAATGTCCACATTAGAGTCTCCAACAGCTCACCCCTGCCTGCCCCCTGCCAGAACCTTTCATTCCTGGACGCAGCCTCCTTTTCACTGGGGCATGTAGCTACACGTACCCTACATGCTGCTGCCAGTGGCGTGCAGAGTAGCCTTAGGGTTGAATTTCCAAAAGCACCTGAATTATTTTAAGTCTCAATTTCAGAAGTGACTTGGGACATAGGCGCTGCCTGTCATTTCAAGTCAATAGGAGTTAGTCTCCTAAGTGCCTAAATAATTTCTGGAGTTGCGATTTTAGGATACTAAATCACTATTCAGGCACTTTTAAAATGTTAATTTCTCTGTGCCTGGGCTCCCTGTCTGTAAATGGGGATAATTGTACCTTGTTAACTTGCATGGGTATTGTGAAGATAAGTACATTAAAATTTGTGAACTGCTCAAATATTGTGGTGATGAGCACCATTGAGAACCTGATGAGGTAATTAATAATTCTGTATTCAGTGCAAACTATAGATGCTACTCTGTAAATATAGCAAGGAGCTGCTGCACCTTTGATGAGCTTTAAAAAAAAACAAAAACCTGCTCAGTGAACACTGTCCCATGCTGTGCCCTGAATGAGGTAAGGGTCCTGCTAAAAAATAACGTGATCATGTCATTAAAGACCGTATCATAACGCATATGCACAAAGGGATAGAATTCAGGTTGTATAGGCGTCCATAAGTCTTGCATTTCCTAACTTTTGAGTGTTTGACTTTGCAAACTTAATGTTTAACAGATTTTAATTAATATTGATATATTTGTCTGAATGTCCCATGCTGATGTTCCTTTTCTATTCAGATTATCAACAAAACATGCATATTTTAGAACTGAAAATTCCATTTAAACAAATGACCTGCTAATTTCTTGATGAAGGGTCAAGTTATGATCTCAATGGAATTCTCACCTGACTAAGAACTATTGCAGGGGTTCTCTGACTTCATTGCACCATAACCCCCTTCTGATTATTTAAAAAAAAATTGATGACCCCAGGAGGTGGGACCGAAGCCTGAGTCCACTCAAGCCCCACTGCCCCAGGTGGGTGGCGGAGGGGGCAAAGCCTGAGCCTCAGCGCTCTGGGCAAGGGGGCCAAAGCTGAAGCTCAAAGGCTTCAGCCCCAGGCAGGGAGCCCACAACCTGAATCCTGCATCCGACGAAGTGGGTATTCACCCACGAAAGCTCATGCTCCAAAACGTCTGTTAGTCTATAAGGTACCACAGGATTCTTTGCTGCTTTTACAGACTCAGACTAACACAGCTACCCCTCTGATACTTAACCTGACTTCTGCCACCCAGGGATGAAGGCCTTGGTCTTTGGCTTTGGCCCTGGGTAGTAGGGGTCAGACTTCAGCTCTGGGCCCCAGCAAGTCTAAGCCAGTCCTGGTGACCCCATTCAAAGCGGGTTGCTGCCCACTTTAGAGTCCTGAGCTACAGTCTAAGAACTGCTGAACTATAGGATCCAGCCTTAAATGTATACATTGAAGTCACTGCATAGAGTTAAAGACTGAGACTATCTAGTGGTGAGAAAATACCCCACTACTTTATTTAATGGCAGTTTTTAAAATTAAATTTCCTTGTCAATGTGCTATGTCTTGTTTAAAACAAACAAAAACCATACAGTATTCTACACAATAATAGTAAAAAAAAAAAAAAAAAAAAAAAAGTTAGCAATATTATGTAAGATGTAAAAATGGGAGCAGCAATATGTCAATATTTTCTTATACAAGAGGTGCAGGTATGTTTATTTTAGGCATTATTAGAAGGCATTATTAAATGTGAAATGGCTCCCATAGACTCATAAACTTTAAGTTCAGAAAGTACCATTATGATCGTCTAGTCTGACCCCCTGCACTTTGCAGGCTATAGAAGCTCACTCACCCACTCCTGTAATAGGCCCCTAACCTCTGACTGAGTTACTGAAGTCCTCAAATCATGATTTAAAGACTTCGGGTTACAGAGAATTCACCATTTACACCAGTTTAAACCTGCAAGTGACCCATGTCCCGTGTTGCAGAGGAAAATGAACCCTTCCCCCCCCCCCGCCTCCTCGAGGGTGTCTGCCAGTCTGACCCAGAGGAAAATTCCTTCCTGACTGCAAATATGGCAGTTAGTTAGACTCTGAGCATGTGGGCAAGACCCACCAGGCAGATACTACAGAGAATTCTTTCCCAGATAACTCCAAGCCCTCCCCATCTAGCGTCCCATCTCCTGCTACCCAGAAGACACATATTTAACATGGCCAAACCTTGGAGGGGAAACCTGTATCCAAATTATATACTGAGTACTTTCAGGCATTACCAGACAAAGGGTTCCTAGAAGTAAAAAGTCTGGTCAACAGTTTTTAATCTCTTACATTCCTTCTGTGTGAATTCCACAATGTTCTATTTAGATTTAGAGTATGCTTATGCTCAAAGGCTAGATGCCTTCTATGATGTGTAAGCACTGAAATCACTGGTCACATTTTTATGTGACTGAGAAGATAAAACAAAGCAACATATTAACCAGACTCCTAAGTTTCTGATCAATTCTGAAGGAGGTAAAAGCAGCAGAGAATCCTGTGGCACCTTATAGACTAACAGACGTTTTGGAGCGTGAGCTTTCGTGGGTGAATACCCACTTCGTCAGACGCAAGTAGTGGAAATTTCCAGGGGCAGGTATATATATGCTAGCAAGCAAGCTAGAGATAACGAGGTTAGTTCAATCAGGGAGGATGAGGCCCTGTTCTAGCAGTTGAGGTGTGAAAACCAAGGGAGGAGAAACT
>NC_133772.1:63018463-63191422 GCF_003597395.2 Chelonoidis abingdonii | reverse complement strand
CCACGAAAGCTCACGCTCCAAAACGTCTGTTAGTCTATAAGGTGCCACAGGATTCTCTGCTGCTTTTACAGATCCAGACTAACACGGCTACCCCTCTGGTACTCTGAAGGAGGTGTCTACCATCCTCTTGAGTGATGCCTGGAACTCTTTTAAATCACTTTCACTACTGAGTGTGGAATGCAGGGACAAGGGCAGCACATGATATGCACATCTACCATGTATAGCATTCTGAAATACTAATAATCATTTTAGATAGATAGATACTTAATTTCATTAAAGTCAAATCCTTTCCCCATTGACTTCAGTAGGAATATGAGTTAGTCCTCACTTTAAAAGTAAAAGTCATTTTTTAAATTTTTTTTTTCTTGCTAAAATTACCAAAATGTCTTTGGTTTTCTTTGAAATACCACTGCTTTTTTTTATTATTTTTTTTTGCTTTCTTCATGTTGCTACCTTAATTTCCCAGAACTAGAAAAATGTAACTAGTACAATATAGAAATTTTCCCTCAGCAATAGTATAATTTCAAGATATTAATGATCATAACGGCTTATTTATTCACCTGCATGGCTACTATACTGCTTTTGGGCCTTCAGAGTACTATAATCACACAATCAATCAAGGCTAATGAAGTTTTAAATAAAACTTGCTAAGTGACTTCTGTTCAAAAATGATTTAGCAATTAAAATAATCTCAATGTAGTTTACATGGTTACTTAACAAAATCATGTAACTTTTTATATTGGAAATAAAGATTTCCCACTAATTATGTTAATTGCTGAAAATAACACTACAATAACTGTCATTTTGTTCTTAATAGATGCCAATCTTGCAAACATACATGCTCTTACTTTAAGCATATGAATAATCTCAAACTTTAAAGTAAATTAAAGTTAAGTATTTGCACGTGTGTTTCAAGGATCAAAACCTAAGCCTTTCTGCTTTCTTTTGGTTATATTCTGGGAATTCACATGAACATCCCAAATAAGGGAGAATGGATGTGCTGTTTAAAGCTATTATACTGGGTTCCTGTATTTTGTCTCTGAAAAGGCCTGAAAGAGCAGCCCACACATTATGCCTTCAGGAGCCCAAAGAATCTATATAGGGAAGAAATATGCTTTGGAGTCATTTCCAGAACAAATAATATGAATATAAATATAATGATCCTGTCCTCAGAACTCCGGTCCAAAATCCTGACTGAATTCAGTGGATTATTCCTGATCTATACCAACGAGATAACAGAATCTCTGTCTGAGACTCATTTGCGGAGTGCTGCTGAGAGGCTATAGGTTTTGAAGGAATGTGCAGAACGAGAGCAGACACCCTCTACCATACACTTCTGTTGTGGATTATAAAAACCATAGTAGGCAACTCTGTACAGCACGTGCCATTATCACCCCAATGTTGTTTGTGTGTTTCTTCTGTTTTGTCACTGTTTCTTACTGTAAGGTGGAGTCCTTGTGGCACCTGAGGGACTAACACATTTATTTGGGCATAAGCTTTCACGGGCTACCTGTATTTTCCATTCCATGCATCTGATGAAGTGGATTTTAGCCCATGAAAGCTTATGTCCAAATAAATGTATTAGTCTCTAAGGTGCCACAAGGACTCCTCATTGTTTTTGCTGATACAGACTAACATGGCTACCACTCTGCAACCTGTTACTGTAATGTGTCACCACTGAAGTTTTTGTGTTTGGTTTTTTTTTAAGAAGGGCCTTCACAGTCTGGCATTTGTTTTGACAGTTTTGAATAGGACATTATAACAGGGAAGAAGTAGCATAAGTGCCTCAATGGATAGATATTGAAATTGTTTTACCAACACAATGTTTCATTGAATTAGTGAATTGCAACTTGCCCTTCCCACCGCCACAAATGTAGTTTGAAATAATTTTTCCATTAAAATATTTTATTTCTTCAAATGAAGTTTTCAAAGACCTTCTTTCAAATAATTTTTCTCTTGCCATGCCTTACTGTAATGAAGTCTTAAGTGGACTCTCTACTATTATGTTAAAGTAAAGAACAAGTGTTACATTATGCATGCTCAGTTGGTATATTTAAATGCATATGGGCAGATTCTCAGCTGGTGTCAAACTGTGTAAGCAGATGGAACTATGCCACTGAGAATCTGATCCATTTGCTGCAATTCTGAATTAAAATAAAAAAAATGAAAGCAGATTAAAAATTGTCTTTAACAAGGCATGTAAACTCTTTGAGACAGATGACGGGAAACCTCTTTCACTGGCATTACCCTGTCCCATGTTTGTCTCTCAAAATAGCTGTGGGACAGGAGATACTTTTGTAAAGAGGAGGAAGTTATCTTGGAGGTGGTCTGAAGTTAGCAAAGAAACCTGTTCTGAAGTTCCTGGCTTTAAGCCAGATGCTCAAGTTCCATAAGCGTAGTGCTCTGGAACCAGGCCAGCTTTTGGTTGTTCCAACCAGTGGCTCTCCAAGATCCAGAAGAGCAAGGCCAGTTGAGAGATGTAGTCAACCATGACAGCTATACCAGTAGTCGTAGCTTCTGGTAAGTTGTGACGGCAAAATAAGGGGATGAAATAAACAGTAAATTTCCTAAAAGGTGGGGAGAGAGCATGAAGGAGCAGGCTGTTCTGATGGTCATTCCTTGAAGCTGCAGGCAAATAAAGCCTCCTTTTGCTTTGTAATAATTTTAGGACAGATGCTTCCAAAGAGAGTGTGAACCAATCTGGGACTGAATGTTCCTTTTGCTGCCTTTTTGGATAGGCTGAATTTAAAAAAAAATCCTCAGACAATTAAACTTTTTAACCATAAATTCCAGGGATGTCTCTTTGTTTGGCCTTTGGCAGTTCCAAATTGCAGTTCAATGTTTACTTGCTTGTGTATTTTATAGTCTAAATTGTGGTGGAGAAAGATGACAGAAGATAGGTGCTGGTATAAATGGAAAAACATTAGGTTTCAAAGTTTTAAAATGAAAACCTACTGAAAATAGCTTTTTAAAATTTCACTATTATCTGTGGCATTCTCTACTGGTGAAGCTGGATGCTGCTGTGATGGGAACTTTCAAGATTATGTTTGAACTGAAATGGCCCAAGACAATAAATTTTATCTTTGGACTTGGAGGGAAACTCCACTTAATGGAGCATGATGAAGAAAAATCATTAATAGAATGAGAGAGAAATTAATTTCCTATAAGAAGAAAAAAAATACTGAATGGAGAATACATCTCTCCCTTAAAAAAATACATATTTACAGAAAGCTGGCATGAATAACACTAGTCATGAATTGAATGTTTCAATTCAGGTGACTATTCTTGTGTACCTTGTCAATGGTATCTGAAACCTTTGAATAAGAGTAGCTACTGTATTCTCTTCTGAGGTAACTTTGGACATGATTGAATAACACACTGAACATTTTTACATCAGACCACTCAACCTATGAAAATTAATTTTTGATCAGAGACTCTGGCATGGAAAAATGATAATATTGGTTGAACTCATCTCCTTATGATTATACCTAATGCATTACTTCATGATCTTTCAAATCAGGAAATCAGTGTACAAGCTCTGAATTGGGTCAGCTTTTCTACTTGGTGTTTAGATGGGCGTACCTTAGTTTTTATACTCCTTTTTTACACTGACGTCTTTAAAATAATGATGAATCACAAATATATACACATGCTCTTTTAAAATTTAGGCTAGCATTCCCTGCCTTCCCCTCTGCTGTGCTCCACCTCCCCATTGCCTTTCACAGAAAACTATAGGTGATTTTAAGGTGGGTGTGTGCATATATGTATGAAACAATTACAGTCAAAACATATACAAACCTTTTTTTCTTTTCTATTAAAAGCCTGTTTTACTTCTAAATTTCTTGATCTTTCTGGTAGCATGACTAACTGTTTCTGCTAAAGCCTTTCTGATATCTGTATTTCAAATGAGATGATAGGGAATATCATCTTTCAGAGAACATGTGATATAAATAAGAGGTGGTATCCTTGGTCAGCTAAAATGACTTAATGCACAGTAGTAATGGTACATTCAGCAAATGAGGTGAGACATTTCAGAACCTTAATTAAAAGTTATCACTTTTGGCAAAACTTGTTAAAGTCCTGCAATTCACATAGGGTCTGATCCTGCAAAACTTCCTTCGTGTGAGAAGTCTTTATTTATGCAAGTAGTCCTTCTGGAGTTCATGGAATGATTAATGTGCAAGAGTTGTAGGATTATGGCTCTGTCTTTTTTCTTTTGTGTTTCACGGCCTCTATTCCATGAATTTCATCTTGTGAGGTGCTTAATGATTTCAGTTGCCATCAACTTCAGTTGAAGGTGCTCAGCACCTCCCAGGACTGAGCTCTATCTGCACTGTTTCAGAATCCTAAACGTTATAACTCTTTCCCAAACCCTCAACGACTTGTTGATTCATTCCCTATGTCCATCTTGTAACCATATTCTTACCGCTATTCATTTTTTGTTGCTCTTTATTATTATTTGTCTCTTCTAAATACTATCCCCTCTCATAGTTTTAGATGTCTTCTCTGTCTTGAAATGGGTTTTATTATGACCTATTGGTTACTACTTGTTTAGATTTTGTTCATATAAAGTTATTAGAGTTACACTGTTACCTGGCACACTGAATCGAAGGTTCTATATAAATAGAAAGGACATAATGGTATGTTTACATAGAAATCTGGAATATTGTGGTCTTAACAATCAAGTGGCACATTCATTTGACTTTAACAAATGATTACTACATATCTATTTTAGTTTATAGCAGGATCTGAGTTACTGAGTGCTCATTATGTGTAATTGTGATGTTAATTAAATTAAAAAATAAACAATTCTCCATGAAACTCCTAATTTAATAATGTATCTCAATGTTTATAGGCTGCATAAAATAATCCTGGTTATTTTTTTTCTATGAGATTTACTCTGTGGAATTCAAGTGCTCACCTATACACTAAACGAAAAATACTATATTACAGCAGCTGTGATTCTAAGCAAACAATATTCAAGGTTATCGTTCCCGCAGCATCCATTACTTGTTCTTGAGAGCATATTTAAGGTTTAAAATTAGTGGGTTAAGTGCTATTCCCAGTTACTCTGAATTTTCACAAGTTGATGTGAAAGCTGAAATGAGAGCTTGGCTCACTGTATGTAGTGGTAACTTTGTCTTAAAATATGTCTATATATCTGCAATATGGCTGAATTGCAATTGCAAGAGGAACAATTTATTTGTTCCCCTTATCTTTTAAAAATTCACAAAAGTAAGGCATCTCCTAACATATATGCATATAATAATGTCATTGATGCGGTAGGGAAAGTAATTTTTATCCATTTTAATATCCTTACTTTCTAGGTACTGAAATACTTTGTATATGTCACAAATATTTAATACTTTATTCTCACAAATCCCTCGAAGTAGGGAAGGGTTAGCCCAATTTTAGAGGTAGGAAACTGAAGCACAGAGATTAAGTAACTTGTCCAAAGTTGCACAAGGAATCTGTGGTAAAACCAGTTACTAAACAAAAGTATCCTGAATCTCAGTTCAGTCACTTAATCACAAAACTGTCCTTCTGCCCACTTGTAACATTCAAACTGGATGGGCAGCATGCACTGGAGTTGTCCCAAATATATTTACAATTCAAACTGGAAGTAATCAGAAAAGCCCTAGAAAAAGACTTTCAGAATTGTTGCCCTTCTCCCTTCCCTCCTTTGGATACACTTATGAAAGAAAGGTACAGTGATATTTGTATTTTAGCTTTTCAGGGCAAGGACCATCTCTTGCTCTGTGTTTTTACAGTGTGTAGCACAATGGGTTCCTGATGTTGGCTGGAGTGCTACCATAATACAAATGATAACAATAATCAATACTTAAGTAGTGCTTTAGATGTTAACATCTGTACAGCAGTTGAAACCCTTACGATATCTCTGTGGATTATTTACAATAAGCATGCTCCCTGTATAATGATTGGGTGTGGGGAGGCAGAAATGCATCTTGCCCAAGGCAACCCAGCATAACCTCTGGTACAGCTAATATTAGAACTCAATCTCCGACTCTTGTCTTTCATTTAATTCCTCTAGAAAGCCACTCAGAGTGGTACGAGGTAGCAGGAGACCTGCAAGGAAGGAAGGCTTGTCAGGCTGGGGAGTGAGCCCCCTGCAGTCCAAAGCTATCTTATGTTTATGAAGAAATTTGAGTGCTGGATAACCGCAGTTGGTATACACAAATCTATGAAGTGCTGAGCACCTCCTGCAACATGCCAAATATCTTCAGTTCCCATTGACTACAACTGAGGGATCTAAATAGCTCCTAACATTAACTTAACTAAAATAGTGTATTATACTCATTTTACAGATGGTGGAAAGCAGCACAGAGTGTTAACATGTGTTGCCCAATGTCACACAGCAGGCCTATGGCAGAACTGGGAATAGACCACATTCTATGTGCGTTGCACACCAGATTGGAAGTGTCAAGTCTAAACTTTGTAGAATTATATGAAAGCACAAAAGCCTCTGAACATGACTGGTTGTTCTTTTTTTTTTGAACAGCTGAAATCATGCTTTTTCACTCTGATAACTCCAGTGCTGCAGAACAGATTTTATGTAAACTCTAACAAACCAAAAAGCTTCACATCTAAACTGAGACCAAGCATGATAAAATTTTAGATCAAAAGTTTGTTGTAGGGAAGGAGGGAATATTATAAGCCAAAAATGAGGGTGCTAAAAGGGAATGTTCTTATCTCAGCTACATCTATGATAGTATGAAAAGTATGTCTCCATTATAATCTCAAATGAGCCTATCTGTTTTGTTTTGTTTTTCCCTGAGATATAGGAAAAGACAAAGATACATATACAGATGATTCAGAACATGGGAATTATGATTCTCGCACAGATCAGTCACTGCTTATTCAAAACACAGTTACCAGACAGAAACCAGAACCTCGGATTAAGTCATCTTTGAAGGTAATGGTCCACAGTACTTATTAAATTATATGAATTGTCATAATGTGGTTAAATTCTGAAAAATTTAATAAGTTTACCTTAAGGGAATGATTGTTGCAGCTGGATTTAAAAATAAATAAATATGGGGTTCTCCGCAGAATTAAGGGCAACACTGGGATACCAAACAATAAAGGCTCAAGTGAGCAATACAAATAAGGCCAGAAGTGCTCTCAAGATTTCAGAGTATGAAATCCCCAACCGATGTCGTGCAAGAATGTCTCAGAGAATTAGATTCAGGCATCCCCACAGAAAGAAGTAAAAGACTTCATTATTCTGATGAGCATAACCTACATTAACTCCTACATTAACAGGAGTTCCCTATAGAAATAAGGGCACAAGTAAACCAAAAATAAATAAAGACAATAATTATACTGAAAGGACTAAGATTATATCTTTGTGACCCATAAAAATAAGAGCCAGGAGCCTTCTAAAAATTTAAAGGCTGGAATAATGTATAGGATTAAGGGCATATGAACCACAATGTATAGAGAAGAAGTAAAGTCAGTTGTGTGCATCCCAATGAATTAGAAGTGGGTGTGTTCAGAAGCTTAATTGCAGTAAATTAAAAGTCAAGGGATCTAGAAAAATAAGAAAAAAAAATCCTACTCCAAATATCAGTTTCAGGCAATCACAGCTAATGAAAGGCAAAATTATTCCAAATATAGGTGAGTAACATGAAGGGACCTGTGTGATACACAGGCACAAAGACACTTTAAAAAGCTACCATGATCAAGAATATGAACAGAGTAAAAACTGTCGTTTAATCCTGTTTAGCAAATTGAATTTCACTTAAGGCTTGTCTACGTGGGGACACTCAAGAAAGTAAACTCACACTTTTTAGATTAAATGTGGATTAGTTCAACTGCATTAAATCCGTGTGTGGACATGCTCAGAATTCGGTGCCCTTAATTTTGTTTCGCTTAATTCACAAATTAATTCATAAACCAAATTAAGGCCGCTTTATTTTAAGTGGGCACACAACTGTTACACAAATCTGCATCTAGTGGAACTGAACAGAGGTCCTTTTTCCTACATGTTAACACCCGGTTTGATCAGCATTATGTCATTTCAGAAGCTGATTCCCACTGTGGTTTTGGCAGCCTGTTAACTTAGCATTACGTATGTGCTAGGGAAAGAATCTTGTAATTAATGAAAAACTCATGCTCTATATCATACTATTGTCATTACTGTAGTTCTGCAGGAATCTGCACCGCAGATGGCCAACAGTTTGTATGATCTGTGAGGTTTTCCTGCTGTGATACCTTACACATCATGAGATGCTTTTCACATAAGGTGGTGAGATAAGAAATTCATTTAAAAACTGGAGTCATCATTTCCTTTTCTTTCTCTTGTTTGTGTTACTCTCTTTGATCAAATTCTGTTCTCTAATACATGCATGTAACCTGTATTCATTTCAATGGAAACTGCTCTAGTGGATAGAACTTGGCCCTTCGTATTGTCTTAATGGGAGGGAGGGTGAAGAGAGAGGTTGAATAAGTAATTTTATTTTTTTAATTTCTTATGATAAAAGTCAAGATCAAACATACACCAGCATATTAACCTATGTTGCTGTGCTAAAAAGAAATGATTTATTTCTTATGATAAAAGTCAAGATCAAACATACACCAGCCTATTAACCTATGTTGCTGTGCTAAAAAGAAATGATTTATTCCAAGATCAGTGTCTCATACCATTATGAAATACAGTGATGCTAACTGTTCGGTCTGTGACACAGCACTTCACAATGACTTACTGGGAGATGTGTGTTGTGTTGGTGTATGGCGGTTTGGGTAGTATTTTTCTGTACATATCAAGAATACTGAAACCTGCTCTAAGGCATCTGCTGAGGGGATGTGCTGTCAAAGCAGGATGAGAATAAACGAGTATTTGCACATATGACCTTTGCAGGTGCTAAAAGCCACGGCTGCCTCCTGGCAAAATCTTCAGTTACCCCATGACAATTTTTGCAAAGCAATTGTGTTTTCAATACACAATTCTGCAGCACATTGAAAATTAAATATTTAGGGGCAGCATAAAAGAACTTGAATGTAATAACACAGGAGATACATTTATTTTTAAAATTTATTTTCTCTTGTTTTCTCATGTCACAGAATGGAAGCTTTACACATACAAGGGCCATGGTAAATAAAATGCAAAAAGAGCCATGTATTAATCCAAAAGTCAAATTTTTAGGGACTGAAACTCTTGATGTTGATAGTTAAGTGTAAGGAATAGGAACAATATAGAGTGAATTAAGATGAAAGGAATGAGACCGAGACATTCAGTAGTGAGTGAGTCTTTATAAGGAACCAAACTTCTGCCAAAGTGCAGAGATCTATGTGCAAAATGAATGGAATGGATTGGTCAAAATGAATAATCCTGCATCTATGAAAAGGAGAAGATAACCAATGGCTGTAATAGTAAGAAACTCTGAATTAGAAGAATGGCAGCCCTGCTGAATTTTGAATGTTTTAAAAGTATAAGTTTAAAGTTCATGAATTAAAAACCTATTGAAATGGAAAAAGCTTTAACAGGTAGACAGAAGAGGGATGTGGAACTGGGTGGTGTCGTAGAAGGAGCTACAATTATGGCAAACCAGAAGTATATTTCACAGTATACTATATGAAAAGTATATTGTACTTAAAGGGCCTGACTATCAAAGGTGTTGCAAAATTTAAGTGTCTGCATGTGGAATTGCACACTCTAGTTTGAAAAGCTCAAACAAAGAGGGGAATGTAATAAAAGTCCCCATCAATGCATCTGAATATAGTCTGACCTTGTCTGAAAGTAAGGAGAGGAGACGTGAAACCCATCTGATTGAAGGGAAGTAAGGGAGACCACTAAGCTTACAAGAAAGGAAGAAAAGGAAGCTGAGCATGGTAGAAGTGTAGTATGATATCTGTAGAACTGAAACATTATTTATTTGTATTTTCCACTCCTTTGATTAATTACTTTCTTTCTGGTCTTACCATTTTATTCCATCTCCTTTTTAAGTCAGACTAGTTTATTTTTACTAGTCCTATTCCAAGGGATCCTCAGTATTCTTTTGCCAGTTCAGACCACTTTATTGTCGTCCTCACATAAAACACTTTATTCATATTCCTACCACTACCATTGAGTTCAATGGGAACCAAGAGTGCACATCAGAGAGGAAGGATTTGGCTGTAAAAGTGCTTCAGTACATAAAATAACCAAAAGTGAGAATAAGCGGAGAGCATTATGATCTGAAAGGAGAATCACAGGAGAGTAGAACATCTTGACAGAAAACCAATAGCAGGCTCATGAAATCTGAAAAAACAACAATAAATAATGTTAATGATTCAAGAGAAAAGATGGGGCAGGAGTGGAATGATGAAAGTAAAATGGAATTCATGAGCTGCTGAATAAACACATTTCATAAGTACACAGCTCTCAGTTACTTTGAGGTTTCATTAAATAAATAACTCAGTAAATATTTCTGAAACTGCTTCGCTAAGGAATTTTACTAGTGAATGAATGGTGAATTGTATCACAATATGGGGAAATATTTTTCCAGCAGCCATAGCACTTTATGATTTGACCCTGTCAGATCTTAAGAACAAATAACTTTTGGGCAGGGCCAGTATTCTGAGAGGGGAGCTTCAAAACCTGTTCTCTCCAGGTGTTCTCCGCTGTCTGCCTGCTCTTGCCATAATACATGTGTGATAGGCATTGAAGTGATGCTACACGTCGTTACATCCACATTTTTTCCTGTACAAATTTTCTAAAACGGGTGAACAGTGATCCTGTGAGTCTTGGGGGGGAAAAAAAGGAATACGCTTTATAAAGATTTCTTATATGAAGAAGCTACAGTAGTAGTCAAAACCATCTTTTTATTAAGAAAGATAGGCATGTGTTCATGGATGACACCAGCGTCATTTAACCTTTTTCAGAGCACACTCACTCACACTCAAGGTTCTTTCAATAATGTTTTTAAAAAGTGGTGCTAAAAATAGGCCTATCATTTATTCAGTTTGGGAAAAGGACTTTTCTTCTGACAACTTTAGTTAAATTCAAAGAAATTCACAGTTTACGTTCATATGACTTGACAGAAGCATGAAAGAATGCACTTTAGATGTTGAACATGCAAACTGCTAATTTGGCAGAGCCTGCAATGGTTAATATAAGCAGATAAAACATGTTGCAACAGAACAATTTTTCTCTCCGCTAACTTCTTTTCAAATTACTTTTTAATTACCAAAACTGTAGGCAGACTTATGAACTACACTGTGTTCTTAAGGACGTCCATCAATGATCTTCTAACCTAATTAGGCCAATTTTGCCCAGTGCTCAAAATAAGAGGTGAGGGGAAGATTGATGATACTTTCCCAAACCACACCCTCCAGCAAAATCCAACTATGTGAGGTGCCAAAATGAGTGGCTGACATATTTTGCCTTGATTGCTGATTCCGTTGGTTCTATCCTAAAGATGGAAATTTAACACTAGGGGGAGGGGACTAAGACAAGTCCTGGAAATTTGGTAATATTGCTTAGTACATGAACTAGATAAGTGATACGGCACAGATTTGATGGCAGACTCAGTGGTTTAATTTTATGCAGCCTGATTTTTGTCTATCAGGCCCTTCAGTTACTTTCTCAATTTACCATATAAAATCTCTTGAAAAAAGTCATAGTTCCTGAGGTTAACCACTAGTGCCCAAGGAGGAAAGATCTATTATTAGATGAAGATCTAGGGGACACACCCTTCCATTGAAAACTTTTCTTATTACAGGAACAATTAATTTCTGACTGCTGTCAGAGCGATGGATTTCCTATGCCTCAGCCAGTCCTAACCAACCCCATCCCCACTATCTCACAAGGAAACTTTCTAGTTCTTCCAGATCAACTTTATACTATTCCTTAATGATGATAAACGTTAATAAATAGCAGAATCAAATAGCTCAAATAAACTTTCTATAAAGATCCATACTCTGGTAATTACAGATAAACTATGGAAACTTTACTCATGCCATTTTCAAACTGCAAATTTATTTCAGATCATTTCTCACTGAGAATTATTAGTAAGGTCATATATTCTATTGGACTAACTTCTGTTAGTGAAAGAGACAAGGTTTCAAGTTTACACAGAACACTGCAAACATAGGAGTTAGTTATGGCCTCCTATTTGTAAATCTAAAACACAACTGTATATTTTCTAGAATCAGCCCCTTTTTTCTACCCTCAATTAACTGAAAGGTGGTGTAACAGGGTGCTGGGCAAGAACTGCTGACTCAGCCCTGTGTCATGCCAGCTCCCATTAAGGGAAGTAAACTGGAGCTGGCTAGAGAAAAGCTGCTCCTAATTGGGGAATGGGAAACAGCTGCCCAGCTAATTAACCTGGGCTATATAAAAGGCTGGGAGTAAAGAAGCCCAGGGGGAGTGAGGGAGTGGAAGCAGAGTGATAACTCTTCCCTCCTGGATGCAGACGCTAGCTGTGTATGGTGAAAAGGTGGCGGGAGCACAACCTGTAAATAAGCGGTACCAGTGATTACTGCACCCCAGGGTCTCTGAGTGACTTTGTCAGTGCAGCAGATGGAATAAAGAAGATCTGTTTTGTTGATCCATTCCAGCAGTCTCTCAAAAGACAAGCCAGTGGGAAAACAAACGTTGATTGAGCAGGGTGCTGAAATAATTTCCAGAAAGCATGTCCTCCATCTCTGAACGCTCTTGACAAATGATGATTTCAGAAAGGTTAAAAAGGAGTCTGGTACTACTTTTAACATAAAATCCAGAAATATATTAGCAAAAAGGATCACATCATCATATCTTGAAAAGTTTCAAAAAGGCATAAGTATGTTATTCCATATGGTATGAATAATTTGTAATTTACAGTATTCTAGAGTCTTGAGTTCAAATTTACATCATCCTAAAACAAAAGTGAACACAAATTTGGGAGCTTCAGCCTCACTCAGCCAGTTAACACTACTGACAGTTTGTTTCCAGGAAATATTTAAGGCTGGAAAGCTGAGTAATAAATCCCTGAATTTTGACATTAATCACAGAAACAATGAGAGTCCTTCAAATTCAGTTGTCTGAACATTAAATAATTGTAAAGTTCAGGCTAAACAGTAGTAAGAAACAAATATTCATAATATTAAACCATGATCACCTCACCAGTTAGTCAGCAACCAGGATTATTTTGCTTAGTCGCATTTTCTGCAGCTCTAAGAACAATGGGAAAATCTTATTGATAGAGGGTTTTACTGTATAAGACATTCTCATTCCACCTCCAGTTAGGACTGTAAAGCTGAGTTTACATTCTGCACATTTTTATGTGCAATAGCTAAGATTTTCACACAGGCTTTATTCAACTCCTGTCCCTTTTGCTCTGCCAAAATTCCTACCATAGTCCACATATTTGTCAGTCTCTCAAATTGCCTCCATGACTTCTTCCACCTCATACATGGTTTGGCCACCCTGAAGACAAACTTCTTTTGTTGTTCATTTTCTCTGATTTCTGACTACTTGTTGTTCTGTCAGACTGAAAACTGCTTGGGGCAATGACCATCCCTTCTTGCCTGTCTCTTGAATTTCATGGGCATTATCACAAACAAATAATAGAAATAATAGTGTTTCTTTTAGCTGAGACCAGCAACATTTTCACAGTAAAACCGCACAAAGATCCATGTTTTTTGTAGATGGCAACAACTTCCATACAATCCAATCAAAGGGCCAGTGGGTATTCTAGTACCGTTTGATTACTTTGGTAGCTACACCTCATCAATTGCCACTTAACATGGCATGTGTTGAGGAACACAAGATAAAATTCCTATGTATGTATTCCTTTCTTCCTCAAGAGATCTCCAGTTTTTAAACTTTTTTTTTTCTGCAGAGGTCCATTGGCAAGGTGACTTGTTGCCTGTTAACAAGATTGGCAAGGGATAAAATACTGCATTAATAAATTGATAATGGATGCTATTGATTTCACTTTGAGGGCATTCAGATACTATGATGATAAGAGGAGGTACCCAACCTTTCAACAGGTTATCCTTAGGCCAATTCCTGGGATTTTTTTTATTCTTCTGAGATAGGGCTTATCTACACTTACCAGAGGTTGAGGCTGTGGAGATCAGTGCACAAGGGGTCGATTTTAGAAGGTCTACTGAAGACCTGCTAAATTGACTGCAGATTGCTCTCCTGTCAATTCTGGTACTCCACCAGAACAAGAAGAGTGAGAGGAGTTGACTAGAGAGAATCTTCCATTGACATAGCATAGTGTGGTAATTAGATCTAAGCTACATCGACTTTAGTTACGCGTAGCTTAGATCAACTTTCCCCCATAGTGCAGACTTGCTCATAGACTTGAAAAGCTGTTAACAGTGGAAAGAAATGTTCAGTTGTAAATAAATTACTTGTACCTAAAATTGGCACTGCTTGATACATTTGCATGCTGGATGTAGCTAATTTCTATGCATATACTTACCTCTGCTAGCCTAGTAAATGAAAATGTTTTCTTTGTTATGGAATGCATTAGTATCACATGATTGATTAAATAATTATATAACAAATGGTTGATAAGCCTATTATAATGTGTAGATATTGTTGAAACAACATCTAAAAGCAAAGTTGTAAAGTGCCATATAATTTCTGAACAATAGTATACTTTTTCATACAGTACATTAAATTAAACTTTCACATAGTAGGAAATGTTACCAAAATCTATCCAATGAAACCATCAAAAAAGGCTCAGACTCATTTTATGGAAAACTTTCTTCATGTCTAATGATTCATTAGATATTACTAATGAGTTAGCAATAAATGTAAAGCCCAATATGCAGACTTTCCTCCAGTTTCCCTGCCAGTTGCAGTTCTGCCTGAATAAGGGCTGCTGGATTGGGGCTCCAAACAAGCATCAATAATAAATTAATATACAAGTCAATATCAAGGTGACGAATCAAACAAACAAAAAAGTAAAGCTTCAGCGTCCACCGTCTTCGCATAACTGATTATCTCTGTGTTCTCACTATGACTAAAGCCATGCCAGGCAAATTTGATACCTCAAATGGCTCTTTTTTTCTTAATCTCACACTTCAAGGAATCCGACTACAACAGCATCTTTTTCTAAACACTTACAGCAAAGCAAGTGGGCCAGCATTTTGAAGTTTCACGCTAAGGGAGAATAAAGTGGGGGAGTTCCTTTTGTTACTCTGAAGGAGGTTTATAAACAAACAGCCTCTGGTTGTCTCCTACATTGTCCCGAATGCTTCTAAATGTGTTTGGATACTAAATTCTAATTTTGGTGTACAAAAGAAAAGGTAATTTTTATAAACATTTTGTATTACAATTTAGTAAGTGGGTACATTCTGACAAAAGGAAAAATAATATTTAACTACTTTTGGTTCAGGAAAGCATGATGTTACTGAAAAATACTATATTTGCTATTTACATAATGCATATTGGCTTTAAAAAAGAGAAATGTTACTATCAAACTGTTTTACTGCTGATGTAAAAGTAATACTGAAGTACTGATCGTTTAAGAAACTACAAATATTTGTCAGCAGAGATGTGATTAATACTGGATTTTTCCCTTTTCCAAAAAACGATGATGCAGCTATCACATTTACTTATTCATAAATATCTGTTAAATATATGTATATATATATGATGGGCATAATATGGGAAGTCATAGGGTTACCTTTACAAGGACCACTCTTAACTTGCTAATTGCCTTAGATGGCTAAATAACGTTACCTGAGTACTTGTTTTTCCTACATGGAATATAAGGAAGTATAGAGAATACCGCAGTTAGAGAGGTAGTGTTACTTAAGGCTACGTCTACACTACAGGATAAATTTGAATTAGCTTAAACCGATTTTATAAAACAGATATTATAAAGTCGATTGTGCGCGTCCACACTAGGCATATTAATTCGGTGGTGTGCGTCCATGGTCCGAGGCTAGCGTCGATTTCTGGAGCGGTGCACTGTGGGTAGCTACTGTAAAAGAATGAGGCCAATAACGTCGATTTGCGTCCACACTAACTCTAATCCGATATAGTAATATCGATTTTAGCGTTACTCCTCTCGTTTTGTAGGAGTATAGAAATCGATTTAAAGAGCTTTTTAAATCGATATAAAGAGCAGTGTAGTGTGGACGGGTGCAGCGTTAAATAGATTTAACGCTGTTAAAATCGGTTTAACAGCGTAGTATAGACCAGGCCTTACTGTAACTCCATATGCTCTGACGCCATAAGGAAAACTGGCAACCTTTTTTAAGAGCAATCACACTTTTTTTTCTCCCAGAAACTCACAATTTTAAATATATTTTTTGCAACTTTCTTTTTAGAAAATGTTTTCCATTTTTCTTAAAATAACAAATGTTTAATTTTAACAAACAGATATTTGCATAATAAAGCTTAAATTCACAATATAAACAATGATTCTACTGGAAATTATTTAAGATAATAACCTTAATCACAGCACACAGAGAAATAGAATTCTATAAAATACAGTAAAAGAGTAACAACAGTCTCTAGGAGTTTAGGTTTATCATTAATTTAGCCAGTGAGAGAATCTTTTATAATGATTTGAGTGAACTCTTTTGTGTTTCACCACATTTAATGTTTAGGGTATATGGAACAAGCTTATAAATAAATGTTGGGACCAGGCAATGGGAATTTAACCATTGATTTCAGTAGTAATCTCCTGGATCTTGATCAAGGTTATTAAACACCTCAAAAGTAGAGGTGCTCAGATCCAAGTTCTAGGTTTTGCGAACAGGGGCTGCTAACAGGGAGTTTCGCAAGGGAGTTCTCCAGGTGAAGGAGGAGCTAATACAGCACCCTTGGGGCAAGTGACTGTCTGTAGTTTGTGTTTGGGGGTTACTCGCTGTGTGCTGAGCTTGTGTTTGTCACTCTGTTTGGTTGTTTTGGTTGTTTGAAGGACTGTGTGCTGTGGCTGGCAGTTGGAAGCTGTGAGCTTCAAAGGAAGGCTTGAAAGCTAGAAGCCTCTGTTAATTGGCTGAGCCTTAGTCAGTGGGTGGGGCTATCAAGCAGGCCAGACTTTATAAAGCAGTACGCAAGCGACCAGGGGCTGCTAACAAGGAGTTTCGCAAGGGAGTTCTCCAGGTGAAGGAGGAGCAAATACAGCACCCTTGGGGTAAGTGACTGTCTGTCTGTAATGTGTTTTTGTGTTTGGGAGTTAGTTGCTGTGCGCTGAGCTTGTTTGTCCGTCTGGTTAGTTGTTTGAAGGACCATGTGCTGTGGCTGGCAGTTTGAAGCTGTCAGCTTCAAAGGAATGTTTGAAAGCTAGAAGCCTCTGTTAATTGGCTGAGCCTTATCAAGCAGGCCAGGGCTTTATAAAGCAGTGTGCAAGCAACCAGGGAGCTTTCCAAACAGGGGCTGCTAACAGGGAGTTTCACAAGGGAGGTTGGAAGAGGAGTGGGAAGGGGCAAGGGCCTCTTGTTGTTTTTTAAAACTATAAACTAAACTACATTCAAAACTTCTTGATTTAAACAAAACCCTTTCATTAACTAGGAGACCATGCAGGCAGAAGTCCAACAGCAGAGTGGGGGCTATCCAGTTTATTGCGCTGAGTGCAGCATGTATGATTACCTGCCCTGTGTGCATTCGGTGCAAGGAGCTCCTGGCCCTCAGAGACCATGTACAGGCTTTGGAGGCCACAATGGAGGAGCTGGAGGAGGTAAAGGAGGCAGAGAGGTATGTTGATGAGGCTTTCCGGGACACTGTAGAATTCTCCCACTTCTGGTCAGACAGCCTCTGTGCTGTTGAGGAGGATGAAAGGCCCAGGGAAGCAGAGCAGTCAAGAGGAGCAGAGGGAAACCTTCCCATAGTTGGGACCCTCCTTCCAGATGGTGTTAGGGTATCCTCTCGCACTGAGGTTACCTCTCCAGGAGAGAGAACTCCAGTCACTAGGAAAAGGCAGGTGTTGGTAATGGGAGATTTGATCATTAGAAACGTAGATAGCTGTGTTTGTGATGACCGAGAGAATCGTATCATGGTGACTTGCCTGCCTGGTGCGAAGGTTGCAGATCTCTCAAGGCATCTGGATAGACTTATGTGTAGTGCTGAAGAGGAGCCGGTGGTCATGGTATATGTGGGTAGCAGTGACATAGAGAAGGGTAGGAGAGACGTCCTGGAGGCCAAATTTAGGCTGCTAGGGAAGAGACTGAAATCCAAGACCTCTATGGTGGCATTGTTAGAAATGCTCCCAGTTCCACGCTCAGGGCCAGGTAGGCAGGCAGAGCTTGAGTCTCAATGCGTGGATGAGATGACGGTGTAGAGAGATGGGGTTTGGATTTATTAGGAATTGGGAAAATTTTGATAATTGGGGAGCCTATACAGGAAGGATGGGCTCCACCTAAACCAAAGTGGAACCAGACTGCTGGCACTTAACATTTAAAAACATTGCAGAGCAGTTTTTAAACTAGGAGATGAGGGGGAAAGCCGACTGCTGCAGAGGAGCATGTGGATTGGACAGAGCCTTCTCTTAGAGGAGAGTCTATTGATAGAGATTCTCTATGTTATAGTCAGGAGCAGAGGATGGAAGAAGATAATGTAAGGGGCAGATCAGACAAGAAACATTCACGTAAAGAATCGGACGCACCAGAAAAGGGTGGACAAATAAACAGTGACACATTTTTAAAGTGCTTGTACACAAATGCTAGAAGTCTAAATAATAAGATGAGTGAACTAGAGTGTCTCGTGATAAAGGAGGATATTGATATAATAGACATCAGAGAAACCTGGTGGACTGAGGACAATCAATGAGACACAATCATTCCAGGGTAGAAAATATATCGGAAGGACAGAACAGGTCATGGGGGGGCAGGGGAGTGGCACTATATGTGAAAGAAAATGTAGAATCAAATGAAGTAAAAAATCCACATGTTCCATACAATCTCCATGGATGGTAATTTCATGCTCTAATAAGAATATAACATTAGGGATCTATTATCGACCATGTGACCAGGACAATGATAGTGATGATGAAATGCTGAGGGAAATTATAGAGGCTATCAAAATTAAGAACTTAATAATAGTTGAGGGATATATCAATCCTATCTCCCTCATGACTCGCCTTTTGTTGCGAACAGTCACTGCTTTCAGGGACGAAATGCAGAGACAAATTTCTAAATACTTTAATGACTGCTTCTTGGACACTGCTATGGAACAACACAGGCGTGGGGGAGAGGCAACTCTAGATTAGTTCCTGAGGGAGCGCAGGAGTGGTCAAGAGTATAACAAGACTGTTTGAAATATGACCATAATAACAACATTTAACATCCCTGTGTTGGGGAGAAAACACTTCAACAGCCCAACACTATGCATTTAATTTAAAAAGAGGAACGATGCAAAAATGAGGGGGTTAGTAAACAGAAATTAAAGGTACAATGACTAAAGTGAAACTCTCTGCAAGCTGCTATGGTGTGCTTTTTAAAGACACCATAATAGAGGCCCAACTTCAGTGTATACCCCAAATTAAGAACACAGCTAAAAAGAACTGAAAAAGGCACCTTGCCTTACGACTGTACCATAGTAAAGAAAGCAGTGAGAGATAAAGATTCCCTTAAAAACTGGAAGTCAAATCCTAGTGAGGTAATATATGTAAGCAGAGTTAGGATGAGTGCTACCCTGAATCATTGGTGATTGGTTTGATGATGGGAAAATGTTGTGTTGAAAGCTCTGTCAAATATTTGCATAGGCACGCCCAGCAAGGAGCCTGGGGATGGTTATTTTGACATTTCTGGGGATCCCCAATTCTTCATTATGGGCAGGAAATTAAAGTGTTGCCACTGATTATGTGAATGAGACTATGAGACTGCTTTATAACAAACTGTCTCAATATAAATTAAATGACACTTGCTAGAAAGGACATGGGTTCCAAACCCAGTGAATGGAGAGGCTGGGAACAGGTATCTGTGCCTGGGTGGTGCAGTCTTCCTTTGGAGCCAGAGCACCAGTTCTACCCCTCCTCTCTCACTGTGGAATGTCAGAGTTGATTTTTTTTTTATTCCTTAAGAATCTATACGGGTTACGAGCTAACTCACTTTGGCTAATGGTGCACTAGCAACTGGGGTCCCCTTACATGTGCTGAGATCACTAAGAGTTGAAATCACAAAGAGCTGAAATTACTGAGTGAGAGCACTGGAGTACTGTGCTAACTAGTGGGGGAGCCTGAAGCTATACTGCGGACAGAAGCAGTGGCGGAGTGGAGCAGTTTATGGGGATGGGCTGGAGCGGATCACGGGACAGCTGGTGGAGCGAGTGGCTGGCAACGGAGTAGCTGCGGCGTGTGTGGACGGGGGTGGAGCGGGCCCAGCAGGTGAGCGGAGCCAGCAGTTTTCGGAACACTGGAGCAGCTCACGGGGCACTGGTGGAGCAGAGCAGTTTGTAAGGATGGCTGGAGGAGCAGAGTGGCGGCTGGTAAAGCGGAGCAGTTCGTGGGAAGGCGGAAGCAGACCCACGGAGAGGCAGGGCAGTTGGCCCTGGACCACGTACGGTGCCCCTTTCACACCAGGCTGGGGGAAGGACCTCGACAGTAGACTCTGAATTCTGGGGTGCATTGACCAGAGACTTGGTGGTGTTGGACTTTGGGTGATTGAATTAAGACCCTAAGGGGAAAAGGACATTGCCAAACGTCTTGGAGGTTGGTTTTTTGCTTATGGTTTCTGTGTTATAACTCTGTTTGTGTGTTTCTCATAGGTGCCACATTAGTTCTTCCTTTATTAAAAGATTTTGCTACACTCAGACTCCGTGCTTGCAGAGGGAAGTATTGCCTCCTAGAGGCCCAGGAGGGTGTGGTATGTAAGTGTCCAGGTCTTGTGTGGGCCTCGAGCCAGTTATGCGTTGTGTTATGAAACAAAACCGGATGGTACTGAACCGGCCCTTGTTGCTGCCAACTCGAGGGGCAGAAGGTTACATATAAAGGCATAAACCTCTTAAATGTAAAATGTAATAAGAAAGCCAAAGAGGAGTTTGAAGAATGGCTACACAAAACTCAAAAGGTAATAACAAAATGTTTAAGTACATCAGAAGCATGAAGCCTGCTAAAACAACCAGTGGACCCTCGATCGAGATACAAAAGGAGCGCTTAAAGACGATAAAGCCATTGCAGAGAAACTAACTGGATTCTTTGCTTCAGTCTTCATGGCTGAGATGTTAGTGAGATTCCCAACCTGAGCCAGCTTTTGTAGGTGACAAAGCTGAGAACAGTCACAGATTAAAGTGTCACTAGAGGAGGTTTGGGATTAATTGATAAACTTAACATTAACAAGTCCCGGGACGGATGGCATTCACCCAAGGTTCTGAAAGAACTCAAATGTGAATTCAGAACTATTAACTGGATTTGACCTGACTTAAATCGCTCTGTACCCAGTGACTGGAAGATAGCTAATGTAACGCCATACTTTAAAAAGGGCTCTAGAGGTGATCCCGGCATTACAGACCAGTAAGTCCTAACATCTGTACGGGCAAATTAGTCGAAACATAGTAAAGAATAATTGTCAGACACGTAGATATAAATTGTTGGCAAAGGAATTGGTTTCTGTAAAGGGAATCATGTTTACTAATCTATTAGAGTTCTTTGAGGGGTCAACAAGCATGTGGAGAAGGGGGATCCAGTGATTAGTGTACTTAGATTTCCAGAAAGCCTTTGACAAGGTCCTTACCAAAGGCTCTACGTAAATTAGTTGTCATGGGCAAGAAGGTCCTTTCATGGATTGAGAACTGGTTAAAGACAGGGAACAAAGGGTAGGAATTAATGGTAAATTCTCGATGGAGAGCAGTAACTAGTGTGTGTTCCAAAGGTCAGTCCTAGAACCAATCCTATTCAACTTATTCCTAAATGATCTGGAGAAAGAGTAAAAAGTGAGTGCCAAAGTTTGCAGATGATACGAAATGGCTAGGTAGTTAAGACCAAAGCAGACTGTGAAGAACTTCAAAAGATCTCACAAAGCTAAGTGATTGGCAATGAAATGGCAAATGAAATTTAATGTATATAAGTGTAATGAATCGGTAAACTCAGGGTTGTACCGTACGATGGAGAATTGCTAACATAGTTCCTATTTTTAAGAAGGGGAAAAAATGATCCGAGTAACTATAGCCTGTTAGTTGACATCTGTAGTATGTAAGGTCTTGGAAAAATTTTGAAGGAGAAAGTAGTTAGGATATTGAGGTCAACAGTTAATTGAGACAAAATCAACATGGTTTCACAAAGGTAGATCATGCAAACAACCTGATCTCCGTCTTTGAGAAGGTAACAGATTTTTAGACAAGGAAATGCCATGGATCTAATTTACTCGATTTCAGTAAGCATTTCAGTAAGGTTCCACATGGGAATTATTAGTTAATGGAAAAGATGGGGATCATAATTAAAATTGAAAGAGTGGATAAGAACTGGTTAAGGGGGAGACTACAACGGTCGTACTGAAAGGTGAACTGTCAGGCTGGAAGGAGAATTACTAGTGGAGTTCCTCAGGAACAGTTTTGGGACCATCTTATTTTACCTTTTTATACTGACCTTGGCACAAAAACGGGGAATGTGCTAATAAAGTTTGCGGATGACCAAAGCTGAGAGTATTGCTAACACAGAGAAGACCTCGGGATATCATACAGGAAGATCTGGATGATCTTGTAAACTGGAGTAATAGTAATAGGATGAAGTTTAATAGTGAAAGTGCAAGATCATTCATTTAGGATTAATAACAAGAATTTTAGTATAAATTGGGACGCATCAGTTGGAAGTAACAGAAGAGAGAAGACCTTGGAGTATTGGTTGATCACAGGATGACTATGAGCCGCCAATGTGATATGGCTCTTAAAAAGCTAATGCGCGTTTTAGGATGCATCAGGCGAGGTATTTCCAGCAAAGATAAGGAGGTGTTAGTACCGTTATATAAGCATTGGTGAGACCTCATCTGGATAGTGTGTGCAGCTCTGTCTCCCATGATTTAAGAAGGTGAATTCAAACTGGAATAGGTCAGAGTGGGCTACTAGGATGATCCGAGAATGGAAACCTGTCTTATGAAAGGAGACTCCAAGAGCTTGGCTTGTTTAGCCTAACCAAAGAAGGGTGGGGGGATATGATTGCTCTTTTAAATATATCAGGGGGATTATATCATGGAGGGAGAGGAATTATTTTAAGCTTTAGTACCAATGTAGACACAAGAAAAAATGGGTATAAAGTGGACACTGGAAGTTTAGACTTGAAATTAGATGAAGGTTTCTAACATTAGAGGAGTGAAGTTCTGGAACAGTCTTCCCAGGGAGTAGTGGGGCAAAAAGACATATCTGGCTTCAAGACTAAGCTTGATAATTTATGGAGGGATGGTATGATGGGTAGCCTAATTTTGGCAATTGATCTTGATTATCAACAGGTAAGTATGCCCAGTGGTCTGTGAAGGGATGTTACATTGGTTGGAATCTGAGTTACTACAGAGAATTCTTTCCTGGTGCCGCTGGTGGAGTTGCCACATGCTCAGGTTTAACTGATCGCCATATTTGTGGGTCGGAAGGAATTTTCTCCAGGCAGATTGGAAAGGTCCTGAGGTTTTTCGCCTTCCTCTGCAGCATGGGGCATGGATCACTTGCTGGAGGATTCTCTGCAGCTTGAGGTCTTCAACCACGTTGAGGACTTCAATAACTCAGACATAGGTAGCGGTTTTATAGAAGTGGATGGGTGAGATTCTGTGGCCTGCATTGTGCAGGAGGTCAGACTAGATGATCCTAATGGTCCTTCTGACACTTAAACTCTTATGGTCTAGTATAAGTAATGCACATTTGGAAAAAATAACCCCAACTATTCATACAATATGATGGGGCTAATTTAGCTAAAATAATCAGGAAAAGATCCTGGAGTCACCACAGATAGTTCTCTGAAGATGTCCACACAGTGTGCAGAGGCGGTCAAAAAGCAAACAGGATGTTAGGAATCATTAAAAAGGGGTAGAGTATAAGAAGGAGAATATATTATTGCCCTTATATAAATCGATGGTACGCCACATCTTGAATATCGGCAGATGTGGTCTCCTCTTCTCAAAAAAGATATACTGGCACTAGAAAAGGTTCAGAGGGGGCAACTAAAGTATTAGGGGTTTGGAGAGGTCCCATATGAGGAGAGATTAAAAAGGCTGGACTTTTCAGCTTGGAAAAGAGGAGACTAAGGCGAGGGATATGATCAGGTATCTAAAATCATGAGTGATGTGGTGAAAGTAGATAAGGAAAAGTTATTTACTTATTCCATATACAAGGACTTAGGGTCCAAATGAAATTAATAGGCAGCAGTTTAAAACAAATAAAAGGAATTCTTCATCACGCAGCGCACAGTCAACTTGTGGAACTCCTTGCCTGAGGAGGTTGTGAAGGCTAGACTATAACAGCGTTTAAAAGAGACTGGATAAATATTGTTGTAGTCATTAATGGCTATTAGCCAGGATGGGGTAAGGAATGGTGTCCCTAGACTCTGTCAGAGGGTGGAGATGGATGGGAGGAGAGAGATCACTTGATCATTACCTATTAGGTTTACTCCCTCTGGAGCACCTGGCATTGGCCACGGTCGGTAGATAGGATACTGGGCTAGATGGACCTCTGATCTGACCCAGTACGGCCATTCTTATGTTGAATCTATCTCTAGTAAAGAGGTTTAAATAGTAAAAGCAGATGGTAGTAGAGAAAAATCCTGCTATAGTGATTGCTCCCTTAAAACTTGCCAGATTTCCCTTATATGTATACAGAACTTCAGTTTTTGTAGTATTATTTATATAAACTACTGGAAATATCATGGGGTAGTGTTACCAACTCTCTCAATTTTATCTTGACTCCTTAAGCATTCCAACAGCAGAAGTCCAAATAAAAAGAATCTCATGCATATTTTTTTAAATTCCATAATTGATAAACAAATCTCATAAGTTTAGGGAATTTACCCATATTTTTTGAATGCTTGGAATTGGCGATACTGCACTGAAAATACTGAGGAAATATTATTGGCAATCATTAAGTGTGACTAGTGTAGGTAATTTTGCCAATCCCTCTGCCAATGCAAAGTTATTGCCTACAATATATTTTCTAGTGCTTTGTGCAGCTTTGTGTTAAGCATCTCCAGGGATGGGGTTTCCAGCATATACCTAAGCATTATGTAACTACAAGACAAAAACTGAATGGCAAAGTCACTACTAGACAATCCCCTGTTCTAAATGGTTTGTGGATTGTTAATAAAAATACCATCAATATCATAGTGAAGAAAGAAATGAGGTAAATAATTCTGTACATTTATAATACTCCATGTAGTGTTTTGGTGCCTGAGTGCACTGAGGGTATGTCTACACAGCAATTATCCACCTGTGGCATAAAGCTGACTTGGGCTCACAGAGCTCAGGCTTTGGGGCTGTAAAATGGCGTGTAAATATTCAGGCTTGGGCTGGAGCCCGAGCTCTGGGATCCTGTGAGGTGAAGGTTACCAGCAGGGCCGGCTCCAGCGCAGTAAGCAGGTGCTTGAGGCAGCCAACAGAGAGGGGCGGCACATCCAGCTCTTTGGTGGCAATTTGGCAGCAGGTCCCACAGTCCCTCTTGGAGGGAAAGACCTGCCGCCGAAGAATGAAGCGTTGGTGGTAGAGCTGGCGCCAAAGTGCTGCCATCCCGGCTTTTTTTTTTTTTGGCCGCTGGGGGGCGGCAGAAACGCTGGAGACGGCCCTGGTTACCAGAACCTGGGCTCGGGACGTAGGTGTTTCATTGTTGTGTAGATATACCCTTAGCACTTAGAAGCCTATCCTTAGTCAATAAGTATAATTATTCAGTCATAACTATTGAAACGTAGTGTTCAAATTTTGAAAAATGAGTTGCATGTAGGAAGTGAGGCTGCCTTGCATGACTTAATACATTATTCTTAGCTCTTATACAGCATCTTTAAAGAATAGGTTTCAAAGCACTTCACAAAGAAGGGCAGAGTCTTAGCTCTATAATCAAAGGGATAATAAAAATGGTCTGGATTTAAAAAAATTAAAATTCTAAAATACTCTTTTCATGGGCAACACAGCAGGTATCATATAAAGAAAATGTGTGTGAAGCGTAGTTTAAAGGTTATATCCGCATTCCTTTGCGATCACCTGCATAATTACTCATGGTTTTGCCATTAATGAGTGATGCAGTCATCCAAAACTCATGCCTGTAGTGTATCTATGTATTATGTCATTATGTATTCACTTTACCCTTCTGAAATGTATTCATTTATTTTGATCTTTTAAAAGATTGCAGCTCAGCTAAACGTGAAACTGCTTACATGGTGGAAAATTAGCAGCTGTTTAACACTATATATTAACACCACAGAACAGGAGGAGCAAATATCCTGGTTAGGGTCTGATTCTAAGATCACTGAAGTCAGTGTCCAAGGAGTCCAAGTGACTTTATAGGTTGAGTCAAAACCGATTTATCTAGTTTTGTCTATATGGAATTTGGAAATGAAACTTAATATATTGTCATAATCATTGATTTTCATTTCATTTTTAATGCATTCCTCGGCCATGATGCATAAAAAATTGAAAGATATTAAGAATGTATAACTGTCAACAAACTAAAATCCAAACAGTTTGCATCATAATCTCACTTTACTTCTTACCTCACAGGGCTGCTGGGGGAATAAATACATTAAAGATTGGAAGTGAGTTGAGATCTACTGATTAAAAATCAGTATATAAGAGTGAGGTGGTATTATATAATGCTACTTACTTCAGTTGCAACAAATGCCCCCTGGTATTATGATATAACATTGTTTTGAGTTAACTCCATCTGGTATACTGTTAGGCTTCCAAGATACTGCAGTGTATGGTGAATGTATTGCACGTATCAGCTGTTGGACTGTCCTTTATTTGAGATGTTAAAGTAATGGTTCATTTGCAAAAGATGAGGCAAAGCTGCTGACTGAAAGATGCAGTGTTAATATAGCATGTATATATATTTTTCTGTATGTACCTGTGTGCATCTCCACAACGCATACTGTATGCAGTGGTGATATCCATGTGATGCTTACTTTTGATGTGGACACAGCAGCAAAATCAGGACAGACACATGCATGGAATTAAGTGGCAGGTGGCAACTTTTATTAAACTTTAAAACAGGGCAGGGTGCTACTCATCCATACTGTTCTATACCAGGAAATTAATTCGTTCCAGTGTGGGAGTTACAGGGCTCCTACCTTATAAACTTGGGGTAGGCTGTCTTCAGCCTACCTCCCAGGACTCAGCTCTCTGAGCTCTATCAATCTTACCCCTCCCCCATGAGGGGAACAGAGATTGCAGCGGGATGGGGAACTTGGCCCACAAGGACCCCAAGTTCTCACCCTATCACATAAGCCCAAGGCCCATCACCAAAATCCCAGGTCTTTTTCCTCTGGGAACTGTTCATTTTGTTCTCTTAACTGAACTGCAAACCAGCCACAAGTTGTGACAAATAAATTACACCACCCCAGTACCTCAGTTAGATATTAGGCACATTTCCACGTAACCCCATTGTGTCTTGAAGATGCTGTGAGGAAGGAAAAAAACTCCCTGGTCTTCTGTCAGTTGGCCCCTGGAAGGAAAAAAAATTCTTCCTGACCCCTTAAATAGGAAATTAGGTAGACCCAAACTATCTCTTTAGCCAGGTTCCTGTTCCTCATTATGGTGGGTAGGATGGGCTGCTGGAATGGAGCCTAAAGAGGCTCAACGTGGCCCCAGCACCTGGTTAAATCCTGGGACTGGGGAATGCTGGCCAATCAACACCACTTTCTCCCAGCTGGCCAATAGGTGCCAGATTCTCCCAGTAGGAGGAGCTACCTATTGTCCTTTGGCAAGTGCCTCCCTCCCTTGCTGCTGGGGCTATCTCCCTTTCACTGTAAGCCCCATCAAGTTCCTTCACCCACTGATGCAGGTGGAGGGCATTTATCTTTCACCTAATTCACCTTCACTCTTCCCACGAATCACACCTTTCTGCCAGGGCTATTTATAACTTTCGATAGTTTAAGTGTACTGGGTGTGTCACTTATTCCATCTCCTGGGCAGGAGGGATGATTGAGTGATTATGGCACTGTCTTACGAAACGGGAGATCCAGTTCAATTCCCTGCTCTGCCATGGACTTCCTGTGTCACCTTAGGCAAATCATTTAGTTTCTCTGTGCCTCAATTCTCTGGCTGTAAAATGGGTATAATAGCAATTCACGGGGTAGAGTATTTTGAGTATAAATGTATTAAAAGATTTGAAGCACTTTGAGATCTACTGATGAAAAGTCTTATTTAATAAATAGGCATTATTATTTGTCATCTTGGGTTCGGGCAGGGTAGATCTTATTTTAATGGTATGTATGTTATATATGACTCGTTGTATATGAGCAAGAATATATATATGTTCTTCTTTAGGTGTGTCTTGTCCATCTTTGTATAAACCACACTCCATTTTGCAGCTAAACAATGTCATTTATTATTAACGCTAAGATTTTGTCATGGATATTTTTAGTAAAAGTGACAGGTCATGAGCAATAAAAAAAAATTTAATGGACGCTCATGACCTGTTGCTGAGTTTTTTACTAAAAATATCTGTGACAAAATGGGGAGCTCAGCTGTGAGGTCCCCACACCACTCCCAGCACCTCAGCATACCCAGGGGGCCCCTTGCAACTCCCAGCTGCTGTGAGCTAAAGTCACAGATTCTGTGACTTCCACGCTCTCTGTGACAGTTGTAGCCTTACTTATTATGCATTCCATGGTTTGGAAGGTTTGGTTGACCAGAAATTGTCTATTATTTTTTAAGTTCATCATTTAATATAAATTACCAGCTTACTTTGCAACAGTTGTCCTTTTAATGCTACGTAGCTTCTCTGCTAAACTTACTGTACACCACATGTTCAGTGCTCTAGCCTGAATTTGGCTCTAATATACATAGTTTTTAGCAATAGAGGGAAAAATAACCTAAACTCAAGGCAGTGACAGTCTCTCGTAACAACATAGCCCTAATCCCAACTGCGACTTCTATATGTTTTTGCAGTGCAGATGCTAAATAAATATAATAGGCTATACAAAACAATAAAGCAGCAATAAAAAAAATAGGGAACATTATTTTTCAGTACAGATTTTGTATCAATATTTTTGTTTATACAATGTACAAATCAACTATTTTAATTTCAATGTAACCTAATCTTGTGTGTGTATTTAAAAAAAATAAAAAAGGTTGGAAAGATGGAAGAAATGAAAAGCTAGACAAAAACAGAAGCCTTTCTTATTTGCTAGTTTTGTTTTAATGTATGACAATATTACCTATATGTCCTCACATTAGTCTTCATTCTTTTGTAATCAGCGTTTTGCTCTCTCGTAGGAAGATGACTCTGTTAATTATGCAATCTATTCTTTTTCGGTTGGCCTTGTCACTTTTTTTCCCATGGTTTTAGTAGTAGTATGATTGCAAAATAAATTTTAAAAATATCCTAAGAGATGTGTGTGATTTACTTTAGATATGTTCTGAACCACATTAAAAAAACAAAAATAAATTAAAGACATATTAGTCTAATTCAGATTATGCTTCTGAGATTTAGCTTGTTTTTTTTCCTCTCAATACTCCTTGGATCAGCACCAGAAAGTGTCTCTTGTTTGTTAGGTCAAGAGCAGCACTAATTTTCTCCTGTTCCTCTAAATTCTGCTGTACACATTTTAATGTCCAGTACAACTAAGTAGCCTCCTATAGAGTTTTCAACTTGTATAGCTTACTGTATAAAGCAGGGGTGGGCAAACTTTTTGGCCCAAGGGCCACATCTGGGTATGGAAATTGTATAGCGGGCCATGCATGCTCACAAAATTGGAGCTTGGGATGCAGGAGGCGGTAAGGGCTCTGGCTGGAGGTGAGGGCTCTGGGGTGGGACTGGGGATGAGGCATTAGGGTGCAGGAGGATACTCCAGGCTGAGACTGACGGGTTTGGGGGGCGGGAGGGGGATAAGGACTGGGGTGGGGGTGAGGTGCAGGAGGGGGTCAGAGGTGCAAGCTCTGGGCTTGCCTCAAGCACCTCCTAGAAGCAGCAGCATGTGCCTCCTCTGGCTCCTATGCATGCCCCCCTGTCCGCAGGCACTGCCCGTGCAGCTTCCATTGACCACGGTTCCCGACTAGTGGGAGCTGTGGGGGTGGTGCTTGGGGAGAGGGCAGCATGCGAAGTCCCCTGGCTGCCCATATGCATAAGAGCAAGAGGGGAGACATGCTGCTGCTTCCAGGAGCTGCATAGAGCGGGGCAAGCCCCCAACCCCACTCCCCGGCTGGAGAGCCAGAGCAGGACAAGCTCTGGACCCTGCTCCCCAGTGGGAGCTCAAGGACCAGATTAAAATTTCTGGAGGGCCAGATGCAGTTCCCGGGGCCGTAGTTTGCTCACCCTAGTATAAAGTGTGCTCAGTTGAAGGTCTTTTTTAATTCCTAATTGACTGATTCTGCCATTGTTACTCATGTTGAGTGTAGTACCTTACTTTGCAAGCAGTGACTCTGAAATTATTTTATAATAATCCCAATGGACCTGAGTGTGCCACCCTTACATTACAAATAGTACCTTACTGTATGATGAGTCCCACTGATGCCACGGAAATCATGGGGAATGCTCACAAAGTACGGTACTGTTCAAACAAGAAGTTGCAGAATTTGGCCTTATGTTACTCAATCAGGCAAAAGGCAGGGTTGTTATAGTGGAGGAAACACAACTATATATAATATACTATAGTCAATATGCATGTACATGCATTTTTTCAGTACCTATTTAAGTAATTAACATAGGCATAATTATAGGGAAGTCAAAGAGAGAGCTCTCTGCCCTTTCCAATCACCCAAAGTTTCAGCTTTGCAAGGATAACAATTGTTTTTCTCAGAATTATCAACACCATGAGCCAGGCCCAAAAATCATGGGCTTGGCTTAAAAACCAGATAAAAAAAAAAACAAAAAACACCAACCAAACAAAAAAACACTGAGTTTAGGATTCTTTTTATTTCTTTTCCAGTTTTTGAGTCTGTAAAGTTCATGCTTTCAAACTTTTCTTTTTTCAGAGTAGCAGCCGTGTTATTCTGTATCTGCAAAAAGAACAGGAGTACTTGTGGCACCTTAGAGACTAACAACTGAAGGCCAGAAACTCATTTTAAAACAGGGCTCCACTGAGTTTTAAGTGATGAATAAATCTTAAATGGTCCCTTCTGATAGGATGTTTACCCACACATTCCATGAAAGGTTTACTATGGATTTGAGAAGCCAATTAATCACCCTGTTTGCACCTGGAGGATGGGCCAGAGATAAAGCCTAGCTTGGGAGAGGGGGAGAGAGAGAGCTTTTTTCCATAAAGAACTGGGTGAGCCCAGGTGGAGAGTGGGGCCCCGGGGGGAGAGGTGGGAAAGAGGTCCCTCTCTCTGGGAAGCAGCATAAGACTGGTGAGAATTAGAGAAAAGCAGATAGTCTTCTCCAGAGGTAAGGTGGAAGCCTGACTTGAGACAGGGACCTGAGGAGTTGTAGCTTACTTGAACCCTTGAGTGAGGAAAGAAGTGTTTCCAGCTGCTGGGCTATGGGGTAGATTGAGGCACAGAAGCCTGTGGCTAGACAAGAGGACCGTCTAGTGCAGCAGAGGTATGCCTGTTACAAAGTAGCTGCCAGCAGAGCCCAGCTGGGCTGAATGTTTGGTTTTGCATACATTTTTGTTGAACTTTGGTAAAGGATTCTGTCTCCAGAAGGGACGGAACTCTATAAAGTAGTCTGGCTGGAGGGTCAGGACAGTCCTACATATGGGGTAGGGCAAAGGACAGTGGGGGAGAACTGAGGCAAGGGGGCTGTGATGCCATATCCAGCCTAGAGAGGGTGTGTTGGAGCAGCAACTTTGCTACACCTTGTTATACAGGAGTTAATCTTGCAGTATGTATATGCTGAGAAATGTAATGATGTTTTTACTGTTACTTTTTCTGACTACAACTACACTTCAAATTTCAATATGGTCCAAAGATCTTGAACATCTCCCAGAGCCCGTTTGTGTGTGATTTTGAAAAATTTGAAGGAAAACATGACACCATCACCAGCTGTTCAGGGCAAGAGATGACTTCCAACATGAAACCTAGATTTGAAGAGCAATGCCTAATTTAAATAACATTGCTAAATGAGAAGATGCTCTTAGATTGCTTCACATGGACTAAAAAAGACTGTTTCAATTTTTGGTTTGCAAAAACACCTCATTTGCTACTTTTAGTTTTTGTAAACCAAGAGATATTTAGTATAAAGTTTCTGTTTTATCTGAACCATGAATATTTGGGGGGTTTCAGTTCTAGTTCATCTCTTAATCCAACTGTTGGATCAGACATATAATTTACCCTTTCTGTGGTGTCCTTTTATAGATAATCAGTTCTGCAGTTCCATAAACCTTTTGTGCTTAACAGCTATCCATGAGTTCAGAAAAGCATTAAGCGGTTGAGTTTACATCAGTACTGATAAAGATCAGTATTTAAACAATGGATTATATCAGTAACAGCACAGTGGAGAGGGTTTTTTTATTGTATGTGAAATATGTAAGTTTTAAAACAGAACCCACAGTACTGAACATCCAGCAGGGTGAGATGTGGTTCGTTTCAGGTCTCCTAGCACTCTTTTACTAAATTCCTATAGCCGCCCCTGCCCACAATGAATAACCTAAATTACTTGAATCATGTGAACTTATCAAGAAAATCTCCTGTATGTCAAATGCACATTAAAACAGAAGTGGGGTTTTGGCCACATGTGATGCAGGTACAGCATATCTTTCTTTTGCAGTGGAGTGGTCAAGCTGAAACTCTTGTTTGAGGAGGGTGAACTCCATATGTGTGTATTCAAATCCATGCTCCTTTTTTCCGAGAGGGTTTTGTGAGTGGCTTCATTGTTAGATTTCTACCTTTCGGAGCATCCCATGTGACACCAGAAAAGGCTATGGTTCCTGAGGGAAATAAAATATAAAAATAAAAAAAAATGACTTCTAGTAGTGGCCTGGAAAGCCAAGTTCCTTATACTGAGGTCAGGGTATAATCATAAAAAGAGGAAGTTATGAAAGACTTTAAAATTATAAATAAAAACACTTAATTAAACCAAACCCTCACATGGAGACTAGCAAAGCAATGGTGACTCTTTACAGCAGATGGTTTTTATTATTTTTTGAGGAACATAAAATATGTTGTTTATCCACTGCTGTAATTGTTCCCCAAATACAACTTTACTCACCATCAGCTGTTCCAAAATTCTATGGGAGACTACAGTCCCAGTTCTGCTTTTGTTAGTGTTACTCCAGACTTCCATCAGTGTAACTAAGATGAGATTCTCGCCTGACTTTTCAGAGGCATACCATCATAATGCTCCCCAGAAGACAGGGAAAATAACCCTGTAATTTTCACAAATTTGGGCTCATTCTTGCAAACACTTAGAGTAATTTTCCCCATGTTCCTACGCTTGTGTATATGGTTATTCACATCTCTAAGTGTTTGCATTATAGGGTCCTAAAACGACAATGTTTCTTGCAATTGTTACCATTCTTTGTCTTTTTCCTCTGGCTCTTTGAAAGAATAAAGTATCTTTATTGTTGGGAAAAAGAGTGAATAAGGTTGTCACTGGGTTTGAGTCAACTAACAGTGCTGCAACTTTCTCGCACAGGAGTGTGAAAAAACACCCCCATGAGGGCAGCAAGTTGCAGTGCTGTAAAGCACCAGTGTAAACAGTGCCCCAGCACTGGGAGCTATGTCTCTTATTGAGGTGGTTTTTAGAGTGCTGTGACCACACAACGCATGTTAAAGCATTGCAATGGCAGCACTTTAGCATTGCCAGTGTAGGCTATCCCTAAAGTGAGTTTTCTGCCATGTCTTTGATATTATTTGTTTGCCAATCAGTCTTTATTACACAATGTCAGTGTTTCCCAAACATTTGAAAACTGAGTCCTTATTCAGAAGAATAAAACCAATCTTTTCTTCCACCTGCTATGTGGTGTTAAAGGTCTACACATCTTGATTTATGCATGTTTCTATCCTATTTGCTTCCTACACTTTGGGAAATGCTTGTGAAGAACTTTGTCGTTGGCACATCCTCTCTTCTCCTTTCTTAAATGATGTAATAAGCAGTGAAATAGTTGTGTGCATCAGAAGTAGTATCTGTTTAAATGAATGGGAGGGGGAGACTTCATAATTCAGAGCTGCTATTTGAGGTTTTCTGAAAACTCTGGTAGATGCAGGCATCTGTTACTCATTTCATGCTTGAAGGTTTTCTTTGCAAATATAATAGCTAAAATGTGTGTTATAATTAAACGTGAGATTCTGGAGAACAATTGTAAGGTTTGTCCATGCCTGCCCTTCCAATTACCCCTTCACATGCAATTCAATGAGCACATGCCTTGCACTGTGCAGTATTTGTTTAATTTTTACATCTTTTCTAATGTATAATCCTGTTTGTAACCAATTTTATTTGTTTTTTCAGAATGATATGAATGCCATAGCATCATCAGGCCTCTTCTTCAAAGATGGTAAAAAGCGCATTGATTACATCTTGGTCTATAAAAAGTCAAGTCTACAAATAGAAAAAAGAAACACTTTTGAAAAGAACCTGAGGGCAGAGGGCTTAATGTTAGAAAGAGAGGTATGTCTTCTAGTATATATTTATTCTGAGATGACCTATAAATTACTGTGATAAACTATTAAATGTTAAGAATATTCCTAATTTATTACAAACAGACTTTCAGAATTATAAGTGCTGACCAGGATTTTAGTGCTATATGTTACCATCTAAATCAGAAAGGACAGATTCACCACTATGTTGATCTTCTTTATGTTAAATCAGTGGCAATGAACTGATGTATGGAGTAGTACAGTGGTCAGTTGGGCTCTGTCTACTTAGTTTTCTTTCTCACTCTTCCAGCTGGCACAGATGGGAGCACTGTGAAGTAAAAACTGAAGTCCACTCACTAGTCAGTCCAAACAGCATTGATAGACTCAAAAAAGAGTCCCTTCCCAATTTTCTTTTACTGATTCAGACCAGGGAACTATTTTAGCAGAATGCTGAATTGGTGGCTTTGTTGGGCCAAGGATAGCAGTAAGATAAAATAGGATGTTTATCCACTGCTATAGTGCTATAATGTTTCCCCAAATACAACCCCCAATACAACTACTCTGATAGCAGTAATAGCTCAAAATAAATCAGAAATCCTGCTAGGAAAATGTGTTCTGGTTTTTGAATTATAGAGCAGGAATATTTATGTACAGACTCAATTCAGAAGCAGGCTCTGCACTTTATTCTCCTCTCACTTGTGAACTTCCATTGCATTCAATGGAATTACTCCTGATTTACACCAGTTTAAATGGAGACCAGAATAGGGTCTTGCTTAAACGAAGTTGTTAGACTCTTTCAAGTCATTCTTGCACATATCTACACGCAATCTCAGCTAATTTGACAATTAAATTAGCTAATTTTGAAATGATTGTGTTTAATATTGTTGTTACTGTTTTGATCCAATCTAGCAAAACAGAAAAAAAATCTGAAAATGTCTGATATTTTCAAAACACAACCATTATCCCCAAAAGCCTATTAACAATCAATATTTTAGAAAATTAAAGCTTTCTAAATTCAGAATTTGATTTGAATATCAGTTCATTCTCTTAACAAAATATTGTTTAAATTTGACAAGTTTAGATGCAAAACCATCATTTTGAAAGAAAAAAATCATGCAAAGCAACATTATGTCTGTAAAATGACAAAACAAAACTGTAAATCTTTTTAATTGTAATATATTCTTAAATTCACTTTATTTTTTCAATCCCCTTAATATGACACCTTGCAAGCTGCCACGCAAAGACTGTATAGTTAAAAGCATATATTATTGTGCCCTTCCAGTATTATGTAGATAACATTCTCTCCCTATTATCTGTGTTTTAAAGGTTGTTTGCAGTGTTGTTGTAGCCACATGAGTTGGTCCCAGGATATTAGAGGAACAAGGTAGGAAAGGTAATATCTTTTATTGGGTGATGGGAAAAAAATCAAGCTTTCAAGCTTAACTAGATCTAAAGAACTCTATATAAGCTCAAAAACTTGTCTTCTCCAACCACGGAAGTTGGTCCAGTGAAAGATATTACCTCACCTATCTTATCTGTCTTAAAGGTTAAGCGTTGAAATGATTAATATTCCTTCAAGAATTATAGAATAAAAGTAGCATTTCCTTTTAGATGTGTGTAAGAAATATTGTCATGGACCCAACTATCTATCCTCAGGCAAAATACTCTTTGGCTTCAGCATGGTAGTTTTCAGTAAGTAAGAACTGCAGGATCATGTCCACTGATAAGTGACTTCTGCCAATATTTATAAATTGGAAGCAGTTTGTCAGCATAGTGGATGAAATTCAATCCTTTCCACACATGCTAAGACTGGATAGGAATTCACCACCAAGTAACAGGCAGGGTAGGGCATCTCTGTAACTAATCCCTTTATACTAACTGTCCCGGCTCCCTGCAGTGGAATAGTGGCTCTGTTCTCTTTTTGTCAGATTCACTGGGCTCTCTGGGCTATCCAGATCCCCTTTTTGTGCTGAATGATCTAAAGCTGGCATTGGAGGGGTGAGAGTCCCATATATGCCAACTTCACAGCCATCTTCCTCCCAAACAGAGAATGTTCTGCTTTGCCATTGTGTTTGGAACCTTCTGCAACTTGATTGTCTTGGGATGAATTTTACTCAAAGTACTGGTACTGAGAAGCCCATTAAAACAAGGAGAGAGAAGTGAGAAGGGATAAAGACACAAAGCAGTTAACTATGAAGGAGGGTTGATGGAATTACTTTCTAATGTCCTTCTTGCTCCTTGCATGAGACACTCAGACCTGAGGTATTCTCAGTTCTTACTCTCACTCAGTGGTGCCAAGATCAGGTCCTAAGTATATATTTAAAAAATTTAAAATCAGCATAAGATTTTATAATCCTTTCACTTGTAAACAAAATAAAATAGGTAGGAGTAAAAATGATCCCCCATCCATCCATACACCATAGCAAACCATTGTCATGGCCCGATTGACAAACTCTCACCTCCCACCCATTCCTGACCAGTACTCACAAATAACCGAGGCAGAAACTACTACCAAAAATCTACGGTAGGTGTTAGTGCATAGGTGCATAGGCGACTTCTTGTGTTTAATCTGTATAAATCCACTGATGATGATCTTTTCCTTGCTGTTTTAATTAGTTCTGAGGAAATGTCCAGCAGAGTGAATATGATAAAGGAGTTTATTTACATATATTTACATTTCATTATTTACATTCCTTATGTAAAGTCTCATTGTCAAATTAATCACTGGCATAAATGTTAACTGCATTAAGAGTTGTACCTGCTTTCACCAGGGGCTTAATTTTGTCCTTTGAGTGTATTAACTGCAGGCTTTCAAAATCCAATTGTCTGTAGTGATAGACCATTTTCAGTTCCTACTTTCACAGTTAAAACTTGTAAAGTGAACTGAGAGGGAGGGAAGATGAAAGGCAAGTATTAAAACAAAGAAGATTGCTGACAGAAAGAACGGTAATAAAAATGTATACTCAAAATGATTTACCACCCGCTACATGGCCAATTACTTTAATATTAGTTTCCCTCCAGAGATACTGCATTGGTTGAAAAAGTAATCAGCAACCAGCTGGAAAGTTTTTTTGGAGTTAAACTGCAGGTGGGGGTTAAAACAGAAAAAATAAACATCTCACTTATGAATCCAAACTACTTCTTGTTACAGCTATAAAAAAATTGTTTAAAAATATTAATTTTAAAATAAAATAAAAATCCAAAGAAGTGGAATGAGGTACCCAGCTGCTATTGACTTTTAATGATAGTTTCGCATCTAACTGCTTGTTGGGCCTTTGAAAATCTCCCCCAAAATGTTAAAGAATGGACCTTGGAAGGTCCATTTCTTGGAAGAAAAGACTCAACCTCACCAAAATGTTTGACCTATAAAAATGCAAGTGAATACATCTGGAGGAAAACAATCTGAAATTGAAATATTGACCAGGAAGGAGCAATGTAGGAAGCAGAAATAGTAAGAAAATAGAAAGGCAGTGATGGTAAGGCCCTTAAAGTCATCAAGTCCAGCCCCCTGAGCCAAAGCAGGACCAAGTAAACTGTGACTGTGGCAAGGGAAAGGCTGGGCTGACTGGAAAGCAGCCACAGCTGTGGCTGGCTTAATCAGGCCATAGCTGGCCTGTATAAAAGGCTGTGAGCCAGAGGCCCAGAAAACACACTTTGGGAGGGAGCAGGGCCTGACTGCCTGCAGAAAGGATACTGGGAGTAAAGCAGGGCTGGGGAGAGCCAGAGGAGCAGGGAAACTCCTGTCTGGCAGCTCCCCAGGCTGTAGGGCCTGGTCCAAGGCCCATAGAGGAACTGGGAGGCAGATGAAAGCAGCAGGTCTGAACCCCCTTGCCTATGATGAGTGGCTTTTACATTGCAGTCTACCCCAGGGAACGGGGACTTAGTAATAACTGGCAGTATCCCAGACTGAGGCAAGGTGGGGATTAGAGGGTTGGGGGTTTCCAAGAGAGGGGAGACCCATATTGCCATGGGGCAGCTCCAGGGTAAAGGGCACCGGGGTCTGGGAGGGACACAGGACCAGCAGCACGTGGAACACTGGCCTGCAGGGGGTGCTCCAGGGGCTGGAAAAGAGCAAATTCCCAGGACACCAGCAGGAGGTGCCACAGGGGTGAGTCCCACATGGCCACAGACAGTTAGTTCCCATGTACTATGCACAGCACTTGTGTTAATGCACTCCAGTAAATAGTCTTCTTCACAATCGCATCACATTGTTGACTCTCATTCAATTTGTGATCCACTGTAATGCCCAGATCCTTTTCAGCAGTACTGCCACCTAGCCAGTCATTCTCAATTTATATATTTGATTTTTTCCCCCTTCCTAAAGTGAAGTACTTTTTACTTTATTGAATTTCATCTAGTTGATTTCAAACCAACTCTCCAATTTGTCAGTCATTTTAGATTTTAATCTTCGCCTCCAAAGTGCTTGCAACCCCCCACTTGCTCTCATCTGCAGATTTTATAAGCCATGCTCTCCACTCCATTATCCAAGTCATTAATAAAAATATTTAATAGCACCACACCCAGGACTGACCCCTATGGGACCACATTAGGTAAGACCTCCCAGTTTGACAGTGAACCTCTGTGTGTATGGTCTTTCAATCACTTCTGCACCCCCTTGTAGAATTTCATCTAGACCACATTTCCTTAGTTTGTGTATATAGGTCTGTATCAAAAGCTTTACTAAAATCAATGTCACGTTTACTGCTTCCTCTATCCACTAGGCCACAGACCTGTCAAAGAAGGAAACTAGGTTTAGGGGGAGGGATAGCTCAGTGGTTTGAGCATTAGCCTACTAAAGCCAGAGTTGTGAGTTCAAATTCTTGAGGGGGCCATTTAGAGAATTGGGGTAAAAAATAAAAGCTGTCTGGGAATTTGTCTTGCTTTGAGCAGGGGGTTGGACTAGATGATCTCCTGAGGTCCCTTCCAACACTGATGTTCTATCATTTGTTTTTGACAAGGCATAGCCAATATGGATTGAACTTTATTATGCTCTAGGTCCTTTCACGTTGATGATTTTCTCCAGTATATTTCCAGGTATTGAAGTTAAGCTGACTGGTCAATAATTCCTAGGTCCTCTTTGTTCCCCCTTTTAAAGATTGGTACTACATTTGCCCTTTGCCAGTCCTCTGGGACCTCACCCATCTTCCATCATTTCTCAAAGATAATTGCTAACAGTTCTGAGATTGCTTCCGTGACTTCTGTTTAAGTACTAGGATAAATTTCATCAGGCCCTGCCAAGCTGAATACATTTAGCTTATCTAAATATTCTTTAACCTATTATTTCCCTATTTTGATTTGCATTCCATCCCCATTGTTAATTTTAATTGCATTGAGTATGAGCACCATTAACTTTTTTAGTGAAGACTGAAGCAAAATAGATGTTAAGCACCTTCATTGTCTTGATGCTTTGAGCTCTTCTTCCCTGCTAAGTAAAGAACCTACAATTTCCTTCATCTTTCTCTTGTTCCTAATGTATCTAAAGACCAACCTCTTATTGCCTTTTGGAATAGTGTTCCAAAGGCAGTGGTGGAAGCTGTATCTTTAAAGACATTCATAATAAAACTATAAATATAAAACACTAGAAAATAGCAGTCTGTGTGGTTACTGGAATAGACTGGAAGATGTCTTTGATTGTTCTCATCTCCATATCTCATTGCAACTGCAGTGCACGTATTATCATGTACTATTCTTTACTTAGGACTCCAGATGATGCCATAGACTTCAGTGGGAGCAAAGCGCGCATCTCTGAGAGCAGAAGTTGGCCCATAGGCATGTTTTCAGAAACCAGACTGCCACATGGTACTCAACTGTTAATATATATTTATTTTATCACCCATTGCAGCCAGCTATTACAAGCACCGACATAATGTTTGTTAAAATTCACTGTCCATGGGATACGTTGTGCAAATATGCAGAAAGAATGAACATCAGGATGCCTTTCAGGTATTGTGGTAACTATTTTATTTTTAATACTTTGATTTTGATGCTTTATATTTAACTGGTTTTTCTCATTTCTTAAGGTAACATGGAGTCCCCTCCTATTGTTCAGACTGAACAAAACATGCCGCCTGCTACATTATAACTAAATTCCTCTCTTCTGATCTCTTCAAAAACAATAATTTTTAAGGCCAATTTTGGGGGTAAAAACATGGCTGATAGAGGACACTGTATTTTCACAATTACCTACAGTAACTGTATTGAAAGCTTACTTTCTTAACAATCTCACATATCCCTGAAGAACTTACTGCTAAAAGCAAATTGCACACATTTTGCAAGACCTTTTATGGAGATCCTTTTCATGGTCTCAAAAGATCTGTGGTTTGTGGTTTTAGGCTTAGGAGCATGGAATCTTCTTCTCAATGATGGATCACAGCCAGAGTTTGACTGGAATTATATCCAAAGGCAAAGGAAGTTAGAGTCAACTAATATTCACTCTTTCAGAGATAAAACCCTGACATTCTGGAGAAAGCCAGAGCCCTTGTGTTGCTGGAATTCTCTTCACTTCCTGATTGATGATCTTCAGTCTCCTTATTTATTTAGATCTATACAAATGCTAAAAGGAAGCCTGTCCATAAGCTCTAAACACTTTTTTTAACTTAAAAATTACAACATAAATGTATTCTTGCAGTACGTATAGAAATAGATTATTTTTAATTTTATCTCCAGGAAACCAGTAGATGTAATATTCAATTCCCACACCCTGCAACAATTCCCCATGCTTATAATTTCCCATCATTTTTAAATGCCTGGGGCGGGGAGATGACCCTTGTAGTGTGTGCTGAAACTCACTGGATCTGGGATACATCAGGCCAAGGTGGCAATCAAATTCCAAAGTGAGAGTGCCTCACTGAGAATGCCCTTACAGCAGCTCCTTGTCACTTAAATTAGTGGGGCTCTCGCTCGAGTGCCTCTGCTGATTTCAACTATGACAGTATGGCATGGGGAGAGAGAGAGAATCCTTCGTGTAAATAGGTCCTAAGCTTAGACTTCACCCAGAAACTCACAGGCAGCCTGTCTGTCTTCAACTGAAAATAGATTTGAGTACCCATCCCTACATTAAACCAGAGCATTATGAAATTTAAACTCTTTGATTGAATCCTTTCACAAATCCCTTTTCATAGTGAACAACTTGAGTAATAATTATTTACCATGTGATTAAGGAAGATTTTTTGATACTACCATATGTGCTTCTCTCTCACTTAAATGATTCATTGTTAACCTGTTCAAATGTTCATTTTTCTCTAAATTTCAGGACTCAAACAAACTTTCTTTCATGGCATTTTAAACCACTAAACAAAATGAGCTTTTTATCAGTCAACAAGAGCAGTCTATGCTGGGGTTGCACAACTGTTTTGGAACTAGTGCAGAAGCATGAGGCTTCTACACAAATAACTCTGGTCTCCAGATGATCCCCTGAGTTCCACAGGGCTGGGGGGTGGGTTCAGCAGTCTTTTTTGGAGAGCAACCCCATTGCTGACAATCAAGGAGAAACTCTCTGTGAGGGGATTCTCAGTTTTCCTCCCGCTGAGCAAGTTTTACCATATGGGAGGAACATCTGCCCTGGGATTCTAACTGAAGATTGGAATTCATTTAGACAGTTCACCAGTTATTTGTTGCTGTCTTCCCTTGTGACACTTCCTGATTCAGTGATGGGGAATATCACTGAATTCCCCAGTCAGCTGCTGCAAACCTTACACATGGATTCCAATTTGGCTTATTAAGATGTTCTTTGGGGCTTCGAGGGTGTGAATTTATTCCCATGTCTAGTCTTGATGAATCCACAACTATTCTTGCACAAAGATAGGGATGTTCTGGATATTCTTTAATTTGTTAGAGATGCTGACTCGGTCACCAGCAACTTGTTTCGGCTTTGTGCCAGATAACTGGTGTTTACTTCAGCAAGATGGGTAAAAAGCTCTTGGTAAAAATATAATAAAATGGGCTCTTAGAGCTAATCAGCTGCCTATCTGTCTTGTCATGGGGGCGTGATGCAGTCTAGTGGTCTGATTAGAGGAGGGACAGTTTGGCATTCTAATCCTGGTTCAGTTTGACTCCTGCTGCTGCATTGGCAAAACTACATGAGCCTGTTTTAATTGTCTTTACTAAATTGCGGAAGCAAAATATCCAATTTGCTTGTGCAAGCTGAGGTTGTATATGTAAATTCAGGTCCTTTCCCTTTTCAGGTCCTTTCCCTTTTTTTTTTTTTTTTTTAAATCAAGACTTTATTAGGTGAGATTCTGACCTCACTGAAGTCAATTGTCTGAAATGTGAGCAAGATTTCCCTGTTAAAAAAAGAGATGATGATATTTTTTCCTAGCTGACAGGAATGTTGAGATCAAATTGGCTAATGTCTTTGGAGCACTTTTAGGATGAAAAGTGCAAGTTTTCCAAGTTGTAGTATTGCTAATTTAGGCTCAACACTCTGAAATATTTGAACCACCACCATCAAAAAACAAACAAAAAAGAAACAGTGCTTTTTTGTTTTGTTTTTTTTTAATTTGAGAGCAAAACTGAATAGTTGTCTGCTAGCTCTGACCTTGTCAGCAAGTGAGCCATCAACCAAAGGCAGAGGAGAGTGAATCAGTGACAGAGAGTGATTAATGCTCTCATTAGCAGTTCTGTAAACAACCCAGCCTTCTCATAACCGCTTATTTATTTCAGTGAAAAACAAATTAATAAAAGAAGAGCATGGGAACTGATGAGAGTTTTGTAGAAGGAATCATAGCTGGCATTCTACTCTGCCTTTGAAGTGTGATAACTAGAATGGGAATTATATACAGCACGCAATACAGCATAAAAATAAACCACTACGTGACTAGTCCTGCAGCCTGGATGCTAGTTAAATTCACTTTGACTTAAAAAAATAAAAGGGCAATATTTTGGGAGTCAGTGAGGTCATGTAATTTGGGCATAGTCCTGCATTTATGACTGAGACTTCAGTGAGACTGGTAACATGCATAAAGTTACTCACATGCATAAACGTATTTGTTAGATTGGGTCCATTAATTGTATATTTCACTTTAATCATTTTTTCCCATTTCCTAATATTGTTTTTTTCTCCCATCTTGTTATTGTTAGAAAGACTTAAAGTACAATAATTATTTAGATATTTGATCTAGGTGATTTCCTTACTTTAGAGAGAAATTTATGAAATAAGGTCCAGTTCCTACAAATATTCATATACGCTAACAATTTTATTGGAGTCTAATTAGCAATTTTTCTAGGCAGGCATTCAAACCAACTTTTTAATAAAATTTAGTCTCTGCCTCCCGCCCCCTTTTCTTTTGTTTCATGGCCATCGGTTCCTTGGCTATTACTTTGCTTTATTTCAGTCACGCTTCTTTCACTTCAGATATTTGAAAAGTAGGTTCTAAAAAGCAAAGTTACGCTGCTTCCGTACACAGAATATACATATGTTAAATAGGCTTCTTTTTTAAGTGCATACTTGTGCTGAGGTTTTACTTAACCATTTTCTAAGCAGTTATAACATATATTCTATACATTGTTGCTGAGGTAACTGCACTTCTCGTCTCTTGGAGAGAGGTACCCTTATTATACACCAGAATAATACAGTTCTTTCCTAAAGTGTGCTCTCTACTACCAGCAGATTCCTTCCCCTCCTCTCTGGCTTACCAAGAACTAAGGCTTTACCCATTCCCCAACCCTAGCCACCCACTCCCTTCCATCTGCATGGGAGAGGGAGTAGTGGCACCACACAGAGGCTGCTTTTCCCCCTGTGCTTGACCCATGATGGATCAAGCCTTATGTGTTACAGCCTCTTACTCTCCTGCTCAGCGATTTAAGAGTGTGTCACAATCTTGCACTTTAATGATACCACTAGTAGGCATAGCCAAAAAGGCCGTGAATTCAGATAAAATATTCTCTATCTCTAAACTCTGTCTTAAATACACATCTCCCATCAGAATAGGGTGACTGGATGTCCTGATTTTATAGGGACAGTCCTGATTTTGGGGTCTTTTTCTTATATAGGCTTCTATTCTCCCCCACCCCCTGTCCCGATTTTTCACATTTGCAGTTGGGTCACCCTATGTCAGAAGTCCTTTTCAAATCAAGAGAATTACCCTTGAAAGGGGGAAGTATTTGGCCCTAGACATAGCATAAATGTATCTGAGAAGGACCAAAATCATTTATGTTTCCAACCCAAGGGACTATCCAAAGTCCCAGAGCCTGTTCTCAGTGAAGTCAATGCAAAACTGCAAAAAAGTCTGGTAAAAAGACTGATAAAAAGTCATACTTCAGTACATACTATATATTACTACTACAGTTAGGTGTGGCGGGGGGAGGGGGGGAGAATTTGCTGAAACAGTTTTTTCATGGAAAAATGCAAACTCAGGTTGACTGAAACAGCAAATTTGTGTTGATTTCAGCCAATTATTTGTCTGAATGAAAAAAAGAAAACGTTTTGTAAATGTTGAAATTTATGGAGTATTCTGGGAGGGAATATTTTTCCTAATCTCTCTTTGAAGTTGTTCCGCTTCATACAAAATACTTCAGTAGTCACAGAGCTGGGTCAAACTAAATCTTTCGTTTAACCCAAATTGAAATTTTTCCTACTTTTTTCAACTTGCTGATAAATCTGAAAAATTTTGTTTTTTGTTCCACCTGAACCAAAAGGTTTTTTCGTTTCGCCCCCCTTAACCCTGGCCAAGGAACCACCGGTAAACCAAAAAATCAGTTATTTGCCCAGCTCTTTTCTGACAATTGATCTTTGAGGCTCAGTATGGTATGTAATGTAAAAAGAAAAGTGATACATGAATAGTTATCAATAAAGTTTTTTAATACTTTGACATACATTTCAATATTTTCACATGATTACATTGGGGATCATGAATTATTTATACTTATGTTTTTAATGGGATATGCCTGAATGTTCTATTAAAAAGAAACATGTTGCATGCTTAAAATATATGTATAAGAGGCTGCAGCTTAGCCATATAGTATTAAAACTTGAGCAAAAAGATGTTCATGCAAGTGCAACAAATATCTTCTGTAAAACAAATTACAATATGTATAATGAGTAAATGACCTATGTCTGTAGCTTAGCTGGACCCCTTCTGAGTGGAACAGTTAAGGGTAATTAAAGGTAACAAAAGAAGTCATGTTTCTTAACTATAATATCAAAAAAAAATCTTTAACTTGTGTGGTTTCTGTGCTCCCTTTGCAACTCTGTTTAGGAACATCACAAATCCAGCTGCGAAGTACCTAAAAAGTATTCTAGGTTGTGACGTTACCATCCGATGAGGATCTCACTTGTTTAACATTCAGAACTAAATTTTTTTTTATGTTTAATAATATTCCTGCGAAAATACTTCTTGAAAATTGGCTAAAAAGTTTAGCCATTTATTTTTAGTACTGATACTCAAAAACGTTGCTTTACTCTTATCTTAATACACAGTAGCATAAAGGGTCTAGGCAACTTATACCCTTTGGTGACTAGTATGTACAAAGTAAGGCCATGATCCAGCAAACTGATTCATACAGGCAGTACCTTGTGTCTTCCATGGGTCTCTGCTCTGACATAAGTGTGCACTCACCTACATGAGATTGCAGGATCAGGGTCTAAGTCACTTGCAAAATTGAAAGGTTTGAATTGAGAAAGGTAAATTGAATGGAGAGAGGTAAATAGTGGTATCCCCCAAGGGTCTGTTCTTGGACCAGGGCGATTCAACATATTCATAAATGATCTGGAAAAGGGGTAAACAGTCCAAAATTCTGGCCATGATTACAATACAAAGATAGTTAAAGACCCAGCACACTGTGAAGAGCTACAAAGGGATCTCTCAAAACTGGGAGACTGGGCAACAAATGGCAGATGAATTTAATGTTGAAAATGCAAGTAATGCACATTGGAAAACATAATCCCAACTATACATAAAAATGATGGGTTAATAGCTGTTAGCACTCAAGAAGACTGGATCATGTGGATGTTTTCTGAAAACATCCACTCAGTGTGCAGTGGCAGTCAAAAAAGCAAACAGAATGTTGGGAATAGTTAAAAAAGGGATAGATAATAGGACAGAAAATATCATGTTGCCTCTATATAAATCCATGGTACGCCCACATCTTGAATACTGTGTGCAGATGTGGTTGCCCCATCTCAAAAAATAAATATTGGAATTGGAAAAGGGTCAGAAAAGGGCAACAAAAATGATTAGGGGTATGGAACGGCTTGCATAGGAGGAGAAATTAATAAGACTGGGACTTTTCAGCTTGGAAAAGAGATGGCTAAGGGCAGGGCCGGCTCTAGCCATTTCGCTGCCCCAAGCACGGCAGCACACCGTGGGCGGTGCTCTGCCGCTCGCCGGTCCCGCGGCTCCGGTGGACCTCCCACAGGCATGCCTGCGGATGCTCCACCGGAGCCACGGGAGCAGCGGACCCTCCGCAGGCATGCCTGCGGGAGGTCCACCAGAGCCGGCTGCCGCCCTCCCGGCAACCGAAAGAGTGCCGCCTCGCGGCATGCCGCCCCAAGCACGCACTTGGTGCGCTGGGGCCTGGAGCCAGCCCTGACTAAGGGGAGATATGATTGAGATCTATAAAATCATGACTGGTATAGATAAAGTAGAAAAGGAAGTGTTTACTACTTTTCGTAACACAAGAACTAGGGGTCACCAAATGAAATTAATAGGCAGCAGGCTTAAAACAAATAAAAGGAAGTATTTCTTCACACAATGCCCAGTCAACCTGTGGAACTCCTTCCCAGAGAATGTTGTGAAGGCCAAGACTATAACAGGTTTCAGAAGAACTAGTCAGGTCCAACAATGGCTAATAGCTAGGATGGCAGAAATCTTGTCCCTAGCCTCTGTTTGCCAGAAGCCGTGAATGAGCGACAGGGAATGGATCACTTGATAATTACCTGTTCTGTTCATTCCCTCTGGGGCACCTGGCACCGGCCACTGTCAGAAGACAGGATACTGGGCAAGCTGGACCTTTGATCTGCCTAGTAGGGCCATTCTTATGTTCTTATGTAAAGGTTGCTTGATATAGAGGGAGGGGGCATGTAGAGCATGTAGGGCATGTAGGGCAGTAGTGGAAAGTGAAACAAATATTTTGCCTCAAATCTGTATGTGTATTGTTTCAAGAATAACCGTTCTCTGTGAAGATTTCATAAGAAATTACATGACTTTTTCCCTTAGAAGTTACTATACCCAGTGAAAAGAAGAGAGAAGAGAACTGAAATATAAAAACAATTTGTTCCAGTTACTGCTTAATGAATCTTGGGTCCATATACTGCTCTTGATTTGCATGCAAAATGGTAATGGATGTTGATGAGTCTCATGTACAGATTTAAGACAGTGTATATAGCCTTTAATGCAGAACTAAAGCAACTGCTCTTTTTGAAAATGAGTCCTGTAGAATTAAAAAAAATTAAGGGCCATATCTTAATAGTTTTTTGGACAAAACTTGTATTATCTTTATTGAGAATTCAGTGAATGAATCAGTAGTCAGACATGGCCCAGCCTATATAGATCAGTCGTATCAAAATTTAGATTCATTTTTCAAGAGTCATGATATGAACCATTTCAAATTTGAACAGATACACAGATCAGAATATCCTTAATGAATTACTGTATTTCAATTTAAAGATGTTTTTCGTATAAATGTGCATGGTATGTGTTCTTATATAATGTGGGAGTCCTTTTCAACTGTCTCTTACTTGATTGTTCTCAGATGACTTCTGCTGTTCTTTCAGGAAAAAGTGTTATTACACTGACTGGAGGAGCAAAACCATGGGCAGGTTGGTGGGTGATGCATAGCTTCTAATCTTGCATATAGTCACCTGCTAAACATTAGCAGTTGTAAATTTATCCAGAGCAACTAAAACCATTACATTTGATTCATGGAAACTCAAAAATGCATTAACACAAATAGTGCCTTGAAATAGTCAGCTGTTACATGATGCAGTACAGTACCGCTTTGCCAGTTCTCACTTTGCAAGTGAAATACTTCTCATTCCAAAACAATAGTCTCATTTAGTCTATCAGAGATTTAATATCAAAGACAGCATTGCAGTGAGGCCTCTGGTTACTAAAATTTCATTGTTGCTTTACAAAATGTACTTTTTACTAGCACATTATGCCTTGTATTAATCAAAACCAAACTTCAGTGGTTGAACTAGGAACCTGAGCCTGCAAGTATACACAAGGTTCACTTTATGCCCTTGAGTAAAGGCCTAAATTAAAGTACACTTTGTGATGCAATATCCTTGAGCTTTTGTTTCATGTATTTGGTGGCTAACAGTAACATTCAGTAAAGGGTCTTTGACTCACTGTGTGAGTTAGCAAGGTTCTACTATATTTCCAACATACGCTCCATTCTAGCATTATTGGTTGTTAATTTTCCATAGAGAAGCACTCACTTGTAGAAATGGTAGCCTCAAGAGCTGGTAAGACCTATTGCTCTGTTCCAAAATTTAAGTGCCAATTGGAACAAGCTTATCAGATTTCTAGACTAATTTCCATGCCAAAAATATGTGTCCTCATGCTTATGAGTAAGCTTGGAAGGATTAGATTTGCATCAGTAAATGTTGATAAACATCAATTTCACCCATACACATACATACCAACAGAAATATTTCCATCGAGTATAATCAAAATTTGTAGAGAGACAACGTAAGTAAACTGCAGCTTAAGAAATTATTGAAATTTGATTTAAGGTTTTTATTTGGTATGTTTTGATATGTAATGTTGACAATTTATATTGTAACAGTAGTAAAGCTCTAACTTTTTGAATCTCAACATCTACTATCATTAAAAACATTTTCTAATTCCCCATAATTTCCTGCAACTGTGAAAATTTAAATAGATAACAGATTTTAAAAGCTTAAAACCTATAACTTTACACAACTGTGAAAACTTAAATTGATAGAATTCTCAAAAAATGCTTAAAAATAGACATTAATATCATTGAAATTATAAAAAATATTACTGGAATTCTGCTAACCATATTAATGAACCAAATATCTACATTTGCTTGACAATTAATTATTACACTATACAGCCTCCAAGAGTGCAAATCCTGCCAGAGTTCAGTTTCCTGTACGGTATTCAGTTAACATGTTGTTGGTTGTGCCAGACCACCAGTTAACCAAAAAAAAATCAAACTATCACTGAATTGCAAAATTGGTTTATAAATCCAGTTTCAATAGTAATATTATACAGAAATAATTTATAACATAAATTTACAACTGCTTTTCTCCTCTCCCCGTCATGCATGTGCTTGCTTCATTTTAGTGTACAATTCAAAGCAAACCACTTACATTTTTGTAATATTAAAGCAAATGTAACAGGGCTATGCCATAAAACAAACTTAGTTCAATACTGAATTCTTCCTGGGATTTCTGAGTGTAATAACTTGGATGCTAGGTGGATTTATGATTCCCTTTAGTAACACAGGTATCTATAATATGCAGTTGAAATCAATCCAGTTTCTAAGAGTAGAGTAACAAACAATATTGCCATATTTGCACTCAGGAAGGAATTTTTACCCAGGTCAAATTGGCAGAGACCCTGGGGCTTTTTAGGGGGGCGCTGGTTGTTGTTTTTTTTACCTATTTCACAGCATGGAGCAAGACAGTCACTTGCTGGTTTGAACTAGAGTAAATCATGCATTCTCTGTAATTTGAAGTCTTTAAATCAAGATTTGAGGATTTTAGTAAATCCACCCAGCAGTTATGGGTAAATTACAGGAGTAAGTGGGTGAGGTTCTGTGGCCTGCGATGTGCAGGAAGTCAGACTATATGATCATGATGGTCCCTTCTGACCTTGAAGTCCATGAGAACTTTAACATCAGAGACAAACACACTTACATGTTTCATTTTTATATGAAGTTTGTTTTGTGAGAAGTTTTTAAAAAACAAAGAAGGGAAGTTAAATATTTTGCTGGGGTTTTTATTCCAGCATTTTAAGAGAGCAAACACCTTTTTGAAAGAGTTGCATGCGAACTCTTACTGTTGAAAAGTGCAAATCGAAATAAAAAAACTAATCCTAAAAATTCCCACAACACAAAATTTGAAAAATTGTTATATTTTTTCAGTATGTGTGCATCATCACTGTGCATATTATCATAATAAATCTATAGATTGACAAACTGTGACCTATGAACATAAATGTAGTCATAGGAATGGCTGTTCTGTTAAAATTTTGAAATTAACAGGTAGAGTGCACAAGAACTAGAATAAAAAACTACATTAAAATTAATATTTCTCATCACTCCTACTTCATTTTTAAATAAAAGATTATAGTTTACTAGACAGTTTTGCATACTGGGGTCAAATTCTAATCTCAGATGTATCTGCACAGGCAGGATTTGATTTTTAATGCCAGTGGTGTCAGATATCTTTAAAAATTCATGATGATATTAATGTATTAGGACTAATTCTGTACATGTTCCACACCTATTCAGTCCTGTGGGACTTACTCATATATAATCACTGCAGAACTGGACCTGTTGTTTAGGAAAGTTCTGTGCATGCACACACTTCATTTTTGTCACCCCAAATTTACTTCAAAATTGGCATATTAAAGATATGCAAAATGGATAATTTTACTTCACAGTCTTTATCCAGGGTGAAATACTGATATTTCCTGCAGCAAAATGGCAGCTCTTGGAGTAAAGCAATGGAAACAGGAGTGTGGTTTATTTTTTATGGTGAAATAAGGATCTCTCCTTGCAAAAACTGTCATTAATTCTAGCTTTAAAAAATGCATTTGCTAGTTAGTGAACCCCAATATTTTGTACATCTCTCTGTAGTATGTGGCTTTAGGGCCTGATCCAGTTTTCATAGAAGTTAATTGGAGTCTTTCCATTGACTTCAGTGGGAGTTGGATTGTGGTTATGACAGATCTTAAACTGGTGTAAACTGCCATAATTCCATTACATTTAATATTACTATGCCTGTTTACACTAGCTGCGGATCTAGTCCAGTGGTCTCCAAACTTTTTTGATTGCGCACCCCGTCACTAAAAAAATTTTGAGCACACACCCCCTGCTCCCGGCTGAACTGTCGAAGCCAAAAAAAAAAAAAAAAGGCTCCTTGGACTCCCGGCCGAACTGCTGAGGGATGTAGGGGGAGAAAAAAGTGGCACTGCTCTGGCAGCACTCCTCCTGCCGCGCACCCCGAACAATCCTCTTGCGCACCCCGCTTTGGAGACCACTGATCTAGTCCATAGTGCGCAGATAACCATCCTTACTTAGTAATATGTATATTTGTAAATAAAGAATGTAATAAATTAAGAGCTGTTACGGGGTCCGATCCTGCAAGTTCTCCATGAATGGGACTTCCATTGCAGTCAATGGAATGCTTACAGGATCAGAGCTCTATTGTCTAGCTGATCAAATATCTGTGTTTTTACCAGCTCATTTATTAAATCACTCAATTAAGAGAATATGTACCTGATCATGATGTTCTTTGTTCTGCCACTCATATCTCCACATGCTACAGGAACAGCAAGATCATACTCTATAAGGCTAAATACTTCATACTTCAAAAGTCTGCAAGTAAATACATTTCAACATATCAGATAAAGAAAGCACTTATCAGATATTGTGTGAATTCTCCCAGACTTCAGACAAGATGACCTACAATATTTTTGTTTGTCTTTTGTCTCTGATTTTTCAGACAGACTAATTTTTTTCTTTTAAGACTGATATTGAGGAAAACACCAAAATAAATTCTACTATACACACAGCAAAACGTTTCCATCATATTTTAATTCTGGTTTAGGCCCACAAAATCTAGGCAGTTATGAATTATAATAACATAGTTGCCATCTTTAATTGAAATTTTTACTAGAGCTGGGCAAAATTTTGCAGATTAATAGTTCAATTTCTGAAAAAAATCACTTTAGGGTCTATATAAACTAATTGTGAATTCTAGTCCAATTTGGTGAATTGTTCTGGCTGAAGAAAATCATTGGAAATGTATGTTTCAACAGTTTGAAAATTAAATGATTTAACTTTTTGTTTCAAAACAATATTTCATTTTGAAATTTAAGTAGATGTATTAAAAGGACAGGGTTAAAACACCTGAAAATGAAACTAAATGGGAAAAGTTTCAAATTAATCTTTGAAATCAAATGAATCTGAATAACCTCTGAACAAAAATCAGTTATTTGCTCAACTTTAGTTTTTACTTCTAAGTATTAGAGAGGATACATTCCAATCTTCCTTCATCAGAAGTCTGCAGAATTGAAAATGACCTAGCTTACATGTGAGTTGCAGTAGCTGGGTATTCTGGTGCTTCGTACACTGAAGTTGTATCCTTGATTTGTCCCATTGTGTATGAGTTTGGTAACATGCAGGGTTTTTTTATGTTCAACAATGTCTGAATTTCGCAGTACTGAACTATTTATTAATCTTAATAGCTTTTCCTGGCCATGATATAGGCATGTATAGCTTCATGATTTGTTTGGTTTATTTATTTCAATATCTACTACAGAATAAATTATATATTTATCTGTTTATTTTTTGTTATGAGAGTTTCTCCACAAGCCCTATAAAAATTAACATATAAATAAATGGAGACCTGGGTTTTCTTTCAGAGCCTATTTACTTTGAATCTCTATATCTTCCTTTGCAGGTCTAATGTTGATAAACACACGGTAGAGCCAATTTTGAACAAAATAACTGCTGCTGTTACCCTTTTCATAAATTTTAATCCTAACAGCTGGATACTGCAAACCCTTAGCCTGACTTGACTTAAAAGAAGCTAATTGGGAGAGTAATCACTACTCAAATGAGCAAGACTTTTTAAGGTCTGCCCATAAAAGCCTTCATGCAACACACATATCTACAAAACTCAAATTAGACAATGACACTTGGTTGCCCAGCAAGTTTATAAGACACCATTAGCAATCACAAATTATGCAAAAAAGAATTAATGTAAAATTGCAGAAAAGGCAGTGTGAGTTAAATAGAATCTGATATCTCCTGTCCTCACATATGGTAATTGGCTAGTAGCAGGTAGCATGGAATGTCTCAGTAGATACAATGTTATACTCTGAGAATGCAGACAACTTAGCTGATTCACCATTAAGAAGAAACTTTTTCTTTCTATTTTGTAAGTGAATTTAATGCTAATATAAGGTGTCTGACTGGTGTATTTGCAGGTGTAATCCTGGAAATTGGAATAGTCTTTGTTCACAAGGCAGGTTCAGCAGAAATACAATTTGCCTACTAATGTGCCTTAGCCCTGATGTAGAGAACTTCCACTAGATGTAAAATAGTTCAGTCTGGAAATGCATCGTTTAACCTTCCACCGACAAGTGTGCTAATTGTGATGCTAGTATGTTTCTACTGATATGGACATTGGCCCTCACTCAATTGCACAGCTATTAGGTTATAAGGACATTACCAGCTGAGACTGGATTCACACCATATAGATGTGGACTGTCCAGTCACAATCTAGTCTTTCAGAAAAAAGTCGTTTTTGTTTTTTTTAATATATAGTGATGCTTATTAAATCTGGATGCCTAAAGTTAGGCATGTTACTTAGGTGTAATGGATATAGAAGTATATTAGATTTTATCTCCTAGTGACTACAAGGCTAATTAGTCCATTAATGTCAAGGAGATCAATGAGAGTTTAGCTCCTCTGATAATCAAGCTGCTTATTTAAGTGCCTAACGTTAGGCACCAAAGTTTGACAGTTTTGCTTGGAGACTTTATGTAATTTGATATATCAATATGTTGAAGAAACTTACTGTGAACAGGAAAACTACCTGTGTGAAATCTATGAACATAGATATTAGGATGATGCTGATGTCAGGAACCTTTAATCTGGCCAGTGACAATTGCCTAATGCTGGAATTTCATGCCACTATTGAGTACCATAGTTGTAACAATGTAAAGAGAACTAAAAGGGCTGATAATTCTAAGCCAAATCTTTCAGTCATGGGAGTATATATACTGAGCAAGAACTGAGAGATTTTGGCACAGTATTGATACCTAAATAATATCAATAGTTGCAACAACATGTATAGTTAAGGATTTTTCCCTAAACTAGAATTATTCATTGGGTTTTTTTAAAGGAATATGAGGATAAATGGAAAAGTTAGGATAACTCCTGAGATTTAGTCTGAAGGGTTTATGAACACTCAATTCTGCAAAAGACCATAAAAGTGCAATTAAGTTGAAGATTTCCAATAGGAATCGTACTAACTTAGGGAAGGGATAATTGTCATGACTAAGTGAAATCTATTAATAAATGAAGGATTTAACTTTTCTTGTTATGTCAGATAATAAAATGCAATGATATTGCAGAGTAACATTTTATAGTCACTATAAGGCAATTACTTTGACAACTGTTAGTGTTGCAACACTGGGCATTTTCAGTTGGAATGTAACTGTGCTCAGAATTTGTCCTGTGGAATTTTCCTCCATTGTGACCTGTCTGATCTCTCCTTCCATCACAAAATCCTGAGTTACAAGAGTTATTCATTATGAGCTAAATTCTGCCACCTTTACTCATGACGAGTCACAATTTAATGAGTAGTCCCATTGAATTCAGTTGCATTACTCAGGAACTAAGGTATTGCTCCATTTGTGCAACAGTGCGAGAATCCAGTCCTGTGATTTGGAGTTAAATGTACATTGACAGATTAGTCAGACTAGTTTTTCACCACCTTCATGGCTTTACTGAAGTTTGAGAATCCATAACAAACTTATTTGTCTGAAACAGAGTAAGAAATTGATGAAAACTCTGGGAAAGGACCTAAATTAAGAATAAAAATCAGAAACCAATGCAAAACTATGATTTATTATCACAAAACTGTTTGAACAGATTTTTATAAAAATAAAAGTTTGATTTTTAGCTTTGAAAAGAATAAATCTGTCCATAAGACAGAAAAATGAAAAAAACCCAACCCTTACTTGAGCTGAATAGTACTTCATTCTACAAGCCGTCAGTCCCATCCCATGGTGAAACAATTTATGGTCATTCTGGTTAGTACTTAATTACATATGTTTGGTTGAAAGAGCGAAGTGGCAATCCTGTCTGAGAACTGTTTTTTCTGTGTTTGTCCTTTATGAACTCAATTATATTTCTTGGTCCACAAAGTTTAGTAACTGATGGAATCATGTCCCTCAAATACAATAGACTAACAAACTCCATGGGAATGTAGAAATTTCAAGAATCTGGTGTCACGGTGTAGATTAAAGTACTGTAAGACCTGATGTGACTCCTGTTGAAAAAAACAGAAAGACTAATGCTGACTTCTGTGAAAGTTGGATTGGGCTCTAGATGCAGTGGGGCTCATTCTCTTCTCACACTAGTGTAATTTAGCAGTAACTAAATTGATGCTCATACCATTACACCATGTGAGAGGAAAGTCAGGCCTACTATTCCCAAACCCAGTCCATAAATACTAAATTTAATTATGTTTTGCACTAACTGACAGCAAAAATGTGTTTGCAGTACGTAAAACCCTAGGAGGAGACAGACTAATCTGAAAAGTAAAATCGTATGGCCTCATCCTGCAAATGCTTACACATCTGAGCAACTTTATTCCTGTGACTCTGCTCTATTAGACTCAAGTGTACATTTGCAAGATTGAGTCTTTACACAGCAGCGGTGGGTATAGGGGTGGTTGTTTTTTGTTTTTTACAATTTAAAACCAGACAGCTTTTTTGGAAAAAATAGGTAAGCAAATATGCAATTGGACTGGGGAACTTTATGCTTCTCAGTGTCACCCTGAAGCTTTTTTTCATGTTACATTCTCCCTAAAAATCAAAAATTAATGGAAACGCCTGAGTGCTCTTACTGTGCAGTCTGCTGCCAATTGAAAATAAGCTTTTTCAGCAATCACACTTATATTCCACTTTCCTTTCAGCTTAATTCATGAGATATTTTCATGGCAGATGTAAAATATTTCCCCATAACTTTAACTGCTAGATGCAAATGGCCTCATTAGGATTATATGAGAGTCTGGCTCTACATTTTATGATTCTAAATAATAAATGTGCACATTTATTTGTTTGTTTATTTTTAGTAGCACTAGTTATTGACATTTCTTTTGTACTGTGTTTCTTTGCTGATTGTGAGAGGTAATTTTTCTGAAGGGCAGTCTCCCTTTCTACGTTCAACTTGCAGGTGCAAAATTCATGCCTACATTTTTGCTCTCATAACAAAAAAGTGGGCTCATTCCAAGTAGTTGTATCCCTGACCACCATACCCAATTAGTAGTTTAATTGCAGATGTAAATTAGATAGTTATAAGAGTAAGTACCCAGATTTGTGCTCTGGATTCATTTTGTGGGTACAAAATGCAGATGTAACTTGTGGAAACCAGGCATTAACCCAGTTGAAAAATATAGCTGTAGTTAGGGTGTCTTGACACTCAGCCATGCCTCCAAAGATATAATATATCATAACATGAAACCCAATCCAGTGTTCCTTGAACACACAAAATTCCCATTCACTTCAATGGGAGGAGAGTTTGGAGGTGCAAGGAATACAGGATCAGGCAAATCTATAAACTGAGTTCTGACATCCTTATGTAAGCACATCTCTAACGAGGGGAGTCAGGGAGTCTTGCCTATATAAAGACTAAGCACAGATATAGAACTAAATCCTATAATAACCTGTGAAACCTGAATCTTTAGAAAATTGCAGAAAATTATCATCAGTTTTTGTCTAAATGCTGACTGTGTGAAAATTTTTCATCTTGCTCTAAAGTATTCTTGTTTTACTTGATTTGTGCTTATACTCTGAAGGGATATAACAATATGCAGATTTTGACAGAGCTCTACAAATCATATGGAGATTTAATTTCATGTGCCAGGGACCAGGTTCATAAATATACAATTAAGGACTATATTTTTAATTCTCATTTTAAAAGAGGGAAATTTTGCATATCAGGTATCTAAAGGGTTTGTGTTTATATCTTAGTTTAAGCACTAGATTGGGCCTTTAAGCGTATCCTTAAATAAGAGTGGACATTGTAATTGCTCCAAACGAGCTACCTTGGGAAGGAATTGCAATGCAGAGATTCATTCTCTAAAGCAGTACGCTATTACTTTCCTCCTGAGTGTGCTACTTTAACATGGCCAAATCCCGCTATGCTTGTTCGACAAAACTCCCATTGATGGCAGTGGGAATGGTGTCTGAGTGAGATCCGAAAGATTGGGTCACAAATAACGTAAGCATTGACTTTTTTTATTTTGGTTTAGTAATTTAGAAAAAAATAATCTCTCTCTTGCTTTCATTTCAAGCTTATAGTTCATTCTCATCCAGCATATATAGCTATGATGGCAATAAAAGTGATGTGCAACTGGAAGCATAAGTCTAACTTGTCATTGTTCCAGTTTGCAGAGGAATATCAGAGAGCTGAAAAGTTGGTTGCCCAGAAATCCAATGAAGCTTGACAAAGAGGCCCTCCCTGACCTGGAAGAGACAGATTGTTACACAGCACCCTTTAGTCGAGCGCGGATCCACCAGTAAGTGTTGGTATTGGGAATGCAACAGTAAAGATCCATGTTCACATTTTATTTTCTCATTTCTTCTCTCCAGGTGACAGAAAGGCAATCATTAACAGATGGTCACTGACAAACACATGGTGTCAAGCTTGCTGTTTCCTGTTGGTTTTCTCTTAGGGCCATATTCTGTCCTCTGATACTCACCAGTGGTTTCCATTGATGGCTGTTCAGCAGTATAGTGTAGGGGCAAAATTTGGCTCCAATAGGGAGCATGCTATTCTGTCTCCTCTTACATTATTAAACACAAATACTCCTATTCTGTCTCCTCTTACATTATTAAACATAAAGTCTTCTTGTTTCCCTTTATTCCCATAGCTAGTTTAAGCTCATTTTGTGCCTTTGTCTTTCTAATCTTGCCCCTGCATTCCTGTGTTGTTTGCCTATATTCATCCTTTATAATCTGACCTAGTTTCCATTTTTATATGACTCCTTTTTATTTTGTAGGTCATGCAAGATCTCGTGGTTAAATCAAGGTGGTCTTTTACCACATTTTCTATCTTTCCTACCCAGTGGAATAGCTTGCTTTTGGGCCCTTAATAGTGTCCCTTTGAAAAACTGCCAACTCTCCTCAGTTGTTTTTCCCCTCAGTCTTGATTCCCATGGGACCTTACCTATCAGCTCTCTGAGCTTACCAAAATCCACCTTCCTGAAATCCATGCTCTATTTGATGTACTCCCTGCTACCCTTTCCTTAGAATTGCAAACTCTGATTTCAATGATCACTTTCACCCAGCTTCCTTCTACTTAAATTCTCAACGAGTTCCTCCCTATTTGTTAAATCAAGTCTAGAAACAGCTTCCCGTAGCAGCTTTTCACTTTCTGAAAATAAAAGTTGTCTGCATGCAGTCCAAGATTTAATTGGATTGTCTGTGCCCACGAGTTATTTTCCCAACATATAATTGGATAGTTGAAAGTCCCGCATCACCACCAAATTGTGGTCTTGGATTGATTTGTTAGTTTAAAAAAAAGCCTCATCCACCTTTTCTACCTAGTAAAGAAAAAAAAATAGGTAGGTGGCCTGTAGTAAAGAACTCCTAAGCAAAAAAATGGATACCCCCATACACCCCTGTTTTTTACTCTCTTTTAAGCCTCGAACCAGAGACTCTCAACACTTCGCCGCTCCTAATGGTCATCTCATCACTCAGTCATAGTGGTACATTTCAATATATAAAGGCAACCTCCTCTCTTTTTTCCCCTGCCTATCCTTCTTGAGCAAAGCTGTAACCCATCCCATAACAACATTCCAAGCATGTGTATTATCCCACCGTTCAGTGATGCCAACAATGTAACATAGTTCGTATTTATGGTAGTAGCACTTTTTCAGTTTCTTCCTGGCTTATTAACATACTCTCGCATTTGTATATTAGGCATCTAAGATACGATGGTTTGATCCTTGCCTCCTATTTTACCGGACCCTGCTCCTTTCTCCCGCTATTATAGCCCATGCTCCTCTCTGTTTCCGACCATCTCCAGGTCTCATGTTCCCTCACTTACCTGTGGCTTTGCTCACTCAGTCCCCGTTGAAATCCTAGTTAAGCCCTCCTCCACAGTTAGGCCAGTCTGTGGTGCAACATAGGGTCTTTCTCTCCTTGAAAGGTGAATGCCATTCTGCCTAAGCAGTCTTCCCTCGAATAGCATCCTGTTGTGTCGAGGAACGGCCAACGCCCCCTGGCAACACAGCTTTGCAGCCAGGCATTTACCTCCGTGATGCATCTGTCTCTGCCCGGGCCCCTACCTTTGACAGGAAGAATCGAAGAGAATACCACCTGCGCTCCAAACTCCTTCACCTGTACTCCCAGAGCCCTGTAGTCACTCTTGATCTGCTCAGTGTCACCCCTCGCAGTATCATTTGTGCCCACATGGATGATTAGCATGGGGTAGTAGTCAGAGGGCTGGATAATCCTCAACAATGCCTTTGTAACATCTCGGATACGGGCCCCCAGCAGGCAGCATACCTCCCAAGATGAAATGTCAGGGCAACAGATGGGCACCTCCGTCCCCCTCAGCAGAGCGTCTCCGACCACCACTACCTACGTTTCCTATTCGCAGTGGTGACAGCAGACCTCTCAGCCTTAGGGGTACGAGGCTTCTCCTCCTTTGTATATGTAGAGTATGGTAAAAAGAAACTGTTGGATAGTTGTGCTTTGAAAGCTGTAGATTAGTTAAAATGATTGATGCCTTTTTATATTTAAACAGCTTTACAATAAACAACAAAGACAGCTTCTTCAGCAACTCCACAAGAAGTAGAATAGTGCACCACATGCTACAGAGAACGAAGTATGAAGATGGCAAATCAAAAATGGGTAAGAATTCTGATACTTAGAAAAAATATAAATTGGGTCTTATGACAAGTAATAATATCTTTCTATAAACTAAAGTGTTCATTAAATAAACTAAATAACTATTGCCAGTATTCATAGAATGACATTCAGTCAGCAATAGAGCTGATTGATCATTGCAAGCTGCTAACTGTTAAGTTATTCAGTGAAAATCAACCATATTTTCTGATTAATGGGTTCATAAAATATTTTATAAAGTTGATGGATAAATAGACATTCTTGTTTAGCCAGTGAAAGCATTTGTTTGTAGACGTGCAGTGTTGTTTTATGGGTTAAATTCAAACCAGTAGTGTTAGCTATTAATACAGTAGTATTCCTCATAGAAGATGAAAGCTTCTTATGGTTCAGCTTCACTCAGGGCCGGTGCAACCATTTAGGCAAACTAGGCGGCCGCCTAGGGTGCCTAGTGATTGGGGGCACCTAAAAATCCCCTCAGGCAAGGAGGTGGAGTGGAGGTGAGCTGGGTGGGGGGGCGTGTGGGGAGGGCTGCCCACAGTAATGGGGGGGGAGGCACACAGGGGAACAATTCTGCGCCCCAGCTCACCTCCACTCTGCCTCCTCCACTGAGCACACACCCTCCGCTCTAAGTCTCCTCTAATCGGCACCGCACGCCTGGGCAGGGAGGAGAATTAGAGCGGCACCAGCATGCTCAGTGGAGGAGGTGGAGCCGAGGTGAGCTGGATGGGGGGAAACCCAGGCAGGATTAGCTGCCGTGGGGGAAGTGTCCCCAGGCAGGGTTAGCTGCCGTGGGGGGATGAGGTGGAGAGGGGTTAGCTGTCGTGGTGGGGGACAATTGGGACCCAAACCTATTTCCATTGAAACCAATGGCACAACTCCCATTAAGATCAATGGTAGCAAATTCAGGGTATGTCTTTGAGAGCACAGCACTCTGACCTGTTGATAGTCCTGATTTCTTTGGGGTTGTCTGGGAGACTATTGACTTTGGGTACCCCCTTTCAGGGTTGTCCGAATTTCCTGTTTTTTAATAGTAGGGCAGTTCCTCGGTTATCCCCTAGAGAGGGCCTCATTCACTGAAGAGCTGTCTTAAAGAACCATAGAAGAAAAGAGTATAGAGACTAGCCACAGTAAGGTCTCTGAAGTTAGAAAGAGCCATGTATCTTGAGGGAGCAAGAAGAGCCACAACTTTACGCTTAATGACAATGAACAGTTGTTCTACTTGTGCACAAATCTGATTATTGCCTATTTTAAAAACAGTAACCCAATTATTTAGCATTCTCACATTTCCTCAATTCATAGGCTGAAATGCAATAGCTCTTGAAACAGCTTGTATAAAAACTGATATTGAAACTCATTTTTTTCTTCTGCTTAGGTATTAATAGATTACTCAATAATGGAACATATGAAGCTGCATTTCCACCACATGAGGTAGCTGGTTTAGTTTTGCCTTAACTTGTACTTTAAATACAACACTTATTTTTAACATTGAGATCCTATTTTAACTATAAATTTGCTTTATGATGTTTTTATTTTACTTTGCATTCTGATAAGGCTTTTCATTTATAACACTCCCAACATTGATATGGGCCTAGCTTTGATCTTTATCTAGTCCAATGTACAGTAATAACTTTCTGGGATGCTCTCCCACTGAGTTAGAATGGTCCTGTATTATGTACATTTTAAATAGACATTGCCTCAGAGATTGTTAAAGAGAACATAAATTGTTCCAATTAGCTCAAATTATTGTTGCATATTTTATACAAAATGTTCTGTTTTTCTAATTTGCTTTCCAGTGGATCAAATACAGGAAAACTGATACTAAAATTTGCAGTGCAAACCATTTCTGTATAGTTGTATAGAACTTTACCTTGAAAATAGTCCCATCAATAAATTAAGGATCTGATATAATGCCCATTTAAATCAATGAAAAGACTCCCATTGATTCCAGAGGGCATTGGGTCGGGCCCTAAATGGCTGAAAGAAGGAAATAAGTTGTAAGTCTTTAGTATCCTTTCTAATTAAGGGCAGAACTTTAAACTGAGTTTCATGTCATGATCAGACTATTTGTAACATGGACAGTTATGACTATGAGACATGAGATTGCTTTTAGCTGAGGATGTGATACACCACATTGTGTTTCAAAGTGACTTAAACTTCCCAGGTTGTTGGATAAAGAACTGCTCTTGATATTAACAGTTTAATGTAGGGGAGGATAAAAGAGCAGTACTCTGGACATACCATTCACATTTTCATTAGTCATGCTTCAGCTAGATGTTATTGACTTTAGGGGAATACTAACCGTTCTAGTGGAAGAAAAAAAAGCCTCATAACTGTGAAAGCTTTATCTCACTTCTACAACCACACTCTTTCTCATATATGCTTCTTTTTATAGTGTAAATGACTGTCTCTAGTTATATTGCAAATTATTACTTCAACAAATTTTATTTATTTATTTATTTATTTATTCACATTAGTGAGCGATTATTTTATTGCAATTTTGCTGATCCTTTTATTGCAAAGACCTGCATGAAAGACTAGGTATAAACAACTTTTTATTTTGAATTTCCACCCTATTATATACAGTAAGTTAAAAGTTCAACTCCAATGTGAGTGTTATTGTGTTCATGTTTTGCTGTGGCAAAACAGTGAAAAAAAGGAGAAGAGAGAGAGAAATTCTAATAAAAATATTAGCACAGTTCTGCTTTATTTATGGCACCCATTTACGAGTTGCTTAGGCGGATAGGTGGGTAAGAGGCTCCTCTTTAGCTAGAAAACCACATTAGGCCAATTTTTGTACTGAGTTACACCCACGATTCCATACTGACTTCAGGATTGCCTGAGGACGTGACTGAGTAGAATGTGACACTTTACTGTGTTTTTGTCTTGACTCTCACTTTAAGCACAGAGTTGGGAAGGGAGGGTTAGGACAGTTTGGGAACTATGCATTTACGTTATAGGGAAGTGAAGGTTCACAAACTCAAACAAGCTTGACAAATCTTTAAAAATAGAGAGAGAGAGAGGAATCTGTAACGCTGCAAGGTTCAACATGTGTGACTGACTGCTAACCTTGAAGGGACATCTCTGAACTGGCTGAAAAGTCATAAAATCAGTCCTGGGCCTCCTACCAAGGCAGCCAACTATGCCTCCCCTCCTGCCTATGGAACTATGATTTGGTTGACTTGAGGAGTCAACCAGTGAAGTGGATTTCATGCAATATTGGACTCCTTTCTGAGATGGTGAACTGTAATCCCTCTAGCTGGTTGCTGGATCATTGCTAGTTCATTCGGGGGTGGAGGGTAGCACTCTCCAGAAAGGAAGCACTTGGCTGAATAGGACAAAAGACATTTTACAGCAGGATGGAAGCTGGTTGTCAGTTTTACACATTGCTTTCTCATGTTTTCCCCATCACAATGTATCTCTTCTAATGCTGGCCCACCACCGATGGCAGGCTCATAAATAATAACAATTGAGACGTTGTTATTAGATGCATTTTACAGTTCATACTATGCAGGACTTTTAGTGGTTCTCGGCATGAACATTTCGTGGTGTTGAAAACTGGGTGCAGCTTGCCTATACTGCAAGTCATGTCATGCCCTTAAGCTGTGCTGGGTTTGAGAAGAGAAAATAAAGGATGCCTTTTAAATAATGGAAGAATATTTTCAAGAAAATAACTGTAAAAATGACTGGGTTTTGAAATTTTAAACCGAATGCAACCCAGCGGTGCTTTGGAGCATTTAATGGACTGTACATTCTCTTCAAACTAGTGTACTAAATCAGTCCATACTTCATAATGCCATTAAATGCAAGAGAATGGCCAGTAGAATTGTATGCCTTACTAAATGAAAAAATGGCCGTAAACTGGCATGCTGCCTTATGGTCAGAGTAAAATAAATGTAGAGCCATGGAAGACTGGTGACTTCACTTAGGAAGGGCCTGAAAATTCTGCATCATAACTTTTTATTTTAGAGTGTAACGCTGTGCATTAAGCTGTAATGGAATCCAGACAAAGCCAAATAAAAGTGTTGTTTGAGTAAAAATGTTTCTCTGGTCAGTTTTGTTTTTAATGCCTCAGGGAGCGATTTTTGGGGAGAAAATAGTACTAGCTCTGGTCTTCTCATGTTGTTTCCATTATCTATGACAGGGAATATCAAAGATAGACAAGGGACAGAATGAACCCCTATATTCACACCCTTCATACTATTACAATAATCTTTGTACAAAAGTTATTATCGATTCTCTGTGAATCAGAAATAATTCCATTAATATCACGGAGTTACCCAGATGAAAAGAATTGGGCCCCATGTTGGAAATCAGTGGAATTACACAGGAGAGCAAAATATCCCCATATTTAAAAGCATTTGAAGAACATAAATGCAAAACCAAATGACCATATATCCAGGACCTACAAATACTAGACTTTAAGCTGTGCATCCCCACTGAAAAGTGGTGGGGGTCTAGTTAGTCAGGAAAGAGTACTTTGGCACTGGTCTTTAAATCTCCCGGAGGAAATTCATCATTGCGGAGAAGTTTGTAACCACCTCTTTAACAATAACAATAAACTCAGGATTGCATTTTTTGTAACTATTAGTAATAAATGAACCAACAAATCTGATTCATCAGAAAAGTAATGTCCTTATTTATGTTTGAATCCAAATGCTCTCTTTTCAGTGCCTCTCTCTTGCCCACTGACACAGAAATATCTTTATTTCTTTCTGTGATTCAGGGAAGCCACAAGAGCAGACATCCCATCAAAACACATGGAGCTCAAAATCACAGACACCTATTATATGAGCGCTGGGCACGGTGGGGAATGTGGTACAAATACCAGCCTCTGGATTTAATCAGGTACTCATACAATGTAACACAACTTGTTTCAATTATGTGAAAAGCTAGGCAGCAGTAGCCTACCCATTCTGCTGAAAATTACAGGGATTTTATATTTAAAATAAACAAAACTTTTCGAGCAAAACTGTGTCTCTTTGCTTTCTTGATAGAGTTGAGGTACTTGGTATTACAATACATGGCCTCGGTCCTGCTAGTTGTTCAGTGTTGGTGGATCCTTGTGTAATCTTACTGATTTCAGTAGGGTCCATGATGGTGGAGAGATTCACCCTCATGGAACAACTTGCAGAGAGAAAGCCTAAGGCTCAGTTCTGCAATCTGATTGGCACAGACAGATCCTTTCTTCAGCCAGAGACTTTTTGAAATCAATGTAGCATCAAATGGCTGCTACCACCTGGATCAATTTGCATGGACAAGAGTTTATGAGAGAGATGTTGATGCAGTTTAAAACAAAAATCTAGTTTTGATACAATCAGTGTTGGAATTTGTTTCATTTCTTTTACCTATCTTACTATTAATACCGGGGCTTATTAAAACTAAAAGAATGTTAAAAATCAGTTTTTCCCTGTAATTAATGCTGATGTTTTCTTTTTCACTTTTCTTATCTTGAACAGTGAATACACACAAGTCAATTTCATTTCCGCTTACTGTCAATTTCTAGTCAATTTTAGGTCCTCATCCTGCAACCTGATGCATGTGGGTGGGCCCTTATGTCCCCACAGAGTCCCATGGAAGACAAGGGGCCTGTGCATGGGTATATGGGTCCTTCTGTCCTGACCAAATTGTAGGTTCAATGCCTTATTTTCTAGCCATGTTCGCTGCCATCTCAGCTCTTCTGGCAATCTTTGGCCCATTCTTGAATTAAGGCTGAATCTTGAACTCATGTTCACCATGTAATACCACTTTGCTCTAACAGTAGATTTCTGTGACACTCCAGCATACTTTTTTTTTTTTTTTTATAGTGGACTACATGCTATGGAGAATGGGCTCTTTGTCACCTTCGTTATCAGGATCCCAACACAGGCTGTCAAGGCCAAGAGTCAGAGCAGGGGCAAATCTGAGGCTGGGAATACCAGAAGAGTTTGTAGGCAGGTCTAAGTCAGGGTTCCTACCGTGGGTCACAGTCTGAGTCAGATTTCAGGGCCTGAGTCAGGAATCAAAGTCCAAATCAAGCCAAGAATTCAAGAGCAAGGAGCAGGAACTATAATGGCAGCTACAGAAGATCCACACTGTTGCTGGGACACTTTCTGGAACACACCTTGGGTTTATATAGGGCAGGGAGCCAATCAGGAGTCATGGAACTGCTGTCTGTTAAATCCTTGAGGCAGAACTTCCCATGTCTTTGTCTACAGCAGGTCATCGGAAGTGGAGTGCTAGTTGGTGACTGGCTGGAGATATCAGCCGCATGTTAGTTCTACAGGCCAGGTTCTGTAATTTTGTTACACAATGGTATTTGCATAACACTGTGTCCAACTCTTCTGAATTTAGTACTAACAAATGTACTGTTTTATAATTCCTACTTTTAACAGAGCTGAAGTTACTGACTACTCTAAATCATTGCAACAGTGTAAAATTGTAGTGCACTCCCGTTGTTTCCTTATGGGATATGTGTATTGTTTAGACTGCAATTAGTGCCACTAAAGTATTATGTCAGAGTGAAATAAAATTGTATTTCGCACAAGCGCTACTAAAAAGACAACACATGAAAATAAACCTAATAATGATTATTTCCTTTTAGGATTCCTGTAATGCTATCAAGATGGGCATGATCATTTACTTCAAACTGTTTTTGTCTTTGCTTCACACAGGCGGTATTTTGGTGAAAAAATTGGTCTTTATTTTGCTTGGTTGGGATGGTACACTGGAATGCTCATTCCTGCCGCACTTGTCGGGCTGTTTGTTTTCCTTTATGGATTGTTTACCATGGATTCTAGCCAAGTAAGGTATGATACACAATAAAATCCCATTTTTAAAACCACAATAGACAGTTGTTCTTGCCAGTTCCATTGTTGAAAATGCAAGTAGTAGCCAGGCACAACCTAAACCAAATGTTGCATCTCTTCAATCAAACTTTAAACATTTGCTAGACTTATAGCATTTCATAATAATCAAATTAAGGATTCAATTATGTTATCAGCTACACCCCCTCTGTGTAACAATTTATATCAAAAAATGGACATTTACCATTCACAGTAGCTAAATTTATGGCTGCGTTTGCAGCATTTCCAACTCTGTGTACAAGGAAATACAGCAAATATTGTGTTGAAGATAAGTAATTGCAAATGACCACCTGTTAATAGTTCTCACTATAGTGAGAGGAACTCATGAAAATTCTCTCTTATAATCTTTGGACTGGAGTATGGGATTGCATATAGGTCTGGGTGCATCAGTGCAGTTCCAGAACTTCAACTTCTACCCTTCCATGCAAACCTTTCCCACCAAAAGGGATGTCATTGAAACTCTGAACCTAATTCTTCTCTCAGTTACATTGGTGTAAATTAAAAGCCAACTCCACTGTAGCCAATGGAGTTACACTCATTTAATACTGGTCTAAGGGAGGTCACAGTCAAGTGCCATGCAGCATGAAACCCACCAAAGTTGTAAAGTGAATTTACCCTGATGTGGGTCTGTCCCAGGAGGAGATGATATCAATTTAAGAAATAAGTGAAGAGAATTTGTGCTAAAGCAAATGTCTGATATGTTGTAAGGAGAACTGTTTTTAAAGATAGACTTTTCTTTCCAAAGCTTTCCATTAGGAGTGATTAGCTCCTCAATGCAGAACAATAACCCATGGGAACAGAACATCAAGCTTAGTCTACTACTACTTTGCATGCTCAGACTGTTACCTTAATGGAGCAAAATTTTGTAGAAAATTAGTGCATTTTAGCCTTTGAACAAGGAGCACTTTAGCTTTCTTTAAATTATCTTTATCTTGTATTTTACAAAGTCTTATATTGTCGCCCCTGCAGTGCTCAGTTAAAGCTTTGTCAGGCTTCCTGTTATGAACCAAAATGTTCAGATTTGACCGTTTCACATAACACTGGATGTTATGATATCGGCCAAACACCATGTATTTTTATTAATGTTATGTATTTGATTGTGCTGAGGTGTTTAACTGTTTTTTCTGTGTTGTAAGTTTGAAAGGCAAACCCACAACATGAAATTGAGTCAATTTAAAACTGAGTTTAAAGTAGTTTCAGATACATCTGCCCCCCTGTGTCCTCTTGCTATTTTTCTAGTTTTACAATCAGATTTTCCTGTTTTTAAATGCTTACTTTCCCTTGCTTTATGAAAGACCTATCCAAACAAAAGGGGAAACTGGCCCTCTACAAGAGAAAGCGTGAAAACTATCTACATAGAGGTGTCAGAATGCTGAACACAAGCAAATTAGGTCATCTAGGAACATGAGTTTTATGCTGCACAGCATAGCAATGACAGCAGGCATAGAACTCAGATCATCGTGCTCCAAAAGCACATGCCCCTAACATTTGAGCTGAAGTATTTTAGCTGTTTATAGTCCATGACATTCAGTTAAGCAGTTCTAATTCTATGCAGTAGAAGACAGTGATACACACACAAACTAGCCCACTCATTACAGTATGTCCCTGCCTATTCTGGTGTAGGATAGCAAAGATTAAACAAAGTACAAGTAAATTAGATTGTGAAGACAACAAAGAAGCCTCCATTAGCAAGAAGATGGAATAAATGACCTCATAAGTCTTTCTTTTCCATTTTTATATTCTGTGGTTCTAGGATTATTTAGTTAATGTTTGTAAAACACTTTGAAAAGAGTAAATGCTATATAAATGCCAGCTGATGGTAGTAATTTATTATTTGGTTTTGCACTCTGTAGATGTTACATTACACAAACACAAGGTGCATCACAGGATACTGGCTGAACTGTTTTCTCCAAGACTGTGTTTTTATCAGGATGAAAACAATGAACATTTAGCATTGTAATTATGTGCCAGGGCATTATGTCAATCTGACAAATTGGCTTATTGCCCCAAAACCTATTCAAAAATTTGATTATTCGTACAATATCAATTGATGCCAGATTGACTGTTATTCTAGTAATGCCCCTTGTCAGGAATATGCAAACTGTAAACATCACTTTGGATTTTGCTCGTAAAACAAACTGTTTATGGACATCAGTGACACAACTTGTTAATTTCTTTGCTCTGTGTTCACCGAAGTGTGTGTGTGTATGTGTGTGTGTTTTGTTTTTGTTTTGTTTTTAAAAAAAACCCTGCTCAGTGATCAAATTAGGCTTTGCAAAAATTGCACTTTGCTCAGTAGAATTATTTCAACTGTTAGGGTTATGTAAAAGTCTGCTACTTGGGAAATACAAATCCTCCCTCTAGTGGTTCAGGAGCAAATTTGATCATTTGGTTTTTTCATTTTATCTCCATTGTACCATTTGCTTGCATTGTAGAACTGACGCAATTAGACGGTAATTGAAAAAGAACCCAACCTTTATATAAATATAAAGTATAAATATTTCCAACAAACATTAATATATGGCTCATATTTTAAAACATGTTTTTCTCACTGCTGTCAGCAGAGTAGCTTGGCGAGCCAGGGGACTTTTCATTTTCTTATGACTGCTGATGGCAAGGCAGATCATTCCATCAAACGTCCCATTCTTTGTTGCCAGGGCTCCGCATTGGTATTAGGGCTGCTATGCATGGTAACCTCAGCCTGTGGTTTCCAGTGGTGACAGCTAGTTCCTTGATTTTGTTGGGAGATGGATGTAGCCATATCAGAAAAAACCCAGTGGATCTGAATCAAATTACCTTTGACACAGAGTTTGAGTTATATACTTCGGGCGCAACATGCACAAATGAAGCTGCAGTATTTCAACCCATATTTTTGTTTGTTTCTTGTGGTATATATATAATGATAAAGTTGCCATTTCTTGACCAGGTTGTGAGACAGATTTAAAGTGTGCAACATATTGAAGGCCCTCGTAGCTCTTAAAATTCTTTCTTGGGCTGTCGATTAATTGCAATTAATTCACGTGATTAACTCAAAAAAAATTAATTGTGATAAAATTAATTGCAATTCATTGCGTGTTTAATCATACTGTTAAACAATAGAATACCAATTGAAATGTATTCAATATCTACAATTTCAAATATATTTATTTCAATTACAGCACAGAATACAAAATGTACAGTGCTCACTTTATATTATTTTTATTACAAATATTTGTATTGTAAAAATGATTAAAAGAAACAATATTTTTCAGTTCACCTCATGCAAGTACTGTAGTGTAATCTCTTTATCGTAAAAGTGTAACTTACAAATGTAGATTTTTTTGTTACATAACTGCACTCAAAAACAAACAATGCAAAATTTTAGAACCTGTAAGTCCATTTAGTCCTACTTCTTGTTCAGCCAATAGCTAAGACACACAAGTTTGTTTACATTTACAGCAGATAATGTGTCACATTATTGATTTGAACTGGGACCATATAGAACATGGTTGCAACCAAAGTCCTGTAGTGGCACCAAATCTTGTATAAAGGGGGGAAAATGAGGTGTCTAAGACAAGGTTATGGTTTGCTGGTTATGATTATGCTGTCTATATGTGTGTATCAATTTTGTAGTTGAAGTTATGAATGTTGGCTCTATACTGTCCGTATTTCAAACATGTGCTATGCTTCTGGGAAACATCCCAGACAAGTTGGTGTTAGCTCTGCCTAGCCTGCTTTGATGGCCCATTAAGGACCATCAGCTATACAATTGACCCATTGAGAGAAGGCACATAAGCCTTGTAACTCAGCAAAGTATGCAGGAACTTGCCCATGTGACTCCAGACTCCATTTTGCTGTAATTTTCCACAGTAAGGACAAAAGAGTTTTACATTCTTGAAAACGGAACCCTTATAAAAGGCTGATGCCTCATTTCCATCTGGTCTTCAAATCCCTGCTTCATACCTCTGGAGGGACTTTGCTACAAATGGAAGCTTTACACAAAGGACTGATGACCATACCAGCTGTAAATGTACTCCAGAGACTTGATTTAAACCTGCAGGTATTCTACCACTGCTGCAAGCCTGAACCAAGAACTTTGCCATTACTGTAGGTAATTGATTCCAGTTTAACCAATCCTTGCTCTTCACTATATCTTTTTCATTTATGAATATAACTTTAATTTTAGATTTAAAGGATTCTAAATGATTTGTGGTTAAATATGATTTGTATATTGACCTGGGTCTGGGCTTGGTGCTTTGGGATCAGGAGAGCCTTTTTTCTTTACTGGTGTTGTTTTCATAACCATTTCCCCATAACAACTGGCACTGGTGTGATACTGGGAAACTGGAGTGTCTAAGGAATTGCTTGTGTGACTGTGGTTAGCCAGTGTTGAGACCAAAGTCCTCTTGTCTGGCTGGTTTGATTTGCCTAAAGTGGAAAACCCCAGCCTGGGCTGAACTGCCCTGCTTTAAGCAATTTGTCCTGAATTGGCGCTCTCAGTTGGTCCCGCCAGAACCAGCATCGTTACATAATGCTGCCCTCTTCTTCTTTACAATGTCACTAAAACTGAGAACAGGCATTTCATGACTTCTGTAGCCGGCACTGCAAGGTATTATGTGCAGATGTGCTAAACTTTTATATGCCCCTCATGCTTTGGCCACCATCAGAGACACGTTTCCATGCTGATGACGCTCATTAAAAAAGTGTGTTAATTAAATTTGTGACTTAACTCACTGGGGGAGTGTCATAGCTTCCTACTCAGATTGAACCTTAGCGTTCATAACTGAGAAGCTAGCATGAACCCCTAAGCTTAATTACCAGCTTAGATCTGATATCGCTGCCACCAGCCAGGAATTCCAGGCCTGACCCTCTCTGTCTCCAAACCTTCCTGGGGACCCAAACTCCAGAGCCTGAGTCTCACACCAAAGGGAAAACAAGCTCCCCCCTTGTCTCCTCTTATCTCATCCCCAGCTCCCCTCCCTGGGTTATCCTGGGCGTACGTACTTAAACTCCTTGAATGCAAAACAGAGAGGCAATTTACCTTGCCCCCTCCTTCTTCCCCTGAGGCTATGCAGATTCAAACCTAGTCAAGCTAACACCAAGAGATTCCCTCCCTTCGTTCTAGCTTTAACCGAGAAAAACTCAAACAGGTTTAAAAGAAAGCTTTATATAAAAAAGAAAAAAAAGACATAAAAATATTCTCTGTATCAGGTTGACATAAACAGATCAATTGCTTAAAAGAAAAAATATGAATAAACAGCCTTATTCAAAAGAGATACAATTTAACATTCCAGCAACTACACACATGTAAATACAAAAAACAATAAAAACCTATTGTCTTATACCTGTACTTACAACTGGGAAACAGAAGATTAGAAGCTTGAGGTAGAAAGATCCCTCTCATAGCTGAGAGCCAGACAAAAGACACAGACCCAAACATTCCGTCCCTGAGCTTTTAAAAATCCGGTTTCCTGATTGGTCCTCTGGTCAGGCGTTTGGTTCCCTTTGTTAACCCTTTACAGATGAAATAAACATTAACCCTTAGCCATCTATTTATGACAGGGAGTTAACTCGTTGTATTTGTGACTTAACTCATTGTATGTCTCCTCCTCTGTTTTACCCGCATTCTGCCATATATTTCATGTTATAAGTAGTCTCGGGTGATAACTCAGCACATGTTCATTTTAAGAACACTTTCACTGCAGATTTGACAAAATGCAAAGAAGGTAGCAATATGAGATTTCTAAAGATAGCTACAGCTCTCAAACCAAGGTTTAAGTATCTGAAGTACCTTCCAAAATCTGAGAGGGATGAGGTGTGGAACATGCTCGCAGAAGTCTCAAAAGCGCAACACTCCAATGTGGAAACTACAATACCTAAACACCAAAAAAGGAAAATCAACCATTTGCTGGTGGCATCTGATTCAGATGATGAAAATGAATATACATTGGTCCTCATGCTTTGGATTGTTATCAAGCAGAACCCATCATCAGCGTAGACACATGTCCTCTGGAATGGTGGTTGAAGTATGAAGGGACATATGAGTCTTTAGTGCATGAAGCGGGTAGCATTATCTCCTGCAAATGTAAACAAACTCGTTTGTCTGAGTGATTGGATGAACAAGGACTGAGTGGACATATAGATCTTTAGAGCCTACATTGTTTTATTTTTAAAGGCAGTTTTTTGGTATACAATTCTACATTTGTATGTTCAACTTTCATGATAAAAAGATTTCGCTACGGTATTTGTATTAGGTTAATTTAAAAATGCTATTTCTTTTGGTTTTTTTACAGTGAAAATATTTGTAATAAAAAATAAATGTTAAGTGAGCACTGTCCAAATTATATTCTGTGTTATAACTGAAATCAATATATTTGAAAATGTAGAAAACATCCAAAAATATTTAAATAAATGGTATTCTATTGTTTAAGAGTGCGATTAATCACTTGATAGCTCTAATTCTTTCCATATTTTGCATTCTTTTCTGCAGAACCAACCGTATATTTAAGCCACACATCAGAATCAAAGACAGGTGTAGATTTTCCCCTCACCTTTGTTCAGGGGCTTATGTAGAAATAAATTTGTTGTTTTTAGAGTAGTTTGCATTTGAGAGATTTCTACACATTACATGAAACATGCCCATGATTACTCCTCTTATCAACAGCCTCAGCTCAGACAGGCCAAGAATGGAATGGGCCATGGAAATTTAAGCACCTCTTGACCAATAAAGGAGTTGGACCTTCAGGTCAGGGTTGACGTTCACTGGGCAAAGAAGTAGGGGGATGCTTTCACTTCTATCTATACTGTTCTTGCTCAGAGGATTTTAGCAGCAAGGGCAGTCATCCTGACATTTGTCATGATTGCGAAATTTGCTAAAAAATTAATAGCTTTGCCAAGAATTGCTCATAAGAATCTGGGCTAGTATTGCTGTAACTTTCTTTGAGTTTAGCTGTTGGAAACAAACAGGGGTTTTAAAACAGAATTTATAAGAAGATTTCAGCACCATCATTCATAGATTACAGCCTCATGTTTTATATACTTTAATGTCTAAATTCTCAGTTACAGCAGCACAATCTGTCTTATGTTTTTTTATGGTTCATATTGTCATCATCTATTGTACTATGCTGTAGAGATCTCTTTCTTTGCAGTTAACTGCTTGAAAGAAAATTCCCTTACATATTAAGACTTGTGATACAGGTCCAAATTCTATTCCGAGACACACAGGCATGCATTGATGCACATCTCTGAAATCAGCTACTGTGCTTGCTCCTGCTCAGAGATTTTTTAGAACAATATATTTGACAACTCCTAATTTTCTTATAAGATTTAGTAATTTAGAGACTCGCATTGCTGAGAAAATTTAGCTAAAAATTCATACAAACATCATTGGAGAGAGCGCAGCCTGCACTATTATTGTTCCAGAAATGGGATTTAATGTGAATTCACATTTGTAAATACCAAGTTCAGTATGGTAGTTTCCATTAGAGCTGTGAGTTCAGATTCCATGAGATCCTTAATAGAACCCAAACCAGCAGAGTTTGTGTAAACCAAAATCAAACTGGACTCCTTTGCATTTGTATTATGTGTGTTTCTACCTCAGGGAGCCATTGCAGCCCCAGTTCAGCTGGGGAAGGGATTTTAGATTGGCCAGCGCTAAAAAGATAAGGACTTAGGACAGGAACGTCAAAGATGTGTTAAATGGAGTTGGTAATTTTGTAGTAAGCTCTGGCTACTGTCCATTGAGAGTCAAAGGGGCCAGATCTGAGAGGTGCACATGAGTGGGGGATTCATGATAACTATTAGCCTGCAGGAAGAAGGGCAAGGCTTTGCAGACTAGAATACCCTTCATCAGTACCCTCATTCTCCCTCATGGAGGAAGGGCGGGGAGGGGGAAAAGGATTTAGAAGTGATTTGAATCCTATGGGTTAGGCTAAAGAGGCCAACACTTGATATGGTTATTTAACAAGGAGCCCATTTAACACCACCCTTAGCCACAATAAATATCTAGTATTTTGTGGGACAGTGAGGTATTACACAGTCTTCATCCCTATTACTGATCCTAAAAGCTCATGCTTCAGGGTTTCAACTGGCCACCTGCAGGGGTCAGGAAGGTCTTTTCTGTATTCTGGGTGAGTCTTGTGGTGTGTTCTTTTTTTTTTTCTTTTTTTTTCAATCTCCTTCCTCTGAAGCATCAGGGATGGCCATGACTGGAGATGGGACATTCATCAGAGAGAGGCTCTGAGATGGAATTGAGCAATCTCTCTCAAGTGCTTGGCTGGCTGGTTCTTGCTCACATGCTCAGGGTATATGTGGGGTTGGGAAGAAATTTTCCTGCAGTTCATACTGGCAGTGACCTTGGACTTTTTGCCTTCCTCTGCAGCACATGGGTGTAGGTCACTTTCCAGGATTAACTGGGTACTTCTCACTTAATCATTTCCCTGCTTTGTGGGGGCCTTGGGCATTGGTGCACCTTGGTCCTTCCTATTCTCTTCCTGTGGCACATAATAGTCTAGTCTCATGTGGGCTGTAATTCTTTGGTTTCATTTCAGTTATTGGGATTAATGTGCAGGTGCTGGGTGGTGTTGATGGCCTACATGTGATATACAGGTCAGCCTAGGTGATCCAGTGGTCCCTTCTGGCTTTAACCTGTGACTCTGTTAAAAGTTGCTGTCTTCTGCTTTAAAAGCCATCCCTGTATCTGCTTTATTTTCTGCGTGTCCTGATCAAGATACTCAAACATGTGCCTAACTTTAAGAATGCTAATAGTCCCACTGAAGTCAATGAGACTACTCATGTACTTAAGCCCCTGGGCCTTCTGAAGTACTATGATATCTGAGAATTATTGTTTTTTTCCAACCAGTGAAATGTTATAAGAAGACTGGCTCATTTTATTTTGTCCCCATACATGTTTCAATCTTGGGGGAAGTTAAACACAAATACTTGAAATACAAATGCTAGAAGTTCTCCACCCTTTGAGATCACCCCTCCCCTATAAAACTAACTGCCACCTGCGTTAGATGTTTTTGACATTAAATGTCTTGAGTGAAATCCTGGCTCTATTTAAGTATAAATCTCCATTGGACTTCACTGGGGCTAGGATTTCACCCCTTGTCACTGTCCAAGTGATATGTGTTCTTTTTTTAATTTACACATGCTAGGCCAGATCTTTCAGATGATGATGTAAATTGACATGGCTCCATTAATGTTGACAGAGCTATGCCAGTTTACATCTGCTAAGGATCTACTCCCTGTGTTTTAAAGGGTGTTATAAATAGCACTACCTATCTTTGCTAGTTAGATGTTTGGGACCAATCCTTCAGTTCTACTGCATGTAACACTTCTGTTGAAATCCATGTGTGGTTAGCAGAAGTAGGGACTGCAGTATCAGGTCCAAAGGTGATGTGTTATTTGCTTAGGGTCAAATCCTGTTGGCACTGAAGCTATTTGTGAAGCTCCTCTTTATTTCAGTGGGACCAGGATTTGGCTCTTAAATTAAATTTATCATTGAAAATTAGATTTTTAACGAATCTATTTCACAGTCTAAGCATGTTACGAACCAATTAAGAATATAAATGGGCCAGGGTCTGGAAAAATGTGGAAGATGCTGAAAGCCTTTTTATCATCTTTATTTTCCCATCTTTCTACTAAAGCAAAGAGATCTGCGAGGCAAATGAAACCATCATGTGCCCTATGTGCGAACGCAATTGCACGCTACAGAAACTCAATGAAAGCTGCATATATGCAAAGGTAATTATTAGTTTTGTGTTGCAAGCTGATGCTATCTAAAAGTCAATTCTTTCTGCATAACAATTGCTGCAGTTACTTCAGCAAAGGCTCCGCTCCAATTTGGTGATGCTCTACTAACTTTTCAATGACAAAAAGTATTTGCAGCCTTTCTACTCAGCATCTATTTGTCTTTCAGTTGATGATTAGGGTGACCAGATGCTAAGGATAAAATATCAGGACCGCCACGGGTGAGGGCGCCTTTTTAATTCTTACACTCAGCTGTCCGAGTCTTCAGCAATTCAGTGGAGGGTCCTTCAGTCGCTGACGTTCTTCAGCTGCATTTCAGCAGAGGGTAATAAGTCTTGCCGTCAAAGACAGAAGCAACCGCCCGAAACAAAATATTGGGACAAATAGCATCCCAACTGTACTTCGGTCGGGACATGGTTCAAACGGCTCAAAACTGGGACAGTCACGATTTTATCGGGATGTCTGGTCACCCTACAGCTGATTCTAAAAATGACTTTCTGAGAGCATTTTCTGCTTACCTCTATTTTTGTCCATCTGAAGAGCCCCGATGATATAGCAAACTTTTTTTTTTCTGGTTGGGTTTTCTACTTTCCTATATGATTACATTCTCACTTTTCTGTTTTCCTATAGTGTTGATGACAGGATTTCTGTTCTTTTTAAAGGATTTTTTTTTCATTATAGAGGATTATAATGCTCCTGTAATGTGCCCAGTGCAATGGTCCTACACAGTCAAATCTTTTGCTACAGGGAACTGTCCATCAAACATAAACATTGACTGCTTTTGAATGCAAACAGTGTATATAAATGAACACATATATGAAGCCACCTTGGTTTGTATTATATTACCAAGACTGGAACCAGTCTCAGCTTTTCTTTCTCAAAATTATTCAGCACAATCATATAATTTTTGTTTAGAGCTCAGTATTAGTTATAGACATTTGAATGGTTCTGGCTTTAAGGCATGATGGTAATAAATTGAGAAGGAAATTCAGTTTGTAAAGGATTTTGAAATTTGGTTTCACTTCAAATTGGGATTTAGCCCAAAAATGTAGAAATTCTCCATGAAAAGAAAATGCCAACCAATTTTTTGATCAAAACATTTAATTTTGATTTTTAGTTTACTTTATAACACAAACAATGACAGCAAAAAGTCATTTCAAAATGACAAATCAAAATGTTTAATTTCCAAAATGTGGAAATGGGATGTTTTCGTATTGTTGGAGTTTTTTTTCCCCAAAACAAAATTTTAATGAAATCGACTTGATTTCAAGAAGCCTCTTGATTTTAATAGAAGTGCTTTTTCTGACAAAAATTGGTTCTATCAAAGTTTTTTCTGACCAGCTGTAGTAATACTCGTACATATACTGCATGTAACACCTTTCGTCAAACGCACACAAAGCATTGTACAAACTGTGCTGTGCTGCCCATCACCTATGGAATGCAGCTGTTTGATAGCCCACAGCAGCCTTGCCCAACAGTTGATTGGAAGGGACGCTACAATCTCAAATGTAGTAGTTTTAAATAATGTCATTTTAGAATCCCTGTCTCAGAAGAAATGTTTTCTCTTTCTTGTATTTGCTATGTAAGTTGCAGGTTTAAAGCTGTAAACATCACACACCCTTGTAAACACTAACCTGGAAAAGAGAGAGAGAGAGAGAGATGGCATTCCAGGCCTGAACTGCAATGCCACCCACGTACATCAATGGGTGGGGGAAATTGATGAGGCCAGAGGTGAAAGGGGGACAGTGATTCATAGATTCATAGACTCTAGGACTGGAAGGGACCTCAAGAGGTCATCGAGTCCAGTCCCCTGCCCTCATGGCAGGACCAAATACTATCTAGACCATCCCTGATAGACATTTATCTAACCTACTCTTAAATATCTCCAGAGATGGAGATTCCACAACCTCCCTAGGCAATTTATTCCAGTGTCCAACCACCCTGACAGTTAGGAACTTTTTCCTAATGTCCAGCCTAAATCTCCCTTGCTGCAGTTTAAGCCCATTGCTTCTTGCTCTATCATTAGAGGCTAAGGTGAACAAGTTTTCTCCCTCCTTCTGATGACACCCTTTTAGATACCTGAAAACTGCTGTCATGTCCCCTCTCAGTCTTCTCTTTTCCAAACTAAATAAACCCAGTTCTTTCAGCCTTCCTTCGTAGGTCATGTTCTCAAGACCTTTAATCATTCTTGTTGCTCTTCTTTGGACCCTCTCCAATTTCTCCACATCTTTCTTGAAATGCGGTGCCCAGAACTGGACACAATACTCCAGTTGAGGCCTAACCAGCGCAGAGTAGAGCGGAAGAATGACTTCTCGTGTCTTGTTTACAACACACCTGTTAATGCATCCCAAAATGACATTTGTGATGGTAGCAATAGAGGGCGGCACTCACCTAGGGACAATAGGTAGCTCCTCCCATAGGAGTCTTTTGTACCCATTGACCAGCTGGGGGAGAAGGGCACTGATTGGCCAGCGTTCCTCAGCTCCCAGGATTTAGCCTGATTCAGGGGCCATGTGGTAGCTCTTTTGGCCTTGTTACAGCTGCTCACCCTACCCACCAAAACTAAGAATGAGAACCCAACCTGACAGGTTCTGTAATGCACCAAACTTCACAGTAAAGTTAACAGAGCCCTGGTGATTTTTTACAAGGCTTGAGGGAGTGGGATGGAAATTATGCAGTTTTCCTTCTCTCACTCTTGTCCCTGGCCCACCATTTCCCTCCTTCTGAGAGGCAGATCACAGGACCTGCAGAAAACCCTACCCTTGTCTGGGGAGATGGAAGATAATGCTGTGAAGGTGGCTAGCCTGCTTCCTTGTGTCATCCCCTCCATGCAGCTGTAAGAAGCACAATTTGGACCATGACATTTCTTTTGATATGTCCCCTTAAGAATAACATAACTATTTAGTACTGGGGTATTAATTTAAGGAGAATATAATTATTTAAGGTGTGATTTGTCCAGGACACCAGGGTTCACACTCTTGTTCTTGAAAAAGAGTTCTTTAACAATCATAGGTGGTCAGCACCTTCGTTTTATGCTTTTGTCTTGTCTTCAACAGTATGTTGTCCTATAGCACATGCCCTGACTCACCAGCACTACTGTCTGTACTTCTCACTTCTATGCAGAGGTCTCCCATCAAAAGGCCCAGCCATCTCGGCCCACCCTGCTTTGCTTTAGGAGAAAATCCTAGCTTGATTTATTACTAAGGCTATAGGCCAAAACTGGTCTGGCCATTCTAAAGAAAATGCATGATCTGGAGCCGAAAACCCACCTTCTATTCAAGCAAGATCTTCTGAGTCATAACTCTTTTGGGGTTCCTTTTCCATTTCTTTAGAGAGGTGTATTGTTTATTGCACAGATTTCCCGCAACCTGCCACGCATTACAAATCTGGAGACATTTGTCATTTTTTATTGATTTGTAAAATTTTGTAAATCCTGCCGCTTTCATTTTCCAATCAGATTTTCAGTCTCATCAAATACTTTGCTTGTATTTTCCTTTTATTATAACAAAAGAAAAACAAAGCCAAAGGCATATTTGCATATAAGTTTCACACAATTATATAATTCACACAAAGAACATATTGTGCTTGATGATCTTTGGCATTAAGTAATAACTTCCCCATTTTCTTCAGCACAGTAAAATAAAAAGAGTCCTGTATAATACTAACACTTGTGTGTTTAATAACTCTACTCAATATTAGAAGTGTTTTCATTCAAGAGAAAATAAAACATACTGGAAAGCAATACAGTGTTTATACGGTTTAGATTTTTCTCCTGGTTTTATAAATGATGAGGATTTCAAGAGTTTTTCTAATATTTAGTTATCTTCCCTCTTACAGAATAGCCTCTCTCACCTGCTCAGTGTTTATTTTCTAAAAGCAGATGCAATAATGATGACAGTCTTTCATTTGAAAAAATGTACATTTGTCTGGTTTACAGGACTGGAATCTGCTACAGAGGACAACCCCAATGACAAAACAAGGCAGCTATTATGTGTAATAGTTTTTTTAGAGGGTGTTACGACCTCCCTTCAGCAAACTGTCAATCCCTTCAATATCCCATAACTTTTGAGACCATCACCTCACAAGCACAGCATTCCTGATGACCACAGTATAGTCAGTTACAATATAAGGGCCCAAAACCTTTACTTTTTTTTAAATGGGTTTTATCCAAGCTATCCCATTTAAATCAATTATCCTACCCTCATGAGTAAGGTTACTTGAATGAGTAAGAGTCTGCAAGACTGGGCCTTACATGATGAACAAAATCAACAATAGTTAAACTGTAATCTAAGCTGAAGTCTTTACTAAAATGAAGCTGTTACTTCTCATTTGAAACAATGAAAATGCCTAGAAATACTCAATGTTTTATTGCATTAGTTATTAAAACCACTCGTGAAAACTTTTCTTTTCAATTTTATTTTTCCCTAATTTCCCTATTTGGTGCTCCTTTATCAAATGTGCCTGCCCATAGATTCTTTCTTTCACTGGTTTACTCCAATATATTGTAATGATGTATGTCATCTTTCAAATGACACTTTAAACCTGAGGTTCTGGTCACTGATGCTCACCAAACATCTTATAGCATTGTTTCACTAGAATATGTTTCAGCCCATTATCCCTGACCAAATTTTATCACTGGCAATTGCCTGTCTAAAATCCCCTTTCAGCAGGAGAAATTATTCTTCACCTAAGCCTCCTAATACAGTACTATTGCCTACTGTGGCTCATACACAGTGACTGCTGGATTTCTACCATGGAAATGGCTGTACTTCTATGGTGGATAAAATGAACCCTGAACAATACATAAAGGACATCATTTTCAAAATAGGGACAACAAACCCCCTTAAGGCACTCAAACTGACACATAGGCATGTAACAGTTTTCAATTACAATTTATCCACCCATCATGAACTTTATCTGAATTTTGCAGATAAAACAAATCTGTCCCAAAGAGTTTACACTGTAAAGTAGAAAATGGATAATAGGGTGCAACAAACAGCAAAAGCGATGGGGAGGTGGAATGTTACGCTAACCGTAGTACTATAATTACTTCATTTTGACATTATCTTTTGTTAATATCTGAATGGTTTTATTCTTCATTTTGAGAGTGATTAGGATTTTCAGACTCTTTAGAAGGGAAAGATATTTTCAAGAGGGATTTAGAGGGAAAGCATGGAGGCCTGGTGGACCAAGTGAGAGAACGGATCCAAGCATGGAGTTGCAAGGAAGGAAGAGAGAATGAAGGGAACGATTAGACAAGGAACATTCATGGGGGAGAGGTAAATAAAGAGATGAAAGTGGCTAGGTAGGCCTGATTTAAGTTGTTCAGGCCCTAAAAGGACAAGACAAGGAATTTAAATCTGACGCGGCAGGTAAGAGAAAACCAAGGAAGATTTTGAAGACTGGTGGGATATGGTCAGAATAGCTGGCTAAGTAACTGAGTTTGGAGACAGTATTTTGGACACAGTAAAGATGACTGAGGCCAGAGTGGGAATTGCAGTGAAAGATGATTCAGGCCTGGACTAGCAATGGGAATAGTGAGGGATGAATGGAATTGTGCATGTAAATGATTATGTGTGCACCTTTATGTGGGATTAGGGCTTCCTATTAGGATGCCTTTATTTTGGGGTCTAAAACATGTAAAGCACATTTTGATATTTTTTTTGGTGTGTGTGAGGGGAATACTATATGAATGCAAAGTGGTATTGTTATTTATTTTGCATTATGTGTTTTACTTTCTGCTTAGGTTACACATTTGTTCGATAATGGAGGGACTGTCTTCTTTGCTATTTTTATGGCAATATGGGGTAAGTCCATTTCCCTTGCTAAGTGTTCTGTTCACCTCTCCTTCTATAGATGACTATTAGTTTTAGAGGGATTTGAAGTTTAATGTAATGTTAAGCAAGTAGTATCCATGTTTTGTTTACATTTTCCTATTTTCATCAAATCAATTTTTGTACTAATAGGACATAAAAAATACTCCACTACTAATTTATGTTCAAAATGTAACGAATAGAAAAATAAGGCCTTTAATCCTGCAATCTATGTCATGTGTGCAGAGCCTCATGGGGGTCCACTCACACAGACTAACGTGAAGGTTTGGGGACAAAATCAGTGTAATCCAATGTGGAGCACTGGAAGATTAACATATTTGAAAGCTTGTAGGTGAAGGCTACTTACAGTGAGTTAAAGGCAGGTCAGAGGGTTTTGTGCTAACTATTTACAGGAAGACTTCATGTAATTATTCTGTTCTTCGAGGGCCTCTCTGCATTCACTGTGACATCATGCTCCTCACCAGGAGGCATCAAACAAAAAGTAAATGCTCAGAGGTGATTCTTGAACAGGAGTTGCCATTGTGTAACATTTCTTTGTTCAAAAGCAGGCAAATGCAGTTTTTACAACACTGAGGGGTCTGATCCAGTGATCTTTCATTGCAGTCAATAACAAGTTTGCAATGGGAAGTCAGTGGCAACATCTAGGTTATAACAAGATTAGCATGCTGCAAATATCTGAGATAGATGAGTAGATACTTCTTTCTGTGAAAGTGCTGCATATTTGTACCCTGAGACTTTAACATTGGTCCACACTCTATTCAAACCAATGCTGTACCATTGTGATGAGGTTAAATGCCACGCAGATGCTGTATTTATATAATACACATGAACAGGCATTTCTCACCTTCTTGGATGCAGCAAGTGCGAAGGGGAAGAGAAGGGGTTTCAAAAGTGTTAATTCACAATATGTGGTTGAACATCATTTATGTTTTGATGTCCTTGCTGGCAAAAATAGATATGCAAACAACTTAATTAGATTTTAAAAAAGGGGTGATCAATAGGAGACAAAAACAATGAAAACATCTGGTGTGTGCACTTGTAATGCTTGCAGCTGTGGCAATTCATTGTTACATCTCCACTTTGCTGTTGTAAGCACACAACATAATGGTTCCTGTAATTATTTAATTATATAAAGCCGCAAAAACTTTTCATTCATGGCCATGTGATTTGTCCTTCTGCACACAATATGCAGATATGTGTGCAGTCCTTAGCTATCACCCAGGGGCTACTTGTGTCAATTTTTTGTTTAGTATGAATGTCCAGAATAATTAATAATCCCCTGAGTTTTTCTGGGTTCTCCCCAGTCCTAAGGCAAAGTCCTTGCTTTCTCTGAGGCAGACAGCACTGATAGAGTGGCCCTCTAGCAATTGCTCTTTAGACTTGGATCCTGTATCAACCCTGTGATACTCTCTAAAGCAGAGAGTATACCAGAAAAAGAAGTCCAAGGAAATTCCATTTACCCTCATGGTCAAACGTCTGACAGTTCAGGGTGCTTTGAAGATCCAGCACAGTGATGGAGATTTTAATTTTGTTTCTCTGTAGTCATGGTTCACTTATACACTTACCTATATTCACTTACATTAGATTATCACAGTTGCAAATGACTGACATTTAACGTCTTATTGCTTTTTTCTTTGTGAACTTAACATACTCGTGGCCAGGTTCTCAGCTGTTATTTGTGGGTGTAGTTCCACTGTGTCCACTCTTAATAACACACATTAAGATCCACAGCAATAAACATATGTCCCACACAAATATTAGGCCCCTTAATCTTTAAGACCCCTAAGCATCATGTTGTTCTTACCAGTAATATTTTACCTTCCTAAAACTCTGCTTATGTCTTTAGGCATCTTAGGTGGCTATAAACCGATACATTGTACTATTATTTTGGATATCTCAATGTTTTTTAGACTTGCTGAATGAGCAAGATTTTAAACTAGTATGTGGTTCTCTGGATTCTTTTTATATTTTTTACCCAAAGAGAATTCATTCCTTCCACGTAGCCTATCCCAAAATATGCTGCATCATTTCCACAGATCCTAACCTGCGATGTAGATAATAGACCAACTGGTGCAGAGGAGGAGGAAGTTGACTATTCATTCTTGTGGTCTCCTTTTTGTAGTAATTGTAACTCTGTGTGAGCAAATTCTTTTCATGCTAAACAATAATTCACTTTGGCCTGGCAAATTGCAAACTGTAAGTAAAGTAGTTAAAACCAGTGCCGTATAGCTTTTTCTCTCAGGAAGATGCAAATATCAAGGCGAGGAGGAAATCCCCCAAGCAGCATATCTGATGGAAATGACATTTGAAGAAAACTGCTTCTCATCAAGATAGTCATTATGGTTATTTTGTCTTGGTGCTAAACTTTCCTTAGAGTCCTGGTCGTATATTGCTCTGTTATATGTTTGCAACCTCGACTGAAGCCAAAGGAAGTTGCCCAGGTGCAACAAACAGGATTTTGCCTGTTTCTGTGCAGTTTGCTAATATTGTTTTTTAAAAGATAGCATAGTGCCTTTTAACACACAAGCAGATTGAGCATTGAATTTAGTTTAATTACCAACTGCGACAATTGGTGCTCTGGCACAGCAGTGTATGACTGGCATCTGTTAATATATCTTATGATTTCAGATATGCAATCCAAAGCCTTTCATGTCAATAGCCATAGGATTATGTATGTAAAACAAGGCACATAGATCACAAACGAGTTTGTAATCTGAAGCCAGCGGACATTACTCGCAGACTTTATGCTGAGGGTTGAGACGAAGTCATATCACCCATTGGAATGCCATCATAAGGTCTTCCTCTGCTGTTCGGTGCTGCTGGTTCGTTTGTTGTACTGGGGTTGTAGTAAGACAAATCACCAAAGCTCACATCATGTGATGAATTATCTAATCGGAGACCTGGAAAAATACATCATGATTATTTATAGGTTTTTCAGTGGTGCTTGTCTCTTTAGTGTCTGAGTGCCTCAACATTAATAAATTTAGTCTTGCAACACCTGAGGTAGAAAAAAGCTGTTGTCCCCTTTTTACAGATGAGGAATTGAGATAGAGAAAGATTCAGGACCTGATTCAAAGCCCACTGAAGGCAGTAAATTGACTTCAGAGGGCTTTGGATTGGGTTCTCAGTGGCTTGCCCACACAAGATGTCTGTTTACTGAGTGGTGCTTTAGCAACAAGACCATCTTTCCTCGCTTCAGTTGAAAAAGAACAACACTGTTTCACTAAAAACATAGCAGTTATTTTTTTTTTACTCAAAGATGAATAATCCAAATGACTCTGGGACTAGATTAAAAAGAACAGGAGTACTTGTGGCACCTTAGAGACTAACATTTATTTCAGCATGAGCTTTCGTGAGCTACGGCTCACTTCTTCGAATGCATAGAATGGAACACACAGACAGGAGATATTTATACATACAGAGAACATGAAAAGGTGGAACTATGCATACCAACAGGAAGAGTCTAATCAATTGAGATGAGCTATCATCAGTAGAAGAAAAAAAAAACCTTTTGAAGTGATAATTAAGAACTTAACATAGGGAAATAGATTCAATTAGTGTAATGACCCAGCCATTCCCAGTCTCTGTTTAAGCCTGAGTTAATTGTATCTAATTGTGTTTGTAAAACAATTGGTGTCCAAAATGTATATTGTGCAATATAGGTCCATAATTATGCCAGAACTGGTAGTGTTTAACCATCCACTATCATAAACACTTACATGGATCTTTAATTTTTTGTTTTTATTTGGGGTTTGGGGGGGGCGTTATGCCTACAAAGTGCACTACTTGGTCGCACAATTCATTATGGCCCTACTAGTAGCATGTTACAGGACATATACAATAAAGCAGCATAGTTTATCTGTAACAGAAAATAAGGTTACATGTCTCAAACACCAGGCACAATAGGGCTATAGTCTTGATTGGGGTGTCCAGGTGCTACTGTGATATAAATCTATATTAATAATAATGGAACAGCTGTGCATAAATGACCTCTCTGCACATGGAACAGTGGGGGCCATTGTCTGGTGTGCTGGAAAAAGTGAGCACCCCTTTAAGGGCTAGAGAGCCAGGGAGTGACTTTCTGCTGCAGTGGCAGACCAGTTCAGCATGGGGAGGCTGACCACTCCTCCCACCAGGGGACCAGAGGAGAGAGGAGACTATATAGGTCCATGCAGTGCAGGAAAAGCCCTCTTTTACGTGGATCAGCACCCACCTATGGAAGCGGTTAAATATTAGGTTTTGTCAGGGCCTGCTGTGGACATTGTGCTGCTCACTCCTTTTCAGGGGTCTGGGAAGGAATTTGTCCCTCACTGCCAGATTGGCCAACATTAAGTATATGTGGGGCGGGGGGAGAAGGGTTGCCTTATGCACAGGAAGTTCTGGGGGCCTTAGCTGGGGCAAACATGAAACAGGACTTCTGATATAATGTTGCAACTCATTATGTAAACGTGGGGCAGATGTCCAGTGCAAGGACTCTGTAGGGAAGAGTATATTGATGAAATAAAATGGATTGGTAAAGAATTTAAAGGAGGTATTCTTTAAAGGAGCAGAAGTGCGAGGGGGATGGGGTGGAGGGCAGTTCAGGGCTCCTGTGACTGGCAGGAAACCAACTCACTATCCATTATAGTCGCCCCACCCCCCCCTTAACCCTCATTTGGGGGCAGGGGCAGGGGGAGGGAGGGATGGTGAGGTTCCAGCAGCAGGTTGACTGGGAACCAAGATGGGTAAGGAGAAGAGCTAATGGAAGCTGCTCAGGTATGTATTTAACTGATTATGGAATTACCTGCACTGTACGCTTATATCTGCCAGGTACTCCCAGTCATTTAAGAATAAAATTGAGACTTAATTAAACCACATCCAGTATCTACTGTCCTACTTCCATTATAGCCGGACAATGGCATTGTATTCCAAATTATGATTCAACACGTTAAGAATTACATTCTTACATACATCTACATGGGGGAGAGATTTTAAAAATAGAGTAAAAGAAATTTAATTCACTTCCTCTGCATATTTTAAATGTGTGAACACTCATTTTTTTCTTTTGTATACAGTTATGGAAAGAGCAGTGGATATGTGCATACGTGTGTATTCACAAACTTCTAGATAACTTATACATTAGTTTCCTGTTTAAGAGAAAAGTATGCACTGTAATTAAAAAATAAAAACTACAATAATCTGAGTGCAAGATGTTTCAACACATGGGAAAAAATGTTCTGGAGGTGTTTGATCACTGGCTACTATACATTAATAATTATGCATAGGCCATATTTTACTAAACACTAATCTATTGTCTATAAGAGAAAATGCTGAAAATATGCTTGGCTATGTTCGATATCAGTAATTTTAGATCTCTGTTCTGAAATGTTGTCTTGTGGTTGGTTTTTACTGATTCTGTGCGGCAATGAAGATTAAAAAGCTCTTTAGTCTATGCTAGACAGAAAAGCATAATAGAATTAATGTGTTGAGTGCTAGACTCTTAACTTGTAAGGTATATGTATGCCTGGCTCATTTCAAAATAGCAAGAATTTAAAATCAAGGCAGCTCAATAAAATGGATCACTACAGTGAAATTCTGCCTTCAGCCTCAAAGCTGCAGCAGTCACAAAAGCAAACCTAAAGACAGAAAATGCCTATTAAAATGCTGAGTTAGAGACTGTTGATTTATTTCTCTCCTTTAGAGATGCTTGTACAGTAACTGTTACCTGCTTGTGCCTTGTGAGATTTTTTTGTCTGGTTTGGGGTTTTTTAATCTTTGTGTGCACTTTACACCTTGAGAACATAAATACAAATGTGCATGTCTTTGGAAACTTCCATCGTTATTCCTGGTAACATGGGTTTTGCTAATGAAGATTTTTTACAAACCTTTCTCAAAAGTAGATAGTCTCAAGGCAGTCAGATCACTATTTGCAAATTTTTTCAAAAGTATTTTAACAGTTATGCCACTTTTAGCAACAATGCTGGCAAAACCCTGGTATTAATACCACAACCAGCTCCGACAGGTAGGACTTTTGCAGTCATGCACAGTTCCATTATCCATAAGGGTGCAGATCAAATTACAGGATCAAAGATCATGTTAACAGAAATTGTTTTTTAAACAAAAAAATGACACAATCAAAATACGGACATGGCCTAATTGCGTTGCAGTCTTTTATGCTAGTGGTGTTCTATGGTAGATATTGTAGTTTATGAATCTTATTTAATGTTCTTTGATTACAGTTTTACCTTAGTATCTCAAAATTATTCTGTGTAACCCATGTTAATTTGTGAGCATGGATATTTTTGGGTACTGAAGTTCTGAAAACACATGAATGGTATCCTCCTGGATTTATTTATGAGGGAGTTTGCAGATAACCCACTGGCTTAATGATACTGATTGGCAATGACTGCTGTTCATTCAACTCAGTAGTTGTACAATTTCCGCTTAGTATGAACGTACTCAGCTAGGGCCAAGGTGTTGCATGTTGTTCAGGTATTTTGTATATATGAAATGGTATCAAAGTCTGAAGGGACTATCTTCACTGTACAGTTAAACCTGGATTTTAGGCCAAATTTCTCTACCATCCGCACAGAAAAACCTGTGACACTGGGTTGGAGGTGCTTTATGCACCCAAATGGCGGTATGGGTTAGTGTCCAAGTTCTGTTTTAACTTGGGCTGGAACCCAGCAACTTTGCAGTGAGGACACAGGAAAAATCTTTCCATTGCTGATAGTCCTCCAATGCCTTCCCACAATTTCCTCTGAAGGACAGACAGATCCTCCTACAATTGACTGAGGCCATGGCTACACTGGCGCTTTACAGCACTGCAACTTTAGCGCTCAGGGGTGTGAAAAAAACACCCCCCTGAGCGCTGCAAGATACAGCGCTGTAAAGCCTCAGTGTAAACAGTGCTGCAAGCTACATCCATAGAGGATGTGGAGTACGTGCAGCGCTGGGAGAGCTCTCTCCCAGCGCTGGCGCTGCGACCACACTCGCACTTCAAAGCGCTGCCGCGGCAGCGCTTTGAAGTTGCAAGTGTAGCCATACCCTCTGAGAGCATCCTCTAAAGTGTCTCAGCATAAAGCTATGGGATATGTCTCCAGGCATACCCAGGCTATTGCAGAACAGTGAGGACAAAATAAAGAGGGTAGGGCTTTGCTGTGGGATGCTTGCACTTGGGATTAACTGTGTAGAGCAGAAATACCCTAAACTCTTCTCTCAATACAAAATTTACCAAAGATTTTTTTTTAAATTCCCTCTCCCTGTTTATGAATACTGAGAAGCCCTGGATGTACTTAGAAACCATTTGCTAAACTGATTTGTACAATCTAAATAAAAAAAGAATAGCAGTGAAATCCTAGCTCATTGACTTCTGTGGGGCAAAATTTCAACTCCAGGGTTCTGTGCAGAATAGGAAAGTCCTTCTACTCCGGGAATATTTGTGATATTCTTTACCTGGTTCAGTCCTTGTGTCGTCATAAAGTCGCTGATGGGAAAATGAGCCAGACTTTCTTTTCCCACATATAAAGTACCCAATCAGACCAATTAATGCAGATCCTAGAATGGCTCCTACAATCGCACCAAACACTACTCCTGCACTGTGGCGATTCTCTGGGAGAGAGAAAAAGGAAAAAGAAATTATTCCAATGAAAATTTATAAATCTATAAGGCCAGATCCTCAGCTGACGTTTTACACAAGTTGAGAATCTGGCCCATTCTGACATATTTCACTTTACAGACTATAGTTAAGTCAGCCCCTCAACACTCCTGTGAAGCAAGGAAGTATGACTGTCTTATTTACAAATGGGCAAACTGTGGCACAAAAATGTTTTAGTATAACTTTTCCCAGTCAAGCAAGTATTTGACCAACAGCTGTGAATGGAACCCACGAGGTGTGGTTCCCAGACACCTACTCTAACCATAAGGCCTTTTGTACTGTCCTCTGATAAAATCTCTTTAATGTAACAATTGTAAGTATTTAGAGCAAACTATAAAGCTAGCCTGTGATTTTAAGTGCCTCTGTTTTTGGGTGCCCAATTTTTCAGACACTTTGTTGGGCATCCAAAATCAGAAATATGGAAAGTGTTGGCTGTAACTTTTTTTTTAGTTTTTCAGATAGCAAAATATTTTTTTCTCCCCAGCATTTTTCTTGGGATTTGTGAAAATTCAAAGAAAAGTTTTAGATCTTCTTTGAAAGCCCTCTTTCAAAGTCACTTTAGACAAAAAGTCTTGATGCATTGTAATTATTAGAGCTATAGAGAGAATCTTGAAAGCATGAAGATAGCCTCCAGTTCTTAGTGTAAACTGTACTGCATATGCTGAAAAGCATTTTCTGTCTGATGATAAAAGACTACAGGCAAATTAATGGTATAAAAATACTGTGTCTCCTGATCTTCCTTTCTCATTCACTGAAGCCTGAATCAGAAAGAGCAGAATAGAGAAATGCTATTTTTGGTTTTACTCTGTATTGTTTCCCCAGGCTTAACCAAATTGATAGTAATAAAATACAAGGTAAGCAATTCATTTGGGCATTATTTATAAATTGAAGGCTTTAGTCACAAGTGTTTTGCACTCTGTGTCCTTCATGCTTAAGAAATGATTAATTTGTTGCTTTAAATGCTTTGAGGATGGGGATTGTACCCATTGACCAAACCGGATATTCTCTACGCGAAAGAATAAATGGACACAAATCTGACATCAGGAATTATAACGTTCAAAAACCAGTAGGTGAACACATCAGCCTCTCTGGTCACTCAGTAACAGACTTAAAGGTGGCAATTTTGCCACAGAAAAGCTTCAAAAACAGACTCTAACGAGAAACTGCTGAGCTTGAATTAATATGTAAACTAGATACTATTAACTTGGGTTTGAATAGAGACTGGGAGTGGCTGGGCCATTACACATATTGAATCTATTTCTCCATGTTAAATATCCTCACACCTTCTTGTCAACTGTCTAAAATGAGCCATCTTGATTATCACTACAATTTATTTTTTCTCCTGCTGATAATGCCTCATCTTAATTAATTGGCCTCTTACAGTTGGTATGGCTACTTCCACCTTTTCATGTTCTCTGTATGCATATATATTTCTTACTACATTCCATGCATCTGATGAAGTGGGCTGTAGCCCACAAAAGCTTATGGTCAAATACATTTGTTAGTCTCTAAGGTGCCACAAGTCCTCTTGTTCTTTTTGCAGATACAGAATAACACGGCTGCTACTCTGAAACCTACATTTTTTTTTTGAATTTCAAAAAACTTTCAGGTGAGGTCTAGTTTTATCTGAAGCAGTTCACACAACAAAATTACAGCTTTCCAGACAATGTAAACATTTTAGTGTTCAGAATCATTACTTTGTTGAAATTTTTTTACTGTAATTAAACCTTTACCTTTGTTGGGTTCTTTCGGATTTGATGGGACTATAGAATGGTTGGTGAAATTCTGGTGTACATTTTCTGTAGTCTGTGAAATTGTTTTGAAGTCTGTTGTGACACTGCCACTCTTGTGTGTGGATAATGTGGTCAGTGTATTTGATGGACTGTTCGTGGATGAGACTTCCATGGAGCTCTTTAGAGAGTCTTTAGTGGAGATTGTTGCAGTAGAACTGGTCTTATAGGTGACTGAAGTGAAGTTTTTGGTTTCCGTTTTCGATGATCCACCAGTATTTGTAGGCATGTTGCTTTCAGTCACTGTGGAAATGTCACTCATGGTTATGGATATTGTTGAAGATGGTGAGATTCTGTTGACATTTTTGGCAGAAGTATTTGTGCCCTCTGTTGAACCCTTATCCACATGTGAAGTCAAAGACAACACTGTGTTAGAGGAATTCTGAGATACACTATTGCTTTGAGTGATGCTCTCTATTACTGTACTTTCTGCTGCATTTTTATTGACCATTGTTGGTGCAGCATAGCTTATAGCAGAAGGAGTTATTCCATTATCTTCAGTAACACCTAACTGATGTGAAGTTCCTTGGTGTGTAAGTGGAGTTGTATCTGTAGTTGAACTATTGTCAGTGTTTGTACTGACTGTCCTATTGTAACCATTGCTTCTGGTCCACCATAAACTAACCGGCAGCAAAATAAAAAGAATTCCACTGGAAGGCAGCATGGTATTGACTTTGTAGTTTGTTTCTTTATGTAGGGAACCTGAAAGAAGTGAACAGTTCTTTGATTTAATTTATTATGTGAAACTGAGAGCTGGACAATGAAGACCCAGACATGTTGATGAAAATTTACAATGATACTAGAGAAGTGAAGTCATGGAGGTTCCTGAAGGTATGTCTACGCTGCAGTTAAACAACTGTGGCTGGCCTGTGTCAGCTGAGTCAGGCTTGGGCTGAGGGGACTGTAAAATTGTGGTGTAGACATTCAGGCCCAGGGCTTTGTGACAGGGGAGGGTCCCAAACCCTGGACTGTAGCCCAAGTGCAAACATCTACACCACGGTTTTACAGCCTGAGTCCCATGAGCCCAACTCAGCTGACACAGGCCAGCTGTGGGTGTTTAATTGCAATGTAGACATATCTGAAGGTTTGCATGTTAAGAACTTAACACTCCTTGATAGTAATCATATTCTCCCAAAGCATTACTGTTCCGCAACAAAGCTTTTTGCATGCTTCCATAGGCAAAGCTGTATACTCCCCTCCATTCTACAGCTCACAGTCTGTAATAACTTGCTATTACGTGTAACCAAGACCCCCTTGCACCAAGACCCATGCCTGAAAGGGCATGCTTCCAGCAACTGATGCTTTCTGGTCAGAGGGTAACCCCCAGCAATATGTGAGTAATAGGGGTGTGGCAAGGCTGGAGAGCTAAGTAACAGAGTGTGTTCCCATGCAAAGTGGTGTAATTGTTGTTGCAATTAGCCTTTGAAGATCATGATTTCCCTTACATGTTTTGTGACCTTGAGGGGGAGACCATCACAGGAATACAGCTGCTGCCAGGGGATTCATGACAGTTCAGCAGCAGCCCATGGCATTAGTGGAACTGCATTTCTGAAGCAGAACTCCTTTCTGTGTCCAACACCAAAGCAGTGCAGTGTACCCTGATTTGCAAATGTTCAACCGAGGACGAGGAAGAATTCTGATCCCCAATCTCTTGGGTCTTTAGACAGCCATATTGCCATATGCTTATCTAGCTTTCCAGAGTAGTGACAGCTTGAGATCATGCTATCATTACTTCCCAGAGATCACAGACTAAATGTGGAGGTTAGCGCCACTTTCAGTAGTGTTAATTAACCTACTACACTTATGCATGTTTTGTTGCCTGTAGGAAGGAGACATGCTGCGTAGAGGCAGTGGCCTGGCTCCTTCTCCTTTAACCCTTCAGCTCCAATGGCTGGCCCATTTTCCTTTCACCTTTATAAATCTAACAGGGGGTTTTCCATAGCTTTGCTCCTCTCTGCACAGCAGGGGAGAGGGATGAGTATAGGGATTCACAAGGCTTGTCTACACTGGCAATTAACAAATAAGCCAGCTTGTCTCTGTGTCACCCTTCCTACAGAGACTTCTGTCATTTGACAGAGGATATGGGTCAGTTTCAGTTATTAGTCAATGAACCTTACATTAGGTCTGATCCTGCTCCCATTGTAGTCAGTGACTGAACTCCCGTTGACTTCTGTGGGTACAAGATGTAGGGCCCAGGACTGGAATCTGAATGTATGTGTATTTGTGGGATTCAGCTTTCAGCAATCTGTTTATAAATATTGTTTTCATGTTGATAAATTGATCAGTCTCCCAATAGAGGGTGGTCATCTGCCAGGTGGGATTAATATTCCTTAATTAGTCAGCTAAAAATAAAAGATTAAAAACTTTATTTTTATTATTATTTTACAGAAATAAGTATCGCAACTTTCAGTTTAGAGCTAATCTGGAGTCACAACTCTGTAACTGAGCAGCCAACTCTCACAATTATATTAATGAAAGTTGCTTTGTTTTCACTATACCGGGTATAGGGACATTTTTCCAATCTGAGTAATAATTACAGAAAAGTATAGCAAACAAAATTTTAAATGAGCTTTTACTAAGCTTTCAAATATTTGCTTTCATCTTGAAAGTACCATTGTTTTAGCTCACTGGCATAACCCTTCTTTTTTCTTTGTATCAGTAACCATGTCATTACTGAACAAAGTGAGTTTTGTCATATGTCTTATTTCACCTTGACTGTAATTTGAAACTACCAAGGGAAATTACTAATGGTTCACTTTAACTGTACCTTTCATTTCTGTTTCATAATGCTAAAGAGTCAGCATCCTTACTGAACAATGTGCTTTTCATGGTTTCCTTAATCTTGTAATTTTTTTCCTGGGGGACAAAAAGGGAGAAAACACCTTGCCACAAAGATTTTTTTTTTTTACAGTAGTTCTCAGGCTATATTTAGGTTGCATTTCTTGGAAACCCTTGGTGTCTAATAATTAACCGGTCTTGTATTAGTGTAGCATTAAGATTCAGTCAGAAACAACCCTACAGCCCTAGAAAGCCACCCATTGTCCTTAGAGCTTAATATGCAAACAGTGGTATTATAGGACAACTGCAGATATTGCAGCTCCAGCACCTTGATCTGGCCAAAATCTGATGAACAGAAGATTAGCCAGAATCTAAAGAATTTTCCTGTTAGTTTGAGCCTCTAATTGTAAAATATCTTTTAAAAGGAGAAGTGATCTGATATGATGATTCTGATCTTGCTGGCACCTGTAAGTAACTATACTGAAATCACACTAAGGTCCAAGCTGTGTAAGTGATATTTGAATCAGACTCTCTGACTTAGATTCTTCCCTCATTATGGTCCCAATCCTTCAATGACATGTGTGCATGCCCTCTCTTAGTGTGGAGCCCTACTAAAGTCAGGCACGGGTCCATCTGCAGGCATCTCATTGCAGGATCAGGGCATATAGATGGAACTACATACCTATCCCTAAACAAACCATTTGACATTGGTAGCTTACCACTTTGAAACTGAATATAATTTTGAACAAGGTTTGGGCTTATCACATATTTTTACTAGTTTTATTTTGCTTAAAACTGAATACCCAGGAGAAAGGCTAGTGAAAATCCGTGTCACACTGTGGTTAAAGGCACTTAGAGCACTGACTTTATTTTATTGATCTTTTTTGGTAGTATTCCTACTGTATATGGCTCCTCCTCTACGTTCATATGTGTGCATATGTGCATACACACAGTGAAATCCTGGCCTCATAGAAGTCAATGGCAAACTCCTAGAGTATGTCTACACTGCAGATGCAACCACGCCTCCCAGCCCAGGTAGACAGACTCAAGCTGTTGATTGCTAGACTTAGTTCATTAAGAGCAAATCCTAAAGTTACTTGCTAAAATCACTTCTTAAAAGTGCAGGAAAAGCAATTATCAGCAAACTTTGAAGTACAGTGAAATATTTTCATCTTTCTCTTTATGGGTCTTACATCTGTGCCTATCTTTGCTGTTAAATCTTGGAATTACTGGCCCAAATTAATTTGTCTTTTAATGTTTTCCTTATAAGGTAGTTTTGCTATGAGTTTGGTTACCCAGTCCCTACATTCACCCAAATATCTTGTCAAAAAAATCAATGCTGCTGTGATTACTTAGCCAAATTCATTAACAAAAATACACTTACCTTTTAGCTCTACAGTATATGCAGGTAGGTTTGAAATACTTCTGTGGCACAGAGTGCAATTAGTTTAGTGAACACAGTAGAACACAGGTACTGTAAATGCAGCTGTCACGCTCATCAGGAATGCACTGTAGAAACTTAACTAGGTTGGGCTGTATTTCTCTGTGTGTAACAGAACACCTGAGAACCAGACTAACCTGCTTCTCAGTTGTCTTTGTTAAGAGCTACCATTACAGAGTTCACAGAAATTACAGGTTTCATTGTAAAGTGGGTAGACAAGTGCCCATTGATTCTGTGAAGATTACAAAATCTTTACATTGACATTTCGACAAGGATATCAAATGTCTATAAACTATATGGGGTATTGGTCTTCTCTTAATTAGACAGCAGCCATTTTAATAAAGAACCCTTGTAGTTTTCTGTCGAGACACACTTTTTTACTGTGCAGGTATTCCCTAACTGAAATAGTCAACCAATGGAACTCCTTGACAGAGGATGTTGTGAAGGCCAAGACTATAACAGGGTTCAAAAAAGAGCTAAATAAATTCATGGAGGATAGGTCCATCAATAGCTATTAGCCAGGATGGCCAGGGATGGTGTCCGTAGCCTCTGTTTACCAGAAGCTGGAAATAGGCAATGGGATGGATCACTTGATGATTACTTATTCTGGTCATTCCCTCTGAAGCACCTGGCATTGGCCACTCTCAGAGGAGAGGATATGGGGCTAGACCCAAAATGGCCATTTTTAGAGTTTGAAGAGAAATGTTTGTAGAAGATGAATAAGCAAAAGTTAATCATACTATAGCATACTCAATATACATCAGCTTTCTACTAAATATATATATGTACATGCTGTTGTGCATTAGCCCAAACCCCTGGGTCCAATTACCCTCCTAATTTGAAGGGATTTGAAATGTAGATTTAGATCCAAATTTGGTAAATCAAACCATCAACCCAGATTTGGGGGGGAAATAATAATCAAATTCAGATCTGAATCTTGCATGTCAGACCCTTTTTTACGTGCTATATATAATCTTGGGGGTAGATTTAGAGCAAATGGGGGTGGGGGAAGGCAAACATGCATAGTTTAATTTTTTACATACTTAAGCAGTCAGGACTACTTACTACTATAATTATATTTTTTATTTATTCTAGACTGGTATGTGTTGGAGAGGGACACAGAGGTGTTCCAGTATTGTCTGAATAACTCCATGAGTGGAATACCATGGTGCTTTTGTTTCCACTTGAAATTTTTGAAGGAATCAAGTGCAACTACTATTTCATGCCTTTCTCCAGTGTTGTTATTTGCATATTAGTGATAGCTCTTATTTGCACTAGATGTAAGCCCCAAACAGACACTCCTGCACCTACATAGAACCCCCCTGAAGCCAGTGTGGCTTCTCACAGGAGCATGGGTCAGTCCATACAGTGTTAATTGCAGATCTGGGACCTAATTTTAATTTAACCCCATACCTACCTGCAGTAGCAACGTTGGGAGCTCTACTGTAGACAAGTCTCTAACAGCTTGCTACTATTTTACCTACTATATCATCTAGGCGTATTCTGAACAGGGTTAGATGACAAGATCAGTTAAAACACCATCAATACCTACATTAGCATTCTCATCACTGCAACAGCTGGTAGAGCTGCACCCGTGGAAATTGGTGGGGGGCTGCTCAAGCCTTATTAGCCCAACTGAGTGACATACATGGAGTAACTGTAATCTACTTCTTTATATCAGGAAATATTTCTAGCTTGTTGAGAGCAAGTTGTAACTAATCTTAGGCAATAGATTTATTATTACACGTGGAAGTAAACTACATATAGTCCACACAAGTAATTATAGTGCCTATGTAGTGCATTTTGATTGCCTGTGAATGTGATGAGATTTCTTTTAAATATCAACTGTTTTGTTCATTTGAAGATTCTACAGCCACTAAGTAGATGGGAGAGACACAGAACCTCCACTTTCAAATCTTTCTTGCTCCGTTATTGTCCCTTCATTGTGGCTATGAGACTTGTTCACATTCATTTCTGGGTTCCCATACCTGTGGTTTTCATGTTGTTTCACCTCTGCAGCAGTTCATGTTGCGAAATACATTACCTTCTATGCCTCACTAAAATGAGTTATGTAGATATGTGCAATTCCTTCTTCCACGCAGCATAAAAGGTGGAAGGGGAAGAGCAATAATCGCACACAGCAATGGGACTAAAGGTGCAATGGGAAGTAGAGTGACGAGATGGAAAGTGCGAAAAATTGGGACAGGCGGTGGGGGATAATAGGCACCTATATAAGAGAGAGCCTCAAATATCGGGACTGTCCCTATAAAATTGGGACCTCTGGCCATCCTAATGGGAAAGGGAAGGGTGGCAACTTGGTATAATCAAGCTGTATAGCCACACGAAAAAATAGACACTGACTTCATACAAGAAAAGGGGATATTGACTGGTGGTAGCAATTGTGGGGGTTAAAATATCCATGCAGGCTGAGGGAAACTAGAGGCCATAGTAATTTACTCTCCAGGAGTGTGTAAAGTCATGACAAACTGCAAATTATTACCAAGTTACATATGACAGGTTAGTAATGGGCCCAGTTAATTGCTGGTGTAACTTCAGTCTTGAAGTCTTCCATCTTGAGGTCTATAAAATCATGAATGGTGTAGAGAAAGTGGATAAATAAGTATTATTTATCCCTTCACATAACACAAGAACCAGGGTCACTCAATGAAATTAATAGGCAGCATCCAGAAGTACTTAAACGTAACAAGCAAACATAAGGAACAATAAACAAGAGGAAGTACTTCTTCACACAATGCACAGTCAACCTGTAGAACTTGTTTCCAGGGAATGCTGTGAAGGCCAAAAGTAAATTTGGGTTGGAAAAAAAAAATAAATTCATGGAGAGGATGCTGAGATTAGGAGAACAGTGGAACCTTGCCTCAAGCAAGAACAGCTTGGCTTTAGGAAAGGACAAGGAACCACAGATGCCATGTTTCTATTAGCCGAGATGGTCAGGGATGCATCCCCATGTTCTGTGTGTCCCTAAGCCTCTGACTGCTAGAAGCTGGGACTAAATGACCACGAATGGATCACTCAATAATTGCCCTGTTCTGTTTGTTCCCTCTGAAGCATTTGGCATTGACCCCAGTTGGAAGACAGGATACTGGGCTAGATGGACCATTGGTCTGACCGAGTGTGGCCATTCTTATGTTCAGTGGAGTTATACCAGAGATAAAATTAGCCTAACTAATACACTTAGTAGTTCTTTTGGTTCACTGCTAATCAGCTGATAATGGGAGCTGTAGTGTATCATTTAGGAGATAGGAGAAACCCACTTTATAGGAAGGAAACTGATTTTATATTGACAACTGGAAAGTATGTAATCCTGTAATGCAGTGGTTCTCACACTGTGGTCTACAGACTTTTTAGTACTCTGCAGAGCCTTTCCTACAACTCTGCAAAAGGAAACGTTAGGAAACNGGGTGGGCGGGTGGGTGTCTCGCTCTCATATGAAGTGCCCAACCCAGTGGAGAAGTGGAAGAACTTCTGCAGAGCTATATTTGTAATCCAGGGGCAGGATAGGCATCTTTTAGTCAGAGTCAAGTGAAATCCAGGTGTGCTACGTGTATAGTGAAATTTTCTGCAGTGTGAGCAATGGTGGCAGAATCTGACCCCAAATGTTTATTTCACTGGATTCTAACATTATCAACCAAATTGAGGGTCAGAAAGGAAATGTTATGTAACATGCACAATCTCGTAATCTTATTTTAAAGGAAGTATGTTAATAACTTTAACATAAACACATACACACAAAATGTAACAACCAACTTGCAGTGTTGGATTCTATTGCTTGGCTTTACCAAATCAGGGTTCTGCCTGCTATTCATAGGGTTACTGAGATAAGTCACTGGGTGCAATTTCAAAAGGGCCCAAGTGTGTTGGAGCCCAAGTCCAGTTGCAAGCCAATGGAAATGAAGTTTTTAAATTATTTAGGCCATTTTGAAAATACCATCCACTATGACTTTTAGGGACTTGAACTCTGAGTCCCTAGTCTGTGTAGCTTGATGTTTTTTCACAAAAGATTCAACACTTATTTTAAAAAATGATAACATTGTAATCTTTTCCCCCCATTTTCCAGTGTCTCATTTCAGAACACAGTCATTGCCCATTTTCCCCCTTTAAAAATGAAAATCTTTTAGTACATGTAAAGTCATATTTAAATAGAATCACTAGCCTTTTACACAATCAACCTTTTTCTGCTCAAATACCTATAGCCACCATCCTTTTTCTGTTGTGAGTAATTAAGCATTGTGCAAGACACTTTTAACAAGGCTTTGATTGATCATCAGTTGGATCACTGACAGACTGAAAGCCATCTGTACCTCCCAGAGTGAGTGATAGGTGGGTCTGTGCCAACATTGTGTGTAACACATGAAGCCAACTCAAGCAAGCAGTGCCTTCTGGCCCTTGTAGTTTTTCTTCCTCTTCCCCTTGTCTCATCATCTGAGGTCAGGTTGTCATGAAAGCATCCATCATTATCTTCTGGCCGAGGAAGCAATAAGGTCCACCTGCTTACCGTCTCCTTTGATGCAATCCATCCATCACTTCCTTGACTTTTCTTGGACTCTCTTTCCTACCACTTGCTCCTGCCGTGCTATCCTCACCAGGTCCTTTTCATTCATCCTCTGTATGTGACTGAACCATCAAAGTTGCATTCCTAGATTTTGTCAGCCACATCACACTTTGATTTCCATCCTAATGCTTCATTTTAAAATCTATCTCTTTATGACTCTTTTGATTGCATGCAGACACCTAATCTTGAACACCTGTTGGCCCTGAATCTACTGTTTCTTTACCATCCATGCTTCTGCATGGTACAGCATTGTGGGGTGCCCCATTGTTCTGTACAGCTTGGCTTTCGGTCTCCGTGACATACATTTGTCATGTGCAGCCCCTGAAATGTTAGTCCACACTCTACCACCATTCCCCAGTCTGGACTGTATGCCATGTTCACACTTGCCATCTTCCATAACCCAGTCACCAAGGTACTTGAACTGGTCAGTCTGTTAAGTCATGTGCTCCATTAATCTCTACATCCTGTTTCCATGTGCCATCTTTACTGACGCGCCTGACCTCAGTTTTAGTCATGCTCATTTTCAACCCTTGCCAGCTTAACTGGCATTTAGGTGGTCATTTGAGGATGCCTTTATTTCTATGTCATCTACATATAGCAGCTTCTCACCTTTTCCTGTGGGATCTTCCTGCTGACATAATCCATCAATATGATAAACAGCAGTGGACCTGAGGCCCAAGCCCTGTTGCAGTCTGACTTTCACTTCAGAGGAACTTGTTCCAAAACACATTCTGATCATTGTTTTAATGACCTGTATAGTACACCGCCACCTTGATATAACACCACCCGATATAACACGAATTCAGATATAAGGTGATAAAGCGGTGCTCGGGGGAGGGGGGCGCTGCACACTCTGGTGGATCAAAGCAAGTTCAATAAACACAGTTTCACCTATAACGCGGTAAGATTTTTTGGCTCCCAAGGACAGCATTATATCGAGGTAGAGCTGTATATTTCACGATAGTTATTAAATCCTCAGACTCTCCATATTTCCTCAGCACTAGTGTAAGCATCCTTCTGTCCAGTTTATCATATGCTTTTTCTAGGTCTATGAAAGCATAGAAGCTGTCCTGCTAGTGCTTTAGCCTTTTGTCTATCTCTTGATGAATTGCAAACATGGCATCTGTGGTTTTTTGTCCTTTCCTAAAGCCAAACTGCTCTTGTTGGAGGAAAGATACCACCATTCTCCTAATTTTAGCATCCAAGATGTGCTCTAGTGTCTTCATTTCAGTCTGCACTAACGTTATCCCTCAATAGTTCCATATTCATGAGTGTTGCTCTTCTTATGTATTTAGACCAAGGCAGAGTTGCACCAGTCTTCAGGAATTCTTTTGTCATGCCATATTGCTGTAACCGCTTTGCTCATCCATTTTATGCCTCTCTCACCTGAGATTTTCACCCCATCTGTCATTCTGGCACTTGTAATCCAGAAGGACAATGGGAGCTGTAGAGTGGGCGGGAATGAATGCTGAAAAGGTGGCAGCAAGATAAAAGTGCTTTTCTTATTTATAAGGCAGAAACCAGGAGAAAGGCAAAACATAAGTGTGGTTTTGCTGTTCAATACTGTACCTCTGAAAATTAGGCCACTTACTTTGATGGTTAAATGTGGATTTAAGTGCCTAACAGTATTAGTTCTGAAAACAGTGGCACTGAATAAACCCAAGCCTTTTTTGTGCTTTTTAGGCTTAGCCACATGTTGAAACAATGCAGAGTGATACTGCTCCAAAGGGAATTCTGGGGAAGCCACCCAAGGTTGTGCATAGGTGCCTGTTTTATGGAACTTGACTGGTGCACTGGTCCCATTCCCCTTGGTCACATGGAGAAATCACTCTTTACGTTCTCTGTATCATGGAATTGCAATACTGACAAGCCCTTTCACAGTATGAATGGGGTAATTGTTCTTGTGCACACTCTCCCCTTCTGTAACTTAGATGGGGTCTCATATATATATATATAAAATATGCAAAATAAAATAATATTTTCTGCATAAATAATTAGGGATCAAGTAATATATTTAAAATTATCATGCCTCTATGTATTTAAACCCGTGTTTTAACTGTGAAATATATAAAAAGTATAACTAATGGTTTCCACAGCTACAGTGTTTCTAGAGTTTTGGAAAAGGCGGAGAGCTGTGCTCACCTATGACTGGGATCTCATAGACTGGGAGGATGAAGAGGTAAGATTGCAAATAAGCAATCTAATGATGATCTTGTTATCAACACAATGAAGTAATAATGTCTCATGCTTTGCTAGGACAATTGAATTTGCTATATAACACTGGGGCAATAGATCAATAATGTATCTTGCAAGCAGAGGTGCATCCAAATTAAAATACTACTCTTCGCTTGGCAAAGTTCATTCTTCCCTTCTGTCGGAAGGGCAACAGTACTCCTTTTGTTTAAGCAGGGTATGTGAATAATAAAAAAAAAAATTCTAAGTGCCCATATTTAGTGAAGTGTGATGGGGGCAGCCAGGAATATCTGTTTGGAGTAAGCAGGCCCTTTAAGAGGGATTTAGGTTCCAGCTCTGGCCCTATCCCAGTGTAGCCTAAAGCTAAGGGATTCTGGAACTTGTAGACCTGAGGGACTGTTGAATGTGCAGCAAAGTATTCTGGGAACAAGGTGATGGATAAAAAGAGCTCCCTTCTCCCCACAAAGGGGACACCAGGGAAGAATCAAGAAATATTGTGTGGCATTCTGCTATTGGGTCCCTCCAGACAAAGAGCCCACCTCAGTGGCTAGGGAAGAGTATGCTATTTGGAGCTAGAAACCCAAACACAGCAGGGACCTTTTTCTGCATTCATTGCTAATCAGCCTTCAACTCTCCTGATCCCTTTGCACCACAAGTTCCTGATTCAGCCCAGAATCAATCCATTCCGGAAAAAGGCCAGATCCTAGACCTAGAACCACTCTTAAAGGGCCAGGTCGCCCTATTTCAGTCTGCCATGGACACCAGCAAGTAGTCCTACCCCTTTGAACATCCCATGAAATTTGCTCTGTAAGTCACAAGTGAACATTGATGTAATGGAAGTTAAGGCTACTCACCTCTAGGATAATGAGTGAAATTTGGTCCAAATTAATTGAGGCCCAAAGTCATTTTCCCCTCATGGCTCTTCTGGAACCTCTTGGAGATGAGTTGATGATGTTAGTCTAGTTCTTAATGAACATTTTCCACATCACAAAAATCACCACCACAACAGTTTTCTTAGCAATCTCAACAGAGAAACCAGTGATTGAATCTACATGGCAACCCAACTCCCTTTCACCCCTGGAGGTGATTCTTCTAGCACCTTGTCTGATGAGTGAGGAAAAACTTTTACCGCCATGATTTGTGCTGCTCCTGATCTCGTTGTGAATGTAATGACATGCCTCAGAGGCTCTCCAATTCAGCCTCTTTCAAGGGCAGTTATTTGGATATTTACTTTAAAAATATGTGAAGCACTTTGGGATGAAGGGAGCTATGCAACTGCCAGTCATTATCAATGTAGAATGTTTATACTGAACGCCTGATGCTTTGCTACTTCAGTTGAAGCAAATCTATGTCATTGCAGGAAGAGCTGCGCCCCCAGTTTGAAGCGAAATACTCCCAAGTGGAACGAGTAAATCCCATCACAGGAAAACCTGAACCTTTTCAACCCTTCCCTGATAAACTTAGTCGACTGATGGTGTCTGTCTCAGGAATATTCTTCATGGTAAAGTTTGAGTAGCAGCCATGTTAGTCTGCATCCGCAAAAAGAACAGGAGTACTTGTGGTACCTTAGAGGCTAACAATTTTATTTGAGCATAAGCTTTTGTGGGCTACGAAAAGCTTATGGTCAAATAAATTTGTTAGTCTCTAAGATGCCACAAGTACTCCTGTTCTTCATGCTTAAGTCTCTAATGATATTGGAAGGCCACTCTAAGCCTTATTTTGATATCAGCCAATGTAAATCAGGAGTGCTTCCACTAAAGTTAATGGAGTTACAGTGGCGTAATGTGTAAGTGAGATCAGATCAGGCATAACTCTTGTTAATGTTCGATGGATTGGTGGTGGTTTGGGGTTCTTGGGTGTGTTGGTGGAGGTTGCACCTTTAGAAATTAGCACAAATATAATACAGTCAGCATTTGTCTTTATATAGTAACAGAGATTTTTGTTTTCAGCAGTCTAGTATTTTGTCTTTAATCTAAGACTGCTCCGTGAAACAAACTGGGCTCTCTCTTTTTTAAGAGCACTCAATAATCTATTGATCTTTATTTCAGCTGTTTATTTTAATAGATATTTTATTCTTCTAATTACACATGCATTTATTTTACTGCAGATTTCTTTGGTACTCACTGCAGTGTTTGCAGTTGTGGTCTATCGCCTGGTAGCTATGGAACAATTTGCATCCTTCCAGTGGTATTTTATCAAAAAGTATTGGCAGTTTGCAACATCTGGCACTGGAGTCTGTATCAATTTCATGATCATCATGTCACTTAATGTAGTAAGTTTTTAAAAACTTTTTAAAAGAGGGATACGGTTTTTAAGTGATACGTTGCATTTTTTCAAAACTAGTTACTGTATAATTGTAACTCAAGTAACTTTGGTAACAGAGTGAAACAAAAACAGTTTATAAACTCTCTGCACATTTCAGTACTGTAACAGTTTTGTAACCATTTTGTTACAAATAGCTGATTGTTTAACACATTCTTGTGTTCCTAAACATGTATTTTATTAATTTATATAGAAAAATGTCTGCACATTATTTATTTGCATTACAATAACATGCAGAGATGGTGTTGTAATTGCTTTTGTTAAATAGCATGCTGTTGTTTCAATGGTTTTTGAGCTGCCTGTGCAATTCCTCACTACAAATATTTGACCGTACCGCTAAGTCTCAATGGTGACACAGAACACCATTTTTACATTAGCAAAATCCACTGCTATCCAATATGGAATTGTGACATCAATGCCATATCCAATAGGGGACGTGTGAGAGGAGGAGAGCATCTACAAATTTAGGACTTCACAATCAATATAAAGTGTTCCAAAAACCTCCAAATGTTTCACAAAATACTTCACAATTATTTTCAGTGATTTTACAGAAGCAGAGGAAATAAATCTATTCATTCTAAATGGACTGAAGTGGTGTCCTTTCTAACTGAGAATTCTAGAACCTCTCCCAAATTTAAAAAGTTTCCTAATAATGAAATCAAGATTCTCCCATTTCTACTTTTCAACTCAGCTGTGTTATCAACTTTTTAAAATCTTAGAGGCGTTGCAGAATATGGTTTTAGTTTAGCTTTCTTCTACTAAAATACATGTTTATAAGTTAAAATGTCTACAGTATTAGCAGATTTCATATTAGTATTAAATGTCCTCTGTCACTACTAATGTTATTAATCATTTCTCTACTATGAAATTAGAAGTGTAAATAGGTAAAGATTAGGAATTATGTAGCATTGTAACTTCTTCTGTTATCTGCTCAGTAGATAGCATTCTTCAAAACAGTCTCTCCAAACTTCTTTTTGAAATTATTAATTATCCTATTTCCGGTTCATGAAAAGTACTTACCGAGTGCACAAGGAAAACAAAGCTATTGAAAACATGGAGACACTCCTGAGAACATTTGTGCTTTTACAAAGTCAGTTCTGTGTTAGGGCTGAAGTTTGTTTTAGAAGAATGGGTGGGGATCATGACTGTACTATTAAATAGACAAGTAAGGCAAATGCTAATTAAACGATTCCATGTACAAATGAATGCAAAAGGAAATCTTAGTGTAAAAAATCTGTGGTTTCTCTCTACTTTCAAACTAGTCACATCCATTTATTCCTAATAATAGGGGGAAAACCCATGAATGCTCATGCAGATATCTGTTTATACATTAATATTTTTGTTAATATGTATTTGCATGAAAAGTATTCCTACAGCCATCTCAAAATCTTTGTAGATATGGACACATCAAATCAGAAAATAGATCAATACCATCTGCAACTTAAGTGACCAGTCACACACAGTAGATAGCAAATGAAAAATTGCAAATAATTTGAGCATTCTGTGGACTGCAATATATTTCTATAAATCATTAATAGATTAATTCAAGCTATGAACATAAAAATCTAATTGTGTTTGTGGATAATTAGCCAAGAGGGACTAGAGGGAAAAGAGGGACTAAAATAAATGAATAATTTTTTCATTGCAAATAGTTAAGATTCCTGTATCATCTTGCCCTCATCCCAATTATCTTGATGTTGTAGGACAGTTAAATTCTTGTTTCCTTCAAATGCTTATTTTTATTCATTATTTAATAGATATCCTGATATTTTAACAATATATAATCTTTGCTATAATTTATGCTGTTTCTTATTTCTATTTCAGGTATATGAAAAAGTTGCCTATCTCCTAACAGATTTAGGTAGGTGCATCTTTAATGCTGGCATACTCCTCATCAGTTATACTGTGTAACTTTGTATTTCAATATCAAATCATCAAAAACATTTTTAACATGCATAGTACTGTGGTGTCCTTTCCCAAACTATTAACTGCCTGCCAACTACAGAGAAAACTATTACCTAGCATATGTTTAAAAAAAAAAAAAGAGCTGGGGGGAGAAAATTGTTGGTAAATGGCCACTAGAGATGACCAAATCCCTAGATCAGGAGATACCTCTTCCCTCACCCCTCTAAACCCACCCCACGTCAGACCTTAGAGAAGTTTGGATCGCAGATGAACTGTGCAATGGTGGGCCATTTCTAGAAGCCCTCATCTTGCAGTCTGCTTAGTATAGGGGGACAGCTAATATCCATAATGGAATCCCATTGAATTCAGTGGAGCTCTTCATGCACTCAGGTGTCTCCCCTGTGTGGATCAGATTGTACAATCAAAGCCCAAATTGTTCCTTCTCCTAAATACAGATAACTTTTGATTTTCATCCAGCTGTATCAGAATTGTTAATATTTTGTGCCCCAGGATAAATTCTTTTTCATTTTCAAATGCTGTCAAGCAAAGTTGGAAACCTGAAAAGAATAGAAAGGGGAGATGTGTCGAATTAGGATTGTGCCATGTCCATTGGTCTCAGTTAGTGGAAAAAAACTCCTCTCCCTTTTCCAGACAAATATTCTGACTAGTGCTGTGTGAGACCTGGGATTTACATTTCATGAACAATTTCCTGATTTTGACATTTGTTTTCATTCCAAATTGGGATACAACAAAAAAATTCAAAATTTCCCCTGAATTTTTCAAAAAAATCATTTAGGGTTAATTGGAATGTTTCAATTTCAACTTCTTAGTGTTTTTATTTTATATTATATTTTAAAAAGTTACAAACAAAGCAAAATATTCCATCTAAAAATGTGTAATAGGAATGTTTTGACCTTATCAAAATGCTATATAAAATTTTTTAAATTAAATGTCAAAATTGACACATTCCCACTTAAAGTTTGGTTTCGGCTAAATAGCATTTTCCACTGGAAAATCTTTCCATCAAATTTTTGACCAGCTGTAATTTTGTCTCTTTAAAAAGAAACTAATAATAAAACTTCCAATCACAATTCAGTCAAAAAAGTTGTGATCAGAGAGGCTACTTTTTAAATTTCCAATCTGGTGCTGTGTGAATATTTTATCCTTAACATTTCATCTGATGTGTTCTATCCAATTTAATGATATAGTTCAGGGGTAGGCAACCTATGGCACGTGTGCCGAAGTCGACACACGAGCTGATTTTCAGTGGCACTCACGCTACCTGGATCCTGACCACCAGTCCAGGGGGCTCTGCATTTTAATTTAATTTTAAATGAAGCTTCTTAAACATTTTAAGAGCCATATTTACTTTACATACAATAATAGTTTAGTTATATATTATAAACTTATAGAAAGAGACCTTCTAAAAACGTTAAAATCTGTTACCGGCACATGAAACCTTAAATTAGAGTGACTAAATGAAGGCTCAGCAAACCACTTCTGAAAGGTTGCCAATTCCTGATATAGTTGATTATGCTGTAATTCACAAAAAGAAGTGTCTTTCAATTTAACAGGAGGCTGCAGGATTTGTACATGTGCTATACTAAAGACATGGTAATTCTCCACACAGAGGAGACTACAAAAAAGTTTTAACTGAGGCGCTTGATGCCCTACATTTACTAGTAGTGCTTTACATGAAACTCCACTTTACTTACTAATTGATAAGTGACCAGGGGTTTGGAAGGACCCACAAATATTTGATAGTCATTGGACTCATCCAAGTTAGTTTATATAATCTTGTGCCCAGTTAAATTCAGATTTTACCCTAACTGTTTGTAAATGTCTAAATGTTTCTATCAAAGCACTTTGTTGAATACTACAGAGGACAAAGCTTTGATTTGCTAGAGCTGTTTTTTCTATTATACATGAAAAGTTCTTTTGACATTTGGTGTAATAGAGCATCAGTTATCCCTTTCATAATATGGCTTCTGGTCCTGTAGAAGTAGGTCATGATGATGTAAGTTTTCTTTCCATACATAATAGACTTTGGAAAAGTGTTTATTAGTGAGGAAAGTGTAGAATGACTTTTTATTGCTCTAGTGTTCCTAGATACTTCCTGAACGCAGGGCTTGGCTACACTTGCAAGTTAGGGCACCCAGGGCTGATCTCATGCGCTCTAACTCCTGAGATGTCCACACTGGCAAGGCACCTAGAGCACCTGGACTCTGCAGCTGGAGCATTCCTGGTAATCCACCTCCACGAGAAGCATAGAGCTTGCTACGCCCTGGCTGGAGCACCGGGGTGTCAGTATGAATGCTGTGTTGCATTATTGTGCTGTGATTGGCCTCCAGAAACATCCCATAATCCCCTGAAGTCAAGTGGCCACTCTGGTCATTGTTTTCAACTTGGATGCAGGCATGCAGCTATCCCCTTTCAAAGCTCTGTTTCTGACAGCAGGCATGCTTATCTGCTCCAGGACAAAGCAAACCACTACTGTGGAATACTGCTGCTGCTGAGACCTGCGTGTGTGTGAGAGAGAGGTGGGGGAGGGAGGGAGCTGGGGGCTGATTTTGGGGTTTCCTCCTGCTGCTGTCTGAATTTACAAGACAGCATACTGACACATTCTCTGTCCCCCAAAACACACTGTCTCTCCCCCTACATACATACAACACAGTCCTTGTCACACTCCACCCCCCCCCCATTTCAAAAGCACACTGCAGCCACTTGCACACTGGGATAGCTACCACAATGTACTGCTGTCTGTGGCTTTGCAAGAGCTGCTAATGTGGCCACGCCACTGCACTTCTAGCTAATAGTGTAAACACATAGCAATGCTTTCCCTGCTGCTGTCTCCAAGAGCTGGCTTAACTCCCGGTACTCTTCATCTGCACGTGTAGCCAAGCCCTCATTACAATAAATAAAAGAAAGGGAAGAAAAAAACAATAACTGGTGTCAACAGGCTGGGATCTTCCAACGAAATGCAAACCACATCCTTATAATGTTTGTTTATTTTGTTCCTAAGCAACCATATAAACGTTAGAGGATTGAATATCCCATCCAGTGTTTGAAAAGTGCACACACCCTATCTCAGTTAATTAATTCTGCTTGTTCTAGTTAAACAGCCCACACCTAGACTCTGAAAGGGTTTCTATTAAAGAACTCAAAGAAAAAAATACAGTTGTTTTTTCACTGAAACAACGTGACTACATCTATTTTAAACACTCCAAAGTGTACTTAGTGATTTCATGGTGAATCTAAATCACTTATCCACATATTTTATGGCATAATTAGTTTTTTAAAAGCAGTGAAAAATGTCAAAATTGAAAATTTCAATAATTAACAACCAGTTCTAATTAAGATAGAATTCCTGCCCTAAAAATCCTAAAATCTACTTGCAAAGAGTAGAAGAGAGGAATTAAATACAATCTTTGAGGTGTTTCAATGCAGATTTATATTTGTAGTTAAAAAATATAAATAAAAAACCAATTCATTCCATCTGCCTCCATGCTTTTGTCAATTGGCTGACACCTTAGAGGCATCATGACAGAGTTGAGTGTTGATGAGAGAGTAGAGTCCTTGTGGACACACTGAGGGAATATGTTCCCCCACATAAGGAGTAGTGTGGAATAAGGCATGAAAATGTTTGAGAAGCAGATAGGTAGAGGTTGCTGCCAGTTCTGATCACTTCACTGCTTGTCTACCATGTCATTGTGTATTGAGTGCTGATGCTAAGCACTATCCTGCACAACTGCTGAGGAGAATCAAAGAGTTACGGTGGGGAAGGTAATATCTTTTATTGGACCAACTTCTGTTGGTGAGGGAGACAAATTTTTGAGCTACACAGAGCTCTGCCTCGGATCTGGGAAATGTACTAAGAGAAGAATCAAAGCATCTCAACATGTCTCAAAAGATTAAAAAAATTGAAGATTCAAACTGAATTCAAAAAGAGAGCCATCAAAATGGAGAATGAAGCTTTCACTGGAAGTTCTGTTGTGTTGCACAGCTCAAGGACACCATTTTTGATTTGTGCATAGAACCACGCTGGTCACAGCTGGGGTAGGAGTTTTGTGGCCCTCTCACTGCACACTGTACTGAGGGAAAAATAACCTTTTACTCAAAGGGTTAAATTAATTTGAACCCTATCATTTCTTCTATAGGAGACTCTGGAACTCTGTAAGACACTTGCAACTTCATTTCATTTGTAAATGTGTATTGTGTACTATGTCACTCCTTTTAGAGCATCCTAGAACGGAATCTGAATGGGAAAACAGTTTTGCCTTGAAAATGTTCCTCTTCCAGTTTGTCAACTTAAACAGCTCAATCTTTTATATTGCTTTTTTCCTTGGCAGGTAAGTTGTTATTGGTCATGATTTTATTACATAAGAATAGGAGGGAAATGCATGCCAGACTCTTAGTACTAGATATTTCATTATGGTAATGTATTAAATTGCAGTAAAGAAAATGTTTTAACATGATAGATAGATGTCAGAATCAGAAAAGTTTGTGGAACTGAGTATAAACTAAAGCCAAAACTTTCAAACATGGGTATAAGTGTAAGATCTTAAAATCATATTTTTTCTCAGAGGTGCTGAGCACCTGCTGTTCTCATTGACATCAATAGGGATTGGGGATGCTCAACAGCTCTGAAAATCAGGACAGTTATTTAGATACCTAAATACAGATTTGTGTCTAACATGCTGATAAATTTCAAAAGCTGGGCCTAGCTCTATCCCTTTTTTCTCATGTCTCCTACTGGTAATATTTCCTGGAAAACAAATCCTATAAGTAGCAAGTGCTATGTAGTGGTTCACAGACAGGATTGGGAGCCAGGATTCCTGGAGTCTATTTCTGTACCTGTTGCTTATTCACTGTGTAAACTTGGGAAATCCTCTTGACCTTGCTTTATTTTCACCATTTTTAAAATAGGTTTGATGATATTTGCCAGCCTTACAAGACTGTTGGAAATACTAATTAATTGATGTCTACAAAACATTTGAGTTCTTTAAGTGGAACTGCCAAGTTTTATGATGATGGTTCAGTTAAAGATGGAAAAAATAACCTCTGGCTAAAATATCATAGAATTACTCTATTTAACTATAAATTATTAAACATATTAAAACAAGCTGCAGGGGATATTACAGTTCATGCTAATTATATTAGATGCTTCTTTGTGCCATCCATTTTATGTCTTTTATCCTTTTCTAGCTTGCTAAATCCAGTATCCTGTAAGATCCAGAAGTTCCAGTCCTTCATTTCTTTCTCAGATGAAATTTTCATTTAAGTCATTAGGAGTTTTGCCTGACCAGGAATTACATATAGAGCTATTAGAACTGTGAAAAGGATTTATTACAAATATCTGTTTGTAACAGAGATTGACGTGAAATGCACACTGCAATCCTGGAGCTTGGGTCTGCATGTGCTGATCCCTGTGCCTGTGTGGATCCTCATGGACTGCATAGGTGTAATGGTTTGCCTTCCTGGAGCCACTACAGAACTGGGAGGCTTGAATTTCTAACATCTCAAAGTTCAGGGTGTATGAATGCAGGGGGCGGTTTCTGCACATTTTAGAGTTTGGGGCTACCTGCAAAATGTAGATGTCTGTACCAGTTTGGATTCTGAAATAACTCCTACACCCTTTCCCCTCCATAGTTAAGGCTCTCTTTAGATACCATATTTTAGCACACGGCCTTCAGCCGCTTATCATTTAAACTGTTTATAGTTAACAGGTTTGGTCAATGGATGAAATTCAACAATTCTAGTAATACAAAATGTTATTGGAATTTCCATTAAGAAACAAAAATCTCATTTTACAGATTTGCAGGTCGGCCAGGAAAATACAACAAACTTTTTAATAGATGGAGACTGGAGGAGGTAAACAATCCCATTATTTTTCCTTGTAAAATCTCTATGTGCAAAAAGGAAACTCTAGAATGTTTAAAAGACATAAACTATAGTCATGTGTAAGATTTATTCTTCCATTGAAGTGCAATGAGGAAGGACATACCTTTTTTCATAGCAGAGGATTGGCAACCAGAAAATATGGCTTCCCTTCTGAGCTCTCAGCTTTGCTATGCAACTTTGGGCTGGCAGCTCACTTCTCTGTGCTTCAGTTCCCCTACCTGTGAATAGGAGGCAGCAATGCTACCCTATCTGACAGGCTTGTTTGGAGGTCTAAATCATTAATATTTCTGAGGACTGTCGAGATTCTTGGATGGAAGGCAAAACAGAAGTGCAGCCTATTATTGTTGATAGGTTCTTAAGTTTGCCCTAATGTGAGAGTACTATTTTCAAAATTAAAATCAAAGTTTTCAAACCTGGGGACATAAAGATGCTAAACCACACCACTTCCTCGATTTCAGTGGAGGGCTGAGGTTACTCAGCGTCTCTTGAAAATTACGCCTCTTCTGTTTACATTCCTGTATATAGATTTAGGAGCCTACTTTTAGACACACAGGTCTGAAAAAGTTGGCATCAGTTATTAGATATGATTGATATCTCATTACCTAATCAAAACACACATTTTTTGGTAAATTGAATGGTTTAAGATTTAGAGACATGCATGTCCAAGTCAATAGTATGAATTCAGCTTAGGTCATTAGAGATCAAATATTGCTTCATTCTGTTGCATGTTTATTGGCTGATGTGAAATGAGTTGGTGGTGCCATCCAGAAGACAAGTGTACATATCACAGCCATTGCCCTTTACAGTAATTTATGGCAGAAAAATTCAATGGGCATGGAGATTTATCCAAACTCTCATTCAAAAAAAGGTTGTCCCCATCATACAGGGTTGACTGTATTGGAAGTACAGTAGTGGAAGCAATAGGAAATATCTTAGCGCATACTGTACTACTTCTGTGGGTAGTTTAAATCTGTTATCTTTCAAAAGCATTAAAATTCATTTTTAACCACTGTTAAGTAAAGCAAAGTAAAAATATACACCATTGCCCATTTTTCCTAGAAATATCTTTAAAGTACAGTAGTGAAAGCCTAGCTCCATTGAAGTCAATGGCAAAACTCTAGTTGATTTCACCCTAGAAATTTAAATATTTCCCATTCATCCAGGCTGCACATGTAAAAACTAAGGAAATGCTTTAAAATATAGAAGTGTTTTAAATATATATATATATTAATACTAGCGCAATCAAGCAATTTAAATAATTGCAATTAATCTTGTGATTAATCGCACGATTAAAAAAATTAATGATTAATCATGCTGTTAATAGAATAACATTTATTTATATATTTTTGATGTTTTCTACATTTTCAAATATACTGATTTAAATTAAGCACAGAGTACAAAATGTACAGTGCTTACTCTATTTTTATTACAAATATTTGCACTGTAAAAAACAAAAGAAATAGTATTTTTCAATGCACCTAATACAAGTACTGTTTGTCTTAGCGATTGTCTGAACAAGAAGTAGGACTGAGTGGACTTGTAAGCTCTGAAATTTTACATTGTTTTGTTTCTGATTGCAGTTATGTAACAAAACAAATCTACATTTGTAAGTTACACTTTCACGATAAAGAGATTGCACTACCGTACTTGTATGAGGTGAATTGAAAAATACTGTTCTATCATTTTTACAGTGCAAATATTTATCAAAAATAATCATGTAAAGTGAGCACTGTACACTTTGCATTCTGTGTTGTAATAGAAATCAATATATTTGAAAATGTAGAAAAGCCATCCAAAAATATTTTATTAATTTCCATTAGTATTCTATTGTTGAACGGTGTGATTAATTGCAATTAATTTTTTTAATCGTGATAAATTTTTTGAGTTAATCATGTGAGTTAACTGCAATTAATCAACAGTCCTAATTAATATATAACTTTTTTCCTCTTCCTTCAGTGTCATCCTAGTGGCTGTTTGATAGATCTCTGCTTGCAGATGGGAGTTATCATGGTTTTAAAACAAATGTGGAACAACTTCATGGAACTGGGTTATCCGTAAGTTCACTCACTGAGAGCCTTATTTTATCAAAATATGATCATACCCTGTGCAACAGTAGGAGAAAAAGAAAAAGTCCAACTATAGGTGAGGGTAGATTATGGCTTTTAATTGTAAATCTTAACTAGCTAAGCAAAAGTGATGCCTTACCATACGGCTGTAACGGTTGTACGGGGAAGTGTATGTTCACAATACCTGAAACACAGAATACTAAATGATTTGTTTTAAATCTCTTGAGCTTCATACAAGCCCCAGCACCTGGTTTCCTGATACATGGGCTTGAGTACCAAAGTTTGGATCCATATGTGGATCTCAATATGTACCAGATCTGAAGATTTGGTATAGATCGTTATAGAAAGAGAGGGACACATGCAGAGTTTGGATGTAGATCCATATTTTACTGAGGATCAGGGATGTTAGGATACAGAGTTCTGGCTCAGACCCCAAATTTGCAACACAAGCTGTACTCCAGATTCTGTTGCACCATTTTAAAAGCATTTTACACATGCACATGGATTTTAGTGTGCTCTGAAAATTATAAGCAGCTTATTTTGAGGAGATTACATTTCTGGAGCCCCTTAAGCAAATGGCTGCTAATTTGCATCACAAAGTCTACCCCAACTCATCTTGTGGGATACCTATAATCAAGATGACCTCCCTGAGCACCTAGAACACATTGATTATTAAAATTAGTCCCCTATTTTAGGGAAGAGTGGTTTCTGAGGAGCCCTTTGACCAGAAACCATCACTTGCATTCTTATTTCTATCCCTAGACCTAAGGTTGAACAGCAATATTATGGTGGTGTGGTAGCTCCACCAAAGTTAAGGATGAACCCGTATTTCCATTCTAACGAAGTGGAAAAAAAAGTTCTGCAAAAAATCTTTCTTTTGGATTAGAGTGTCAAGTCAAAATATTTATGGTAGATTGTGCTCTGCTTGATTTTTCTATAGAAGTTTATGGGTGGGGGGTGAATATTGTTTGAGGTTTGCTATGACTTTTTTTTATATAGGGCCATGTGACTAAAATTTTTGAAATATCTAATGTTTCCTTCAGACCCCTTTTCCCCAGAAACTACAGCACTTTGAGGAGTGAAACTGGTAGCTGTGATCCTTTGGTTTGTGTAGACAGGCTGCAATGTTGTATAAAGTTGAATGTTTTCTGTGTTTATTTTTTATAATAAATATAAGTTACTGTTTTGACTGAAGACAGTATCCTGGCATCACGTTGATCAGTGCTGAACTTACACCAGCCCTTAGCACTAGGCTCTCTTTTATGAGGTGTTTCCTGATGCTCATTGCAGCCTCTTTGACCATGCCAATGTTGAATCACAGTTACTTACTTTTATTTGATCACACAGTCTCCTTGTTCCAGAACAGGTGAGGTTCAGACTGCTTCCGAGAGTCTTTCATCTTCTCTCTACTTAATTAATGCTGTTTTCCTTGACAATATTGCCAAAGTAAAACCTGAGTATGCATGTGGATTTTAGAGCACTTTGAAATAACAGCTCTTGAACCAGAAGCTTTGCTCTCAAGGCAATACTTCCAGAAGGAGCACCCGAAGAATTCAGGTAGAGGAGGGCCACTAATGTGCCCAACGCATATTCTCAGAAATCTGCATAGAGCAGGATTCAAACTCAGAGCTCAGGAGAGCATAGAGCAGGACTCAAACTCATAGAGCTCAGGTAAAGTTTGGAAGTTCCATTCCAAACTTTACCCTAACACCTTTTTTTATATGTTGCTTTCCTCAAAAAGGCAATGGGTGCTGGACCCAGAGTTCAGTTCCATGCAGGTGATATCCCTTTGAGAAGGATACGAGCCATAGTTTGAGTCCCAGATGTGTGCAAAAAAATTTGTTATAAGAACCATAAAATGTTTGTCATCTGACTTCAGTGGGAAGCTCTATCCCAGGAACCTCTTGCTCAGATGACCTCAAATTTGGACCACTAACCTTGCCCCAGATCCTCACCTAGCACAGCAATTCATCACATCAGTCTCAGTAAACATGTGGATTTTAGAGCGCTTAATAAAATTGGCTATTGAACAGTAAGCTAGTCTTCACATTAACTAGAGTGGTGCCATTGTCCCACTATAAAACAATCCATGCTCTGTGACCAAAAAAGGATTCCCTTCACCAGCTTCTTGTTTTGTATGTTAGCTTTAAAAACACAAGTGGAAAAGCACAAAAGTTCAGTTTGAGAAAACATTAAAAACACGCTGCTCCCCTCCTGTGTCAGATGGATGCTGTAGATAATGTAAATAGAATTTAAATGATCTAGTCCCTCTAAAATAGCTTTTCCAAAAAGACTTTTTCCTTGTTATTGCACCTCCCCCATCAGATGCTGTGGGCTTGTTGTTCCCAAGTACAGCATTAACTGTTTCTCAGCAATAAGGGTTTATGGAATACTTGAGCCTTTTAAATTGTTTAAAATTAATTATCTTTCACAACCTGTGCAGCTTCTAAAGAGAACAGTTAGGCCAAGATTTTCAACATCTTTAAGACATTGGAAGAGTATGCTACATTTCTTGTGACATCAAATTATAGTCCAGAGTTTCTGCCTTGAAACTCTGTCCAAAAAGCTGTGTTCATTCCAGCAACCTGATAAAAACGTTTAGGGCACTATACAGTTGCTGCTAGATCTGAAACACTGAATAGAACAAATATTTGAGAGCAGGCTTCCTTAGTTCATTATTTCCTCATTCACAAAGCAATAGTCTGGGCATTCAGACAAGGCCTTTGTTTATCCTTGAGATCTTTTCAGCAGCAAAAGAAAGGAGGTGCCAAAGGATAAACTGGATTTCGAAATGAATAACAGCAAATTGACAAAGCTAATAAACACTTTCCAGCCCAGTCCCTTTTCAACCAAGTGAGAATTTTGCCTCCCTAAAGTGTGTATTCAAGTGACTTCCAAATCAGAATACACAATTGCAGTCTCTGATTTCAAGCTGCGCAAGTTGAAATAATACTTAACACTTACATAACCATTTTCATTCATCTGAGAAGCTTTTTACAACCTTTTGCTGATTATTATTATTATTATTATTATTTTATTATATAAACAACTCCCCCATCAGATAACCATTGCATAACATCATAAGGGCTGGCCACAATCTTGCCTTATATTTATAGTTTCCCCAAAACCTTTTTAAAGGCACATCCTTGCTACAGGAGAAAACAATGTTCTTTAACAAGTACTCTTTCAAGAAGGCTCTGTGATGTTAAAAAAAATCTCCCTAGTTTGTGCATAGAAAACATCACTCCAGCATAAGGGGCCCTTCAGTGCCTAATGTTCCACTTACATTGAAATTAATGTAATGGGAGGCTTAAGTTATATGTAAGGTCTTGTAAAGGTTCTCTACTCTGGCTTGAATATTATCTTCTAAGAATATTGAGAAATGCTCTTGAGAAAGTATCTCCACAGGTATGCACTCTCAAGTAGTTTGGAACAGTTCAAAATTGGCCTAGGATGCTGACTCAGGATGCTGACTCAAAATTGGCTTAGGATGCTGACTATCAGTGAATATTGTCAATTCTTGAGCAGGCACCGCCAGTGATATCACAAGCTCGATGATCTGTCTGTCTAATGTAGGTTACTACAGAACTGGTGGTCACGACGCAAGATCAAGAAAGGAGGGCAGTTATTGGAGCATAAAATTTCACTACCTCAATGGGAAAAAGATTGGAATCTGCAGCCAATGAATCTCCACGGCTTAATGGATGAGTACTTAGAGATGGGTGAGCAAATATGCAGTTTTCTTATAGAAATCAGCTGCAGTTCAAAGCTTTTCCTTTTTAAGGCCGCATTTGTTTCATTTTCTAATCTGGCAATCTGTTGTTAGTTTTACAGTTTGGCTTTACCACCATCTTTGTTGCTGCCTTCCCGCTGGCACCTCTCCTGGCATTGCTTAACAATATCATAGAAATAAGACTAGATGCTTACAAGTTTGTTACCCAGTGGAGGAGACCTATGCCTGCAAGAGCAACAGATATAGGTAAGAGATCATAATGATGCACAATCATTGTATTATCAGCTCATGTTTTATTCTCTTAAACCGCTAATGCCATGAAAAATTTAAAAATAATTGAAAGGAAGTGGGTATAACAGGTTAACTACAAATATCAACAATGGCCTAAATGTTAAACAATAGGAGTCTGAAGTTAGGCTTTAAAACCAGATTTTATCACTTAAATAAATTACTTCATTTTTCAAAAGTACTGAGCACCCACAATTCCCATTGAGAGATCATCGTCAGGTGCCAAAATGTGATTTTAAAGGCCCACCTTTAGGCTACATATTGGAAAAAACCTCGGGGACTAAAATGATATCCAAAATTACTGAATATCAATAGACTTGCAAAGCAGAAACTCTATGATGTTTAAGAGCAAAACTAACTGAATCCTGGCATAAGGAGATGAGACTCTTTGGCCATAAGTAAAATTCAAGCTGGATTTAAGTCTCTTTTTCCACTTTTTAGTGGCTTATACTTGGACCTTCCTAGTTATACTTTTGGCATTGTTATAGCTTGTTAAAGAGGTTTGATTTTACAGAAAAGGTGGTCTGCTGCACTGAAGATGTACTATTGATATAAGTGAGAATGCTCAGGAAGCAGTGATGTTAATATACAGCTGTGAGGAGTTCTTTGGGACAGATTGACAGCATATCTCAAATCACCCTGATAAGGAGTAACACAGGTTTATGGTTGGTGTCAGCCTGTGGAATTTCTAGCCTTTCTGCTTGATCTAAGAGTGACTGTAAGTAGGAGACAGTATATGTACCCATACAGTTAAGCAGCATTCACAATAAAAATTTTCTTCCCCACTGATCTCCATTGTAACAATTCTTTGTTTCCTCATCTTCACTCTCTTGAAAAGACTATCCTTTTGAGTTTTGTATACTTACAAGGTTATAGTTTTAAATGGTACACCAAATTTGGGCATTTGGGATTTACAGATTGGATCTAAAACTAGAAGGAAACTATTGTGTGAATCTAGTTCGGAAACAGCCTATGATGGCAAAATTCATGGGAAATTTAGCTTAATCCCAGTCTGGATCTGTACATAACTTTTTTGGCACAATGATTGTGTTTCCCAGTAAACAAGAAGAATAGTATAAAAAGAAATGTTCTTGTTCTTTCAACTGATTCTTCTTTCTCTTAGGTATCTGGTATGGAATCCTTGAAGGAATTGGAGTCCTGGCTGTCATCACTAATGCATTTGTTATTGCAATTACTTCTGACTATATCCCACGTTTTGTCTATGCATACAAATATGGCCCTTGTACAGATGAAGGATACAGACAGGAAAAGTAATTCAGACATTTTGTATATATACTTTTTTTTTTCAGACATTAACTTTATACTAAACTTGATACTGAACTGCTCAAGGTAGTTAAGACCAAAGCAGACTGTGAAGAATTTCAAAAATATCTCACAAAACTATGACTGGACAACAAAATGGCAAAATTAAATTTAATGTGGGTAAATGTAAAGTAATGCACCCCAGGAAAAATAACCCCAACTATACATACAATATGATGGGGGCTAATTTAGCTACAGCTAATCAGGAAAAAGATCTTGGAGTCATCGTGGATAGTTCTCTGAAGATGTTCACACAGTGTGCAGCAGCAGTTAAAAAAGCAAACAGGATGTTAAGAATCATTAAAAAGGGGATGGAGAATATTTTATTGCCCTTATATAAATCCATGGTATGCCCATATCTTGAATACTCCATACAGATGTGGTCTCTTCATCTCAAAAAAGATGTGCTGGCATTAGAAAAGGTTCAGAGAAGGGCAACTAAAATGATTAGGGGTTTGGAACAGGTCCCATATGAGGAGAGATTAAACAGGCTAGGACTTTTCAGTTTGGAAAAGAGGAGACTGTAGGAAGGGTATGATAAGAGAGTATATAAACTCATAGAGTTGATGTGGGCGAAAGTAAAACTGAAAGTGTTTTCTTGTTCCATAATATAAGAACTAGGGGCGGACTGGTGAAGGAAGTTTTCGCACCCTAATGAACGAAATCCTCTTGCCGCCCATCCCTGCTCAGCAGCCTCCCCGCCCGCCCTCACTGCCCTCGACAAAGTTGTGACCCTCCACCCTCCCGCTGCGACTCTCTCGCGGGCAGGCCCCCACACCCCTGGATTCGAGAGCCCTGTAGGTGTATCTACCCACCTCAGCTCACTCTGCTCTTGCCGGTTCCTTCCCTCGGCATTGCTGATCCCAGCTCTTAAATTGTCTCTCTCCCCAATGGCCTTCTTGCTTGACGCCAAACAGCTGATTGGCGCCGCAAGCCTGGGAGGCGGGAGAAGTGAAGCAGCGACTGCGCAGTGGAACCCCTGGGCTGCTGGCTGCCAGCGGCAGCGCGCTGACCCAGGGGAACCCCTGGGCTGCCTGCTACCAGCAGCAGCTCAGACTCCCTCTCCATCCCAGCAGCAGCGGGCCACTCAAAAAAAAATTGGAGGGCGCTGCTTTTTGGCCCCCCCAAATCTTGGGGCCCTAGGCAACCGCCTAGTCCGCCTAAATGGTTGCATCGGCCCTGACTAGGGTTCACCGAATGAAATTAATGGGCAGCAGGTTTAAAACAAATAGAAAGAAATTCTTCTTCATGCAGCGCACAGTCAACTTGTGGAACTTCTTGCCTGAGGAGGTTGTGAAAGCTAGGACTCTATAACAGAGTTTAAAAGAGAACCTCCATGAATTTATCCAGTTAAATCCATTAATGGCTATTAGCCAGGATGGGTAAAGAATGGTGTCCCTAGCCTCTGTTTGTCAGAGGGTGGAGATAGATGGCAGAAGAGAGATCACTTGATCATTACCTGTTAGATTCACTACCTTTGGGGCACCTGGCATTGGCCACTGCCGGTAGACAGGATCCTGGGCTAGATGGACCTTTGGTCTGACCCAGTACAGCCATTCTTTTGTTCTTATATTATGTTCTTATCTTGCTCTGGAAGTGATATTTTCCCCAATTGTCCTTCCTCCATTCTGTACATTGGATCAGTAGTTTTTTGTCCTTTATAGTTACACAAACCCAACTGTATCACATAGTTTCCTAAGCATCTTCTACAGAAATATCTACTTAAAATAAAATCATGATTTTTTTTTTCAAAATCCCTTCACCTTAGTGAAATATGGTGACTGGTTTAAACATCAACAAATGAGATGAATGGGACAAATGAGACATGCACATAGGCTCATGTAAAATTTAAGTATGTAGCAACAAGAATTGATATCTGTAATGTGTGGTAGCACTTTGGCCATTCAACATTTAATTTGTATAATTAATTATAGCAGAAGAGGAAATATTAAATAAACAAATGCATGCTAGTTACAAAAGTTATAGTCCTGGATTTTTCAAGTGCTTTTGATCATCATGTCAGAAGAAGACAGTTCATAACCCTAACATAGAAATTATTCAGACAAACTGCTGAGATAAGTAAAAAGCGACAAAGAGTCCTGTGGCACCTTATAGACTAACAGAAGTATTAGAGCATAATCTTTCATGGGGAAATACCCACTTCGTCAGACCCCTGCGTCTGACGAAGTGGGTATTCACCCACAAAAGCTTATGCTCCAGTACTTCTGTTAGTCCATAAGATGCCACAGGACTCTTTGTCGCTTTTTACAGATCCAGACTAACATGGCTACCGCTCTGATGCTGAGATAAGGGTAAAATTGTATTTCATATTGGGGAGAAGTTCTCGAAAACTTTGTCTTTAAAGTTGTTTTCTTTCTCGAATAAATAAACATAATGAAGAGTTACATAGAGTACTAAGAACTGCAATCAGTGCTTTGTAACGCATATCTGTATGATGGAAAAAGTTCAAGTCCTATAACTGTTTTTTTACATATAGCCCTAATTTTCGAGAGTGGCTGGTGATTTTGAGTGTCTCAGTTTTGAGGTGCTGAAATTGAGACATCTTAAAGGGGGCAGTTGCTTAACTTTCGAGCTATGTCAGCTCGAGCACCAAGATAATGAGGCACGCAGAATCACCATTCTAGAAAATTTAGACTTTAACTTTTCATTTTGGTGGGATGTGGTTTACTTGTAGATACAAAGTATTACAAGGTTATAGAAATGTTGGGCTGGAAGAGACCTCAAGAAGTGAACAAATCCAGCCCCCTGTTTGGTGTCAGGACCAAGTAAGCCTAGACCATCCCTGACAAGTGTTTGTCCAACCTGCTCTTAAATACCTCCAATGATGGGGATTCCACAACCTCCACTGGAAGTATCCAGAGGTTAAGTACTCTGAAAGTTAGAAAGTTTTTCCTACTATCTAACCTAAATCTCTTTGCTGAAGATGAAGCCCATTACTTTTTGTCTTGGAGGTACGGAGAACAAATTATCACTGTCCTCTTAACGTATTTGAAGATTATTTTCAGGTTCCCCCGCGTCCTCCTTTTATCAAGACTAAACAGGCCCAGTTTTTATAACTTTTCCACATAGGTCAGATTCTCTAAACCTCTTGTCATTTTTGTTCCTCTCTTCTAGCTTCTCTCCAGTTTGTCCACATCTTTCTTTAAGTGTGGCACGCAGAACTGGACACAGTAATGCAGCTGAGGCCTCACCAGTGCCAAGTAGAGCAGGACAGTTACCTCCCATCTCCTAGATCAATGTTTCCCAAACTTGGGACGCTGTTTATGTAAGGAAAGCCCCTCGCCGGCCGGGCCAGTTTGTTTACCTGCCGCGTCCGCAGGTTCGGCCAATCGCGGCTCCCACTGGCTGTTATTTGCTATTCTAGGCCAATGGGAGCTGCTGGAAGCGGCAGCCAGTAAGTCCCTCAGGCTGCGCTGCTTCCAGCAGCTCCCATTGGCCTGGAGCAGCGAATCGCAGCCACTGGGAGCCACGATTGGCCGAACTTGTGGATGCGGCAGGTAAGCAAACCAGCCAGGCCCACGAGGGGCTTCCCCTAAACAAATGACGTCCTAAGTTTGGGAAACACTGTCTTAGATAAAACAGTTCTGTTAATATACCCCAGAATTATATTAGCCTTGTTTCAGAACTGCATCATGTTATTGACTCAGTGTCAATTTGTGATCCACTGTGGCCAACAGATCATTTTCAGCAGTACTACCGCTTAATCAGTTAATCCTCATTTGGTAGTTGTCCATTTGATTTTTCCTTCCTAATTGTAGTACTTTGCACTTATCTTTATTGAATTTCATCCTGTTGATTTCAGGACAATTCTCCAGTTTGTTAAGATCCTTTTGGACTCTAATCCTGTGCTCCAAAGTGCTTCCAACCTCTCCCAGCTTGGTGTCATCTGTGAATTTTATAAGCATGTTTTCTAGTCTGCTACTGAAGTCCTTAATGAAAATATTGAATAGTACTGGATCCAGGACTCATGTCTGTGGGGACCTCACTAGACACTCCTTCCCAGTGTGACATAGCATATGGGACCAGTGGTCCACTTGTTCCAGTATCTTGTCTTGATACTTGTCTTGATACTTGATCCCAGATACTTCAGAGGAAAATGCTAGGACTCCATATTGGAATAACTTGTCTTGTGTACTTAGGCAGTTAGTGACTGGCTTATGCCCTGAAGCAGGATGTCTTTATAACCCTGACAAACGTTTATCCTACCTACTGTAACTGTGGTTATTCTTGTTATTCACATAAATGTCTAATTTGCTTCATTTTGGCCTTGTGCTAATGAGTTCTTCAGGTTAATGAGGACGATGATTACTATCATGTAGCTGTGAGTGCCACAAGTTAATTACGTATCTATGTTCAGTAGTGAAGCATTATTCTATTCAGCTTTACTGTGAAATAAAGGGATGAGCATGACATGATTTTTGACTTGTTTGGCTGCTCATCAGCGTGGGTCATGTTGAGATAGCCAGCCAAAAATAAGCCCAAGACAATGAGCACAGTCACAGCAGTAATATTTTTGCTACTGGAATTTAATTCCTCAACATTCAGGTTTTAACCTTTGGGGATGGTTGTTTGGTCCCATCCATCACACAGGACAAAAATAGAAGGGGTGAAATTTGAAATGAAAAAGTTGTTTTTTTCACTGACCAGAGTTCATTTTGATAAAATTGGTTGAGCATGTAAGTACTCATTAAAAGTAATGACTAGCTAGAAAATTGTTTATCTTTGTTTAGTGTTCATGGCGGGTACCTCACAATTTCTAAAATGTGAGCTGACAGCGTGTTTTATTGTGTTTTGGCTTGAAAGCTACACATTCAATGGGGGGGTATGTTAAATCTAACTTTGTAAATATATTTCATTATTTTATTATGTTTCCTTGCTTTATAGTTTTGTTTGTGATTTTAAAAGATGTTGTCATTGTTGCAATAAATACCCCCTTGTTCCTGGGAAACGACTTTATTTTAATTTTGTTCTGTTCCTTATAGTTTCCTCTTGCCCGGTTTCTTGGTTTTCACCAACTCTTGCATGGTCATAATTTCCCTCCTCCTTGTCAGTGTCCCCTTTGGCCTTTTTCATCATTTGGGGGAAGGAGGGTGGGAGCGGAGTTCAGGAGGCATTGGATTCTGGCCTCACTAGATTTGATAAATAATCCTCATAAATTATTGTTGCATTAGATCTTGCTGCTACTGCTGATGCTGGCCCATTCTGGGGAGGTGAAAGCTTATCAGGGAAGGCACTACGTTTATACTCCTCCCTTCAGCATGTCACTTAATATGCACTTATTTTTGTCACATAAAGTCATAAAAACATTCAATTCAGAGTGAATTCAGTTGGAGCCTTAACATAGTCTTCAGTGGGAACTGGGCCAGGCTTCATGATAGCAAGCTGCTCAGTAAAATTATACTATGGCTCTTTCTCAATAACTCCCCTACACCACTGTGCAGCATGAAGAGAAAAAAGGCATTGCTTTTTAATATGGATCTTTTCAGAGAACCAAAGTGTGATTTTTCTATGAGGAGGACAATGAACTTCCTGTTTAAAAGAAAACTAACAAGATGATTTGGGGTACATATGGTGCAGTATCTTAGAAAAGTAGTGGGTTGCTACTGTACCTTTTAAAGACCTTTTTAATAGCTCAGATTAAAGGTTGCTATTTTTTCTTGCTCTTCTGCATCTTTTCGTAAATCTTCCTTGACTTTCAGGAGGCACTTCTAAACCAAAACGGATTTAAGTAGCAAGGATAGATTTTCTGAAGAATAGATGGTTCATTAATTTGTTCAGGGACATATGGAACCTTTTACCTCTAGGATCATTGGTCTGTGTATAGTGCTTGTCAGTAATCACCAAAAATTGTTGCCATCAGATGGCTGTTTGCTCTGTGTGAAAAGCAGTTTGGTGCTCTCCATTTTGTTCTGAGTGGGTAAGAGTCCAGATCATAAAAGTTACCATCACATTGGCCCTGTTTGGCTCCATTATTGGCAGAATCTGCAAGGAGACTGAACTGCATTTATTCTCTTTACAAGAGGTCCCTTCAGGTTCAGGTATTTTGGCAGGACACTGTGGAGAACCTTGCTTTGCTACTGACTGTGCTGTATGTGTTCATTGGATAAATAGTGAAAATCAGCATCCGATTCCTTTTGAATGCACAAAATTCATTATAAAAAAAATTAGTGTGAGGAGTGACTTTATGGCACTCTTTCAGCTAAAAACCTAGCCACTAAATAATAATAATAATAAATATAAAAATACTAAAAAATAATACAGTAAAAGGCGTACCATAATCCCTGACATGCATTGGTGATGGTGGGAGATGTGTGAAACATGTTTTGCATGCACAATCTACGATAAACAGTTGCTCTTAGCTGAAAATATTGAGATTGTGTCTTTTTCTTCCAGATGTTTAAAGGGATATGTCAACAGTAGTTTATCAGTATTTGATCTGAATGAGCTTGGTATGGGATACTCAGGATACTGCAGGTATGTGTTAAAAGCACAACTTGTTTCATCTCTATATTGAGATGCTCCTTGTTCTTTTGAGAATATTTGATTCCAATAGAAATTGACATCTATAACTCCAGGGTCTAAGTTACTCTTAGAAAACAGTTTCTTTTATTATTTTTACTTGTTAGCATTTCCTGATGAGCTTGCTTGATATAGAGGTTTCACCCCTGTGTGGGGAGGCTGTGTGGCCTAGTGGATAGAGCACTGAACTGGGAGTCAGGAGACAAGACCTCAGTTCTGTTCCTGGCTCTTTCACTGGCCTTCTGCGTGAGCTTGGGCAAGTCATTTCAAGTGTCTGTGATTCAGTAGAATAGGGGTACCTTTTTTTATAAAGCACCTTGACTTTGCAGATGTAAAGTGCTATATTAAGAGCACAGCAGTATTATGCTTCTGGTTTAAAACCAGTACAGGATTTACTCCCAGTGGGAGTAGGCAGAGTGAGTACAGGGTATGCAGCAGAGACCCACAATGCAGGCTGAAGAGAACTTTTTCCTTTAATTTATCAAAGCTGGGCAAAGTGTTTGCAACAAAACTCATACAAGTAAAACATGTCCAGTTTCAGGTTTACTAGAAATTGACACTTAGCTGAGGCTGGCTGAGACATTCCAGAAGTAAATCAAATGAACCTAGGCCTAGTTAGGAATAGATTCACTTGAACTTGAAACTCAAAGTGAAATCTGGAGGGTTCTGCTGTATCAAAGCAAAAGAAAATGCTTGTGTGACCGACCCCCTTTTGAAATGAAACCACTATGTTAAGCTCAGCCCTCTTAGGTACTCATGTGCACTGTGAATCATTTTCGTCCCTTTTTTATTGAATTGCTACTGAAGCATGTTTATAGTTATCATACATCCTTAAGCATTTGTTTTCAGAATGGATAATTTTCATTCCTTTATTCTTCATTCTCTGGTCATATTCTAACCCCACATATCATTTTAGTGATTCTTCGTTCCAGCTCCTCTGTAATGATCTAATCCACACGCCATTTCAGGAGTGTTCTTGCCAAAGGACATTTTTCTTTGTGTTACAGATATCGAGACTACAGAGCGCCGCCCTGGAGTTCATCTCCTTATGAGTTCACCTTGCAGTTCTGGCATGTCCTAGCTGCGCGGCTGGCTTTCATTATAGTATTTGAGGTTAGTCATGGATTAGGAGAGAAATGATATTACTTTTGCTGTTCCACCTGTTTAAAGGTCTAAATCAGATACCCTACAATGGGCCCAAAACCAAAGTGTTGGTTAGTATCATAAACTAGGTGATTACACCTTATGTTCTATGGATAGACAACGAAGAGCCAGATATATTAGAAAATGCTAGTACTGGTCAACTGCCTCATGCTGGGAAACTGTGTTGAGAAAGTTTGCACAAATTCTAGAGCCTCATTTCCTCTGTCCAAACTCATCTGGAATGTAGATGTCAGTCAAATCTTCATGAAGCTATAGAAAAAAAAGGAATGAGTCTTGAATGTACATTAAGCTAAGTTAATTGGAACTTAGGTTTGTTTTTAGGAAGTCTGTTCCTGTTATACTGTACTGCATTGCTTATATGAGGGGTTGCTTTAGAAACATCTTACATTACATTTTTTTTATTTACATCACGAGTCAAATTCTGGTCCCACTTTTGCCATTGACTTCCGTGGCACCAGAATTTGGCCCTAAACAGAACACTTGAGCATCTTTGAACAAATTATTTCTGTTCTTATTTTCAGCACCTTGTTTTTGGAATAAAGTCTTTCATTGCCTACCTGATCCCAGACATGCCCAAAGACTTGTGTGACAGAATGAGAAGAGAGAAATACTTGGTCCAGGAGATGATGTATGAGGCTGAATTAGAGCATTTGCAGAGAGAGCGGAAAAAGAATGGGAAACAGTATCACCACGAATGGCCTTAGTTGATACCATATAGCAGCAAAAATATTCCATGAAAATTGACTAGTGCAGGTCTCAAATGAAGGTAGATCTGGCAGTGAGGAGCAGTGTGTATATATGCTGCTATTGGAAAATATATTAACAGGCTTTTCTGGGTCCTGGAAAATACATGCTTCCAACGAAGAAAATGAATAGCCATATCTGTCACTGGTCCATGGTCAATATCAGGAGTTGCTATCAGTTCATTAGAAAATGTAATAAGGGATTGAGCACTTGGACGCATCAGTAAAGCAACTTGCAATGAACTTTCATGCTATTCATCAAGTCATCAACAGCATAATGAAAATAAATACATTGCCTGTAAAACTTTCATATTAAGGGCATGACTCAAAAACAAGTTATATATCATCTGCTACTTCTAAAGCTTTTGATTGCTCAATTGAAGCTGTAATGCCTATGAAAAAAAAGTATGATTAATTGTTGCCTTTTTGGCCATAAATTGATGTTAATGATCCTTCAAGCTTACTGTTTGTCAGGTTTGTTTTAGTCTCTTGGTGAGATTGTGGATGTGGTCCTGATCTAAACGGGGACACAAGGCTGTTCGATATATACTATGCAGTTCAAGGTTGGCACATCACTTCTCATCCATCTATCTTTATAGATAAAGCCAAAAAATTCTAAATTCAAAGAAATATCAGTTCCATTGAAAGACTACATCAATTCATTGCCCATGTTGCAGCTATATTTGAAAAGAAATGTGACTATTTGAATTGTCTTGCCATTTTTGTATGCAAAAAAGGCCATCTCCACATACTTCCAGACTAAATGAAGAATAGTTTCCATGCTAAATGTAGCATGCAGATGAATAACTGTCAATATTATGTTGGTCTACCTAGATAGTGATTCTATGACTTCATAAAACATTGACTTGAAATTTCTATTGCAGTGCAAATAATTTACTCGTGTATATATAGTTAACTTTAGAGTATGCAAGCTACTGTCATTTATGCAGATATATCAAATATACAGTATAACATCATGACTTGCTTGTTCAGGGAAAGAGAAGCAGAGTACTGTATAGCAGCACTCTGTCTATTCCAGTAATGTGCATTCCTTATCTTGGGCTAAATAAATCAAAGCATGGAAAAATATGTATATTACTGTTAGGATTAGATTTTTTCTGCTTTTATGTCTTCTTGGGATAATATTTTTTTCAAAATCAGCAGAAAAAGTAAATGTTCTCATGGAGAATTGAACTTCAGTTTTCACATCCATACAGGATACTGCATTGTCAGTTCTGATTAGAGTCATGAAATTGTCTTCATTTTTAATATTTCATAATATGGGAGAAATTAAGTACTAAACTAAAACAAGTGTACAGGATTCACTTATGGAAAAGGGGGAAACTAAAATTGTCCTGTTTCTCATTTGTACAGTTTTAAAAAATGGTTCTTATTTCTATCAGATGAAAAGAATTAAAAGACAAAAAATCAAAGATAATTTTCTTCACTTTTAAGACATGTTATGATGCAACAAAGCACAGAAACTATAGCAAGATAAATTCTAATGTTAATCTGAAGGATAAAGCTTCAGTGAAATCACTTGTTGGCTGCAGACAATGAGAGGAATTGAAGTTTTCCTTCTCAGAATACCTTATTTAGGTAACAAGTATAACTCCAATCTTTACTTGCACAAATCCAAAATGCATCTTTTTATTATTTCAATGCCAATGAAAGAGGAAATTTTTTTCATAGGAACATTATATTAATGTACCTTTCTGTGGGTCTGATCCAAAGCCCATTAAAGTAAATGGAAAGACTTCTGCTATCTTCATTGAGCCTTACATTTGACCCTTATACAGAGGTTTAGTGAGAAAATCCAGCTTTTTATGACCAGACAAGGAAACTGCCTATGTTTCCATAGTTTGACATCAATGGGAATCTAATCAAAGTTTTAGCCAAAAATTCCACAGCACTAGCTCTGTAGAACTGACACTTCTATTCAAGAGGAAGGGTTTCCATTCTACTCTGCTTATGCTGTATTCTCAGTGTCACATGATTCTTAATAAGAAATTCTTAATGTGCTTTTGTCTTATGCTTAAGACATCTGTATTGTCTAGTTTAATGTATTAACTCCCCAGCTTTATAGCATCCTAGTTTAGTTTTATCTATTAACTAGCATAGAGTCACAAACTATGTGTCTTTTAATATTTTAACAAAATGCCTTGGCTGGAACAAGGCAGAAGGACTGGTATAAATTTAGCCAAAAATTTATAATTAATATTTCTACGTAGTTGGTGTATTGTTGGGTTTTTTTTGTTTTTGGCCTGAGGATATTTTCACATATCAATATATAGCTGGAAGAGTTCCAATTGGGCATTAAAAATAGAGAAATACAGAAAGGAAATGCTTTTTGTAATAAAGTATGGTCTTGGATTTGGAGATGTACAGAAGTCTTCTATAATGACTTTCAGTCTTGAAATATAGAAATACGTTAGATAGGAATATATAAATTTGACATTGTTCAGTTAATTTAAAGTGCTGCGAAAGCACAAGAACTTCTGGGGAAATACTGTGTGTTTTTGGTTCCTTTGTTTCTATAGTGTATCAATAGTGTCTAAAGGCATTGCCTCCATATAGGAATTTGTTTTAACTGAGAACCTTTCTGCTAGATTTCATTTAGTGTGGTGTTTGCATAAAATACAAATTATCTTATAAAGATAGAAGGCACATTCTGTCCTCAGGAATATGTATTACATGAATGCTGATTAACCTATATTTTCATATTCTAGGTATTTCTTTCCAAATAAATGACCAGTATAAATGACTTGTGTGTGCAGGCTGTATTTATGAAGTCTCCAAAGCTGCAGAGCTTCAAAATGTAGCATCTGTGCAAAAATGCTTTAGATCACTCCTGATCTAGTTTATAATAACTTTGTTCTATGCATGCACCTTGAGAGACCGCATGAGCAGGTACAGTACAGCTTTTTAAATATTACAGATCCTAGTTACTAGTACAAAATGTCTTACCTATTCCTATCTGAACTCAGTATCTTGATACAATCAAAAAGGAATCTTCATTCCAGAAATAAAAAAAATCCATCAATTTAGCGTTCATATTTTTTATTAACTTAAATTTTAAATTTGTGCCTAACGTGTGAGATCAGAAATCTGGTGGTTGAGAAAAGAAAAACAATTATCCAAACAGAGCTTGATTCAAAGAATTCTGTTGCATCATCCTCACTAATATTTACTTTCTGCCACTGAAAGTGAATAGATCAATATATAGATTAACAGCTCAGTATTCATACTTGGACCCTGACTGGAATTTCTAAAGTTGAAGTTTGGACTCTTAGTACGACAGTACTATGTTAATGTACACTATGGACTTTTTAGTGCATGCTATTTGTGGCTTCATGGGCCAATTAGTGTGCAACCATGGCATGCTTTGGAATTCACACCCCTCTAGTGCTTATGGCTGTGCCATGTAAACAAGCTTCCAATTGGCACTTAGAATGTAAATGCCCACCAAATACCCCAAATACACAGCTGGATTTGGGCATCTTTTTAAGGTGTTTTAAAGATGAAAACTAGTCCCCAACATGTGTATTTTTTCCCTAAAACTCTCCTCACACTACTCTTACATAAAGGTTTTGTAGAGAAATTTGAGAATACTTTTTTAAGCTGATCTCAGAAACAGGAAGCCTAAAGTTTCCATGCAGGTAATATACCATAATTGTTTTTCTTTAGAAATATGTTATTTCATTTTTACATAGTAAGCACATCAAGTGAACTGTTACTGTGAATTGCACATGTGCAAAGCAGTGGTTCTCAAACTATGTTCCGTGGATCATCAAAGATACATAGGGGCCAGTGTGAGTTTCAAGAATCAGTGGGGTAAGCGTGTTAGTCTGGATCTGTAAAAGCTGCAAAGAGTCCTGTGGCACTTTATAGACTAACAGAGGTTTCAAGAGGTAGATCCATAAAAGGATCCCTCCTATGAAATAGTCTACAACAATTAAAAATCGTTTGGGAATCACAGCTTTAGAGCAGGTGTTGGTTTTGCCATTTGCATTTTGTAATATTTGTTCCTATGGGTTAGCCATCCTAAATATAAAAAAAAAATCATTTAAGATCTACAAGTAGTCTGCTTTGAGGGATTTTCTTATTATGACTTACTCTCCTGTATATTGCAAAAGCTGGCACGGACTCAGAGAATTTGTGGGATGACTAAAACCATTGTCATTTACCTGTGATTGCTTGTGCTTTTTTATGGACTTAGTTCATCTGCTGGATTGTGCCATGATATGGTTCATTCCATATCAATTAACATAGGTATGCTAACAAAAGTTATTTCCTTTTTTGTTTTATTTGAAATCCCCATTCTTCACTTTAAAAATCATATGGCTACTATAGATAACTGTATTTTAGCATAAATACTCACTAAAATAAGTGTAAACAAGCTCTCTTTAACATTTAGCGGGCAACAAGTTTATAAAGAAAATTCATTTTACTTAAGTACCTACATATGAAAAGAAAAAAGTTATAGAAAGATAAAACTAAATAAACTTTCATATGCAAGGTGTGATATAAAGATGGAAATAACTGAGAAGTGCAAAGTAGTTTAGGAGTAAATTCATTTAACTTTCCTAATAAAAGCAATCTTCTGTGCAACAGGAAATTTTTCCTGTTTCATGATTCTCACAACAGACTGAAGATGATCACTCAGGACAAATACATGGAAATTGAACATGCAACCATGTTTGTGTTTTTAGATAATATAATATTTAGTCTGATAATTAAAGTAAAACTCACAGGCAATTTGGTATGTAGACAGACTGTTATACAGGGCAAAAATCAAATAAATTATTAAGCCTGTCACAGCACACCCACAGGTGGCTTACTATACTGATACAGCTAAAGGGTAACATTTTCAAAAGCTCTTAAGTGTCTTATGAACATAGACCCCATTGAAAGTCACTTATACAGTTAGTCCAAACTCTTTATCTCCTCCCACAATGTATCCATATTGGTAAAATTATATATTTTACAGTGGTAGAATGTAATAATCCAACATTGTAAAAAATCTACTGAGGAACAGATGCAGTATGGATCTGATCCAATGCCTATTAACGTCAATGTAAAGACTCCTATTGACTCCACGTGGCTTTGGATCAGGCCCTATATTGGTTGTAATCAAGAATAAGAGGATTGCAGTTAAGTTGCTGTAGTAGCTTTCCCGCTTCATTTCCTTTTGTCTTGGAGTTTATTGCTCATTCTGGCCAAACTCTGCTTAATTTAAAGGCAACTGGATGGCCGAGGGGATGGGTGATGAGACAAAGCTTTTCATTTTTAGATCACAATTAGATCCTAGCCAGGTGGATCAACTGATACCTTCTTGGTGACTTACATGGCCTGAGTCCTGTTTCCAATTAACAATTGTCTACATCACAAAAATTCCACCAGAACTGACACTCTTGTTGGCATTCTCAGTAGCAAGGTCGAAGTTAGTGAATGTGCGCAGATACTGAACTATTGGATGATTCTTCCAGGTCAGAGTACACTTTGACAGAGTAGTGTGGGGAAGTACATACTGCTGCTGTATCTGCAGCTAGGACTTAGTTTTCCAGAACTGTCCATCCAGCACCTTTGAAAATCACTAAATTCCCACGTACATTCTCAAAATACTGAAATCTCGAGATCCTCTGTCCTTCTCTATTGTATAATATTAACATATATAACTTGACTTAATTGAGAATATTTTGAAGCCATCAGCACGGAATTTATATTGATAGTTTTGGCCTCATCTTTACACTGTAATGTTCTATGTTCCACCTTGTATTGGCATGGTTTAGCAGCATCATTGACAGCACAACTTCATTGTGATAGTACAACTAGAGAGTGCATAGAAATTACATTGCTGTTCCCTGTAGAGGTAAATTTTTTAATGCAGCATGGTAGTTTAGCCATGAAATGTTAATTATTCCTATAGCTAAATATCTATTCACTGCATTCAAAAATGTACCCTTTAATGTCTCCATTGGCTTGCACTAACTGTTATACCATAGCCTTTGTTTTGTAATATGCTCTGCATAGACTTGCATTGATATTGCCAGGAATTTGCGATTAGGATGCTAATAGTTGAGAAATTAGCATTGAACCTAATGCATTTTAATCACTGAGAACATGGCAGTTGTTCTGTTAACCCTATCCTACTTCCCTTAAAGTACAAAAACAAAAAACAAAACCTGATCATGTTTTTATTTTGTGTTCCATTTAGATGACTCAGAACCTTGTATTTGTACAGTCTGCCAAAATGTTTATTCTAATTTCTATATAGGTTAGTAAGAGTAAAATTTCAATTGTTTGAAAAGAATTGTGTGTAAAAATGTTACTAAATAACAAAGTTAAATCATTTTTACTCTAATAGTAGTCCTGGCTGACTTGCAATATCATGATCATAGAAGATTTCTAAATATATTTGTGTATATATTTGAAATTTATGTAATATTTAAATACAACTTGGTTTCTAAGTAAAGAATTAGAAAAAAAAAAACTTCCTCTATTTTTTCTATTTACAAGTCCAAACTTTGTAAGTAATATTTAAAATGAGATTGCAATACTTACCAGAAAATGTTTGAGAATAATTGACTTTCAAGTACTACATGCTAAAAGTCTCTGTGGCCTGTTAATTGTTGATTTCCTTTTGTGTTTAAAATTACTTTTTATGACCCTATGAATAGCCTGAAACTTTAAGAATTCACACGGGAAAAAACAGTTTTATGTCATACAAAGGAGAAGACTTTTTTTCCCCCTGGAAAGTGATTGATCTGATTAACTGTTGTAAGACACTTTTGGCATAAATTTGTCCTTGAGATGCTGTTTACTTTATCAAGGTTTACATGTACAAATTCAACTATTTATTGTATCATACACATTTGAATATTGCATTTTTCAGTAATAAACTTGGATATCTTTAGAGCAGATGTGGAACTTCTTTATCCCAAACATTGAAAGTTTTAATAAAACACACACACACTCTTTACATTAATGTATTTCTGATAAATTATGTCATCTACATAGTTGTAGTCACCTCAACTCACGGAGTCACCACAACATATATATGAACAATGTTAATGAGAGACACCACACTGTTGTGAATTTATTCTATATGAATCATTGAATTTTGGTGGTGCACCCACTTCAATGCAATATCAAGTCACTGGGATGATGATTCCATTAGGGATGCAATGAAAGATATTCCCAGGAATTTCTGACAAACAGCTACTGGATTTTTTTTTTAAAATGATTAACCATGATCACCATCTAGATACCTTTTCAACCAGGTAAAAATGAAACTTTAATAGAAGAAAGTGGAGATAGGACTGAAGTCTTGAGTCATCACTTTCTGCACCTCTCCTCCTCCAACCCACCATGTGAATGTAAGATTTTCCTCTATATTAATCTCTTAGGGCCAAATCTTGGTCACAACAAAGTCTGTAGCAAAACTTCTGCTGAATTGAACAGGTCCATGTGTTTACACAGATGCAAGTTCAGGAAAACACTTAAATATGTGCACATATGTCATCCCATTGACTCATAGACTCATAAACTTTAAGGTCAGATGGGCCATCATGATCATCTAGTCTGACTTACTGCACATTGCAAGCCACAGAACCTCACCCCCATCTCCTGTAATAGATCCCTAACCTCTGGTTGAGTTTTTGAAGTCCTCAGACCATGATTTAAAGATTACAAGTTACAGAGAATCCACCATTTACACTAATTTAAACTTGCAAGTGAGCAGTGCCCTGTGCTGCAGAGGAAGGTGAAAAAACACTAGTCACATCCTCAAAGAAAAGCATGTTTAAGTGTTTCATTGAATCAAGGTCAGTGTATCCTGCATCTTGCCCCAGCAAGCCCCCAGCACGGAAACATGTGCTGAAGTCTTCCTCAGTACAAGGATATTTTAAGGTGTCCATAAAGGACTCCTCACCATTCTCCTTCCCCTGACCATGGAGAATCTAGCCAGTGTTGGAGTCTCTGAACTCATCCATGATGCACAGGAAGTGCTCTGGAATTGGACTCTATGCCAGGGGTAGAGGAGTGTATCCCTTCTCTATCTCTCTCTACCATGCTGTCTTCCCTCCCCTCCTGTCTTGTAGAGTGTGAAGCTACATTAACAACAATGTGTTAACCCTTGAGGGCTCAGCCAAGTGCTAGTTCATCATTTAGCAGTAAGGCATTCCCTGGGAAATATGCCACCCTCTGACTTCACCGCCTCAACCAAGCTTCACAATCATCATTGCTGTGTATCAGTATTAAATTGTTTGTTTAAAACTTATACGGGTGTGTGTGTGTGTGTGTGTGTGTGTAAAAATTCCCTAGAACCTAACCCCCCTATTTACATTAATTTCTATGGGAAAATTGGATTCACTAACCTCATTTTGCTTAAAGTAGCATTTTTCAGGATAATAACTACAACTTCAAGTGAGGAGTTACTGTACCAACAAGAAGCATCTATGTTGTTTATGACAATCAATTTAGGAAGATATTAAGGTTGACAAATTTGGGGTGGGGCACTGTATACTCCATCAATATACAGAATTTGAGAAGACTCTTAACATAGTAGGAAATTGCAATGAGTAAAATTTCTAAAAATCTTGAGAAATTATAAAATTGGCTCTTGTTGCCTCACAGTGCAGCCGTCGCTATACAACGATTGACCATGTGGCACGAGGTGCTATATGAAATGCAACCACTGGCCCTCTAGCCTAATATCCTGCTTCTGCCAGTGGCTGAAATAATACATAATGCACCATCAGGCTGTAGAGTACTATTTATGGTGAGGTGTTGAGAGCGATTTCATTCCTCACCCTGCAAGGAATTAGTTTATACCCTGAAGCACGACAGTTATTAGTGGCTTAGCTTACACTCCTATATGTCATACATTTGTCAACTATTTTAATAAAACTCCCATATACAGACATTGCCTTGCTAACCACCTGAGGAAGGATGTTCCATAGAAGTAGAAAGTGTGCCAGGTGTAGGGGCAGGGCAGAAAGGGACCTGTATGCAGGGAGAAGAGAAGTCTGGCAGCAGTAAGCAGAGCTGAGCCACTAAGAGGCCCACAAAAGAAATAATGAAGTGAATTTACCCATGACTCAGAATGTCAGTCCCAACAGAGTGTCAGTCCTTAGCCAAACTGATCCCTAGTCAAGCAAATGGACTCATTCATTGGGAGAACTAGTAAACATTTATTTTTCCTAATGAAGGCCATATCAATACTGCTGAAATGTGCCATACTAACTGCCTCTTGGGTTCCCTGACACATCTGCAGTACACCTCATGTCCACATATAGAGTAGCTTCCAACAATGCACTCATGTTCATAGTGCCATTTGGATTAGATTGGCTTCAAACCAGCACGTGGCTCTCTGCTGTGCCAAATTCCAATAATGCAGTGTCAATATGGATGGGTAACACTGGAGTAATAGTCCCTATGGTGCAAATAATTCCACCACTAACAGCCCATGGTGCACAGGTCACTGATTAGGTGGTCTGTCTAGTCCATTTTCTGAACTGCACTGCACTGCACTGCACAGTGGTCAGGGTTTCTGGAAGCTACTTATCCATGCACATACCACTGAGCGCACTGTGTGTTTTTTTCCCAAAAATCAATTTCTTTGGATAGCATGTCTTCGCAGTTCTTATGACTGTGCTGCCAGCTGATCTGAAACTGATATGTGGGTACTGGTGGCCACCTAGATAGATGAGGCAAGTCAGGCACCGTTGGACTCAGGCATTGAGAATAGATGGATGTATGGCTGGGTGTCTGAGCGACTAGCTGAGATGTGCAGAACATCAAGCAGAACTGAGAAAAAAAATCCAGGGACTTAAGGTCATTATAACAAGGCCAAGGACAATAATAAGGTCTGGGTCAGACTAGGAAAACATGTCCATTCTATGACAAACTGGACAAAATCCTCAGAACTTGTCCTTCCAACTGGACCAATGTGCTATTAGACAGCATGGAGCCAGTTTGCCGAGAAGTGGGGAGCAGTGAGGGGAGAATGATGGCTCTGCTAATGTGGGAGCTCATTCAGGAAAGGAGCAGTGTCCTCTGTACCAAATATCCAATGTTTTATTGTTACATATGTCAATGCATTCTGATGGATACTGCTGTCACTATAGTTCAGAAAAGGCATATATCTGAGGGCAGAAATGTTCATCATATTTTCCTCAGCCTCGCTCACCACCAACTTCGCAGGCCAATCCACTTCAGAGCTCCTTACAAAGTGAAAATGACCAGAGAGAGAGTATGGGAAAGAAGCCTGACCTACAAGTAAAATGGTTGTGATTGGCTATGGCTTGATAACATACATTTTTTAATAAAAGTTCATTTTTAAATGGTTTGTTCTACAATCAAACATCCCAGGTTGCTGGCCAGCTCAAGGCCAGTATGTGTTCTGGTAGAAGCAGATCATTAGGGGAAATTTGAATATGGAAGGGATTTTCCAACCGGGAAAGATGTTCTGTGTCTTACTGCATAAGGAGGGGAAACAGCAGATACAGATACAGAAATTACCTCATCCATAAGTGAGGTAAACAGCAGCACTACATCCTAGTTTGGGACAAGAAGGAAGGAATGCTTCTGGATGGTTGGATTTTCCAAAATAAATTGTTGATACATGGACTATACTTGCTCAGATTGGAATTTGGCCACAGCACCAACATTAATGCATATCTTTTGCTAAACATGTAATAGAAATTTTCTTAATAAGCTTCAGTTTTTTCGTCTCTCCTGATACACCAGCATTCCCAGCATCACAGTGTCTTTAAAGAATGGATTCCCTGGTTTTAATATGTATTTCATAACTAAAGCTGAAGCTGGCTTTTACCTCTCTCTCTGCAGTTACAACCGTATGCTGTTCTGGTCATCCAGGACTTAGTAAAATACAATTGACAGGCTAGGTACAGTCCTTGTTTTCTAAAGCTGGAGCAATGCAGTTAGATTTCCATGAGATTTTAGGTTTTTCCCCCCACAGCCACTAGAAGTAGGATTCTGTCTCTATGCTTGTATTGGTGTAGGATTTTTCATGATGGTTATAACCAGGTAAATGAGTCTGGGTTTCTTTGTTGAATCCATTCTGGAGGGGCTCATCTGTCCCTGCCTTCTTTGCACCATCTTTACACATATTATTTTCAGAGTCCTCCTGAGAAATAGGAATAAAAATACAGTAGTTTGAAGAATGTGTGATTTTCCATATTTCAAACATTAATAAAACCAACCCTAGTAAATCATAGTTGGATTTATGCATCTCATCCCTGTAGAAAGAGTTTAAAGTATGATTCTACTCTGTAAGGTGACTCTTATCCATCCCAGAGCTGCTCCTTGTGTGTGTTCAGAGTGACACAAAAAAGGCTTTGAATCTTTTCCCTCCTTTTAACCTTGCTCAGCGAACACAGCTACAAGGGAATGAGCTAGATTCTGGCTGGGATTTTCAAATGAGTTTATGGGAGTTAGATGCCCAGATCTCACTGGATTTCAATAAAATTCAGGCATCCAAAACTTCCTGAGGCTCCTCTGAAAACCCCAGAAGATATTCCTTTTTTGCATGTTACAAGGCCAAAACGTTGCACCTGTGCAAACCCACTGAAGAGAAAGGGATACTGAGGCATAATCTGAAAATAATCCATGGGTGTGATATACATGGGCCAAGAGAGTGTCCTAAAGAGTCTTTATTACACTTAGTGATGCAAAAGAAGGGGGAGAGCCATCTCACCTCTCAGAGCTCAGGTTGTGCTGGCAGTTAGGGGGAAAAATATTTATATAGGGTTCGCTTGCTCAGTGCCCTAAGTAGTAGTAATAATTGCTTATATATTCATTATCCTGATGGGGAAATTGAGGCACTGACTGGGGGAGTCACATGCCCAAGATCACCCAGCAGACCACTGGCAGAACCAGGTCTCCTGAGCCCCAGATCAGTGCTCTGTCCACTAGGCCACTGCTCCTCCCAAAGTACAGGGCAGCACTATGCTAGGGGGAGCATCAGGCTGGAATCATGACTGAGATCATCTCAAATCCTTCCCCCTAGTACCTGGGGGAAGGGGTGAATACTCTGTCACAGATATTTCCTGGGCATCTTCTCTACTTTCCTCCTCCTGGAGGCTCAGCTTCACTGACCAGTCCATTAAGAGGGTAGACCCAAGGTTCCACCCCTCTTTCCTCTTTCCTACCCACCTGCTCTGAGAAGGGGAAGGAGTAACAGCTGTGCAGTCTTTGGTCCCCATTGCCACCACCTAACCTGCATTCTGACCCAAGATTTTAGGAGTGTGTGGGAGCCTTATTCTTCCGCACAGCTCGGCAAAGCTCTATATAGGCCAGGCACAATATGGACCCTTTCAAACACATATATGACAGAATCCAATAGACCATGTGGCTTTTACAGTCACTTTTCAGAACAGAGACAAAAGCAAGGAATTGACTTTACATCTTTTCCGCCATTGTGTCCTCGGCTTGTTAATATTTAGCCCCAGTCCCAGACACTTTTAAAAGATGTACTAATAAGTATCTAAAGCTTGAACCTGACCCCACTGAACTCAGTGGCAAAAGTGATGTTAACTTCAATGGGAGAAGAATTGTGTCCTTAGAATGATGCTCTCTCAACTTCCACATAAGACTGACACAAATGAGCAGATCATAGAAACTAGGTGATCAGGTTTTCTTGTGCTATAAGAGGACAGATCATTTCTTTTGCTCTTATCCTAATTGTCATGTTTCTGCTGTAATTCTTGATATGTTTGCAAAAATGTAATATGAGCAAAAAAATTATACATCATCTCAAAGGGAGTTCATGGTGCCTAATTCTCATTTCCTACCTAGATCCTGAACCCCAATTCAGTTCTGATTGCATCCGCAGAATTCAAAACCACATAAATACTCTGCAGCTTCCCAGCACATGTTCTTCACAAACCTACAGTACTTTCATTTCCGAAATACATGCACATTCCACTGGGCAAAAGAAATAAGAATAAAATTTTCAGAAGTGCTCATTTTCAAAAGGCAATTGGTTTTAGGCAATTAAGATTAGATTTTCAAAGGAATTTAGACACCTAAAGATACAGAGAGGCCCCTAGTGGGATTTTCAAAATGTGCCTAATTTCCATTGAAATCAATGGGAGGTAGGTATCTAATATTTCTAAAAATCTGGCTTCAGACACACAGATGTTTTTGAAAACCCCACTAGAGACCTGTATGCACATTTTTGAAAACCCCACTAGAGACCTGTATGCACAACCCCACCTAAATGCCTTTCAAAATCTGGCCTTAAGTGCCTATGTTTCAATGAAAATCAATGGAACTTGAGCTCCTACATGCCTGAGTCACATTTGAAAATTGAATTTAAGCTCTTAAATCACTTAAATACTTTGAAAATATTACCCTAATTCTAATCTTTAGATATGTTTTTAAGACATCATAGGAAAATTGGTACCTGTCCATTTCATCTGTATTTTTGTTTCTTTAAAATATTAAATAATGCCTTGCTTGACCTACCTTCTTGGCCTCTTGGCTAAGATTAAATATAATAATGATATAATATCTGATATGCTCCCTGTTGATGTGTAAGGAGATTATACCATGCATTACAAGGAGCATTGATGTCACATAACAAACAGGGCTTCTTCCTCTAGATTCTGTAATCCTTCTGTACCTGGTAAATAGTGACATATTGTAACATGATTGGGGGCTAAATAATGAGCAGAATAAGGCTGATTTTTTTCAATTCTGGTCTGATTTCCACTTAACTGTGTGTAGCCTTTTCTGCTGTATGTAACAGGAATTTTGAATCTGAAGTCTAAATCTGATCCGTTTATCAAATACTTTGCACAGCAGGCACAGCCTAATACTGTCGTGTGCTGTTCTGTTATGAAATAGACTCACAGAAATTGTTGTGCTGTCATGCTCCACGCCACACCAGCATAATGTTTTGTATTTTTTAGACCAAAAACAAAACAAGTTGCAGACAGGACGTATTAACACTGGTTTCACAGCTTTTCCTTGATCAGGGCCTGGAAAGAATACAAATATCTGTTAATGGTATGCTCCATGGACATCTAAGCAGAGAAAGGAGACACAAGACAACAGATGAAGCTAAGACAGGTAAGTTATTCCATGGTCCGTGTAGGGGCTCAAGTGTCATCTTTGCCCAGCTGAATCTCAGCTATCATGGTCTCAAGCAATTAATCCATCTAGCTGAGCTAAATATCCACTTAGGGATTTTGTATTGATCTCATCTAAGGCTGCACTGGGGAGAGGGTGTCAGATGAGCATCTCTGTTTATTAATTATGTAAATATCTAGGAAGCGATTAAATGCATATGCCTGTTTGCTTCATTTTGACTTTTTATTTGTTTGTTTCATTTTAAAATTAAAACTAGTTTGATCTCTCTAACAAAAACAGGAAGATAATGAGCTGAATGCTCAGCTGGGCCATGTTCATGTCAGAGCAGCTGAGACAGTGAGGTAAGGTGCAGTTAAACCATTTTCTGTACCCTGATCTTAGGGTCACTGGAGGCTGAACTGCTCTGCAGTGTCACTTAGAGCAAGCTATGTACTGCTTTAAATTCGTCCAGCTGCAGAGGTCCCATAATTACAACAGTTTTAGACTCCCTTTAGGGCAGTAAGTCTGTCTGCTATAGCTGTTTTTCAACCCTCCAGATCAATTCATAGTTAACGTACCAAGAATTTCCTTGGGAAACATCAATGAACGGGGAATCGACAAACCAGTGGGACCAGAGGTGGGCAAACTATGGCCTGCTGTTCGGATCTGGCCCATCAAGGCTTTGGATCCAGTTCGCAGGATTGCCAGCCCCCGCCGCTCCCAGAAGTGGCCAGCACTACATCTCTGTGGCCCCTGGGGGAGGCGGGGCAGAGGGCTCCGTGCGCTGCCCTTGTCTGCAGGCACTGCCCCCCACAGCTCCCATTAGCCAGGAATGGGGAACTGAGGCCAATAGGAGCTTCAGTGGAGGTACACAAAGGCGAGGGCAGCGCACAGAGCCCTCTGACCTGTCTTCCCCAGGGGCCGCAGGGATATGGTGACAGCCGTTTCCAGGAGTGGCACAGGGCCAGCAGGGAGCGAACCGTAGCCCCAGTGTGCACCGCTACCACCCTGGAGCTGCTCAAGGTAAGCATCGCCGGGCCAGAGCCCGCACCCCGAACACCTCCTTCACCCCACACCCCAACCCCTCTGCCCTGAGCCCCCTGCAATACCCCTCCTGCACCCCTGCCCTGAGCCCCTTCCTGCACACCACACCCGCTCCCACACACTGCACTCCATCCTGCACCCCTTCCCCCTGCCCCAGCTCTACATTCATGGTCCTGCATGCAATTTCCCCACCCAGATGTGGCCCTCGGGCCAAAAAGTCTGCCCACCCCGAGTTAGACTCAAGTGGCCCAGTTTTATCTCCACTGCTTTCCAATAAGTGCCTGGGGTTTCAAGTTTGCACCCTTGTACGTATCTGCAGAATTCTAAAACGATTGATTCTAGTCAAATCTTAATGCAAAAAACCTTTAATAAGTAACCAACCTGTTAAAAAGCTTATCAGAAGGCCTGCAATAATGCACCCTAAGCAGCCCACAGTGCTATAGTAAAGGTAGGACAAGGAATACCAGGTATCTGCCAGTTGAGGCCTGTGGCAGCACAAGAAGAGAGGAAGAATAAGTTAGCAATAATTGCCAGTGACTTATAAATGTCTTTCTATGAAGGATAAAACTATATTGTCTCAGATGAAGAATCATTTCAAAATAACAGAAGTAACAGACAGCCCTATACATAGATAACTGCATATACACAACATCAAGAATAGAACACATGTCCAGTTGGTTGCATTAGTGAAGTATGCATAGACTTGCATTGGGTCTAGATAGTACTAGCATTTTTAAAAATAGTTTGCTTCTGGCTAATGGTCACTGCTAGAATTCTGTGTGTCACAAAAATTGGTATGGTCAAGTGGCTTTATGCTTGTCACTCTCTCCTTTCCAAGTAATTATAAATGCAGACAATTTAAGGCCCAGGTCTTTTGTTGGGAGCAGTTAATTAATGCTAGATCCACAGTTTCAGACCTTTTAGTCTTTTAACCAGTCACTTATACTTTATTTATAACTTCCCTTCACGCCTCTTCTATATTACAGATATACCCTAACATGTTTCTGGAATCATGCTAAGATGGAATTGACTTGTCCCTGCTCAGTTAGTCTCTTAGTAGTACCTGATTTGGCTTTTTATTAATACTAGCTATTGAGCTGTGTGTATCTTGAAAGTGTTCCTCTTTAAAACTTCCACTGAAGGCAATGGATAGCTTTCCCATTGACATCACTGGGCATTCAAGAGGACCCTAAGCAAGGTACAACATGGTAACTCAAGATACTAAAAAACTTTTCACAAGGTGGACCACATCATAGATCATCTTATGGACACCCTCCCTGACACCTACAAATTCATAATCCAGGAACATCCCTGCAGCAATCTGATTATAAAATGAGGTTGCCTGCAGCAGCAGGGGCCTTGACTCCCTGACCCAGGAGACCCGTACCTGTCCTATGTTCCTGTTCCATGTTTACATAGAAAGGTAACATTAGGGATGTATTTAGTGTATTTTCTGCTGTTTTTCTTGTTATGGAGTACCTGGAGGAGAACTTGCATCATGCACCAATGAGCTGTTTGGAGATCATCAGCATGCCCTCAGACCCCTGAAGTTTCATGGAGCACAGTTTGGGCAGCACAGCTGAAGGCCAGACCTGATGTCATGCAGTAAGTACCTCACATTGTGAGAAAACCACACAAAAATCAGTGGAGAATACCTGATTGGAGGAAGAGTAGGAGCCAACGTAGTTATCTCTGTGTTATTAGCTTGAATGCAGTTGGCTGTTGATAAGTGCAGAGGGCGGGCCTTTGAAGGTTGTGCTGGGTAAACAAAAGCTCCAATAGCAACCCAAAATGCTAAGGTGATCCCAGTCAATAGGCCTCCTACGGCACCCTTAATTAAAGCAAGATATATTATTAGAGACAACTGAAATACGTCACTGCACACATGAAATCAGGTGATAATGGCTTGGTCCTCCACTCAAAAACTCTCATTCGCATCAAGGGTGCAGAATCAGGCCTTATTTGGTAGAGTGGGTCAAAAATAGAGCTGGGGCATTGTTAGTAAAAAAAAAAAAAAAATTCTCCTACTTTTTAATTGAAACTTGAAATGTTGTCATAAGTTTGAAATCTGAAAAATGCTTACCTTCTCTATTATCAGCTGTGACAATGAAACAGATGGGAAGAATTCAAATGAAAAGCCGGTTTTCCTGCATGCTGCACACTGAATGGATAAAACTGCTTTTAAACCCTCTACTGAAAATTTACTCAAAAATGACCATGTTTGCTCCCTATAAAAACTAATATTCCCATGTGAACCTCCTTCATAGTGATTACACTTTTAAAGTGAACATTTTACCATGGCATAAATACCTTCCTGCAGCATACTGTCTATTCTTCACTGCCTGTACTGAATAGATGTTAGCTGAATTATAAATATAGCTAGGGGGAATTACACTATTTTTGCCCATTTACTGCTCTATTTTGTTGGGCGATTTAATTCAAATAGAGCGTAGTTGCCATTAGACAGTCAACATTTGCCACAAAGTGATGTCTGAGCTACCAGTGTTATCTCCTATTCTAAATTCAGGCCAGGTCTACACTGCGACTTTAAATCAGTTTAATGGCCGATATACCGATTTAATGCTGTATCCGTTCACACGACGTCGTCATTAATATCGAGTTAAACGGCTCCTTAAATCGATTTCGGAACTCCTCCCAAACGAGAGGAGTAGCGCTAAATTCGATAGTGATAACTCGGATTAGGGTTCATGTGGACGGAAATCGACGTTATTGGCCTCCGGGCGGCATCCCAGAGTGCAGCACTGACCGCTCTGGACAGCAATCTGAACTCGGATGCAGCGGGCAGGTAAACAGGAAAAGCCCCGCGAACTTTTGAATTACATTTCCTGCTTGCCCAGCGTGGAGCTCTGATCAGCACGGCTGGCGATGCAGTCTGAAATCGAAAAAGAGCTCCAGCATAGACCGTACGGGAGATACTAGGTCTGATCGCTGTATGGGGAGACAAATCTGTTGTATCCAGCTCCGTTACAGAACACGAAATGCCAAAGCGTTTGAATAAAAAACTCCAGGATACACAGCGCTGCGTGACAAGCGTAACGGGAAGCCAGAGACTCAAATGGACGCTCATGGATGGAGGGGGTACTGAGGACTTCAGCTATCCCACAGTCCACAGCAGTCTCTGAAAATTATTTGCATTCTTGGCTGAGCTCCCAATGTCTGTAGGTTCAAACACAGTGTCTGGCGTGGTTCAGGGAACAGCTCCTCAGTTTATTTCCCCCCACCACCACGTGGAAAAAAAAAGGGAAAGATTGCTGTGCTATGGCGTTTGCTCAATGCACTCCGCGAAAAAGGCGCCAAAGGGTTGTCTGCTGCCTTCACAAAGGGAGGGGTGAGGCTGTACCCAGCACCACCCGGGGCAATGTTTTCTGCCCCATCAGGCACTGTGCTCTCAACACGGAAGTGGGAACTATGGGATAGCTGAGGAACAGCTACCCATGGTGCACTGCTCCTGAAATCGATGGTAGCTTTGGACCATGGACGCAAACAATCGATTTCGGGATCCCACTGTGGATGCGCTAAACCGATTTTATTAGATCTGTTTTGTAATATCGGTTTAAGCTAATTCGAAATAATCGTGCAGTGTAGACGTACTCTCAGTGAGTGGTGGTTATTGGCAAAAGAGGAGTTTGTAATGGTGGCTGATGTAGCAGGGTTTTATTCAGCCAAAATCTAAGTTAAGTAGATTTGACTGTAGAGGTTATAGTTACACTTTCTTCATGCTGGATTAGAGTTATATGGCCCTTTCATACATGCACAGTCATCCCACATCTATGACTATGGCAACTCAGTTCCATAAATGGTGTACCATTGACTGAACTGAATATTCTGTAATGGTAGAATCCACCCAGCATAGATGGATCACACAAGGCCACTGGAGTCCCCATACCAACCTGTTCTCAGGAGGGTGATATGGGGTAAGCCGAGGAGGAGCCACTGGATTCACATGTACCCAAATCCGAAGTAGCATTAGAACCCCCGCATAGGAAGTGCTATAAGTCAGCAGCTGTTATTACAGCCTGTGAACCAAGAGTAGCTATACAAAGGCTACTTCATAGCCTGAAGCCCCATGGCCTTCATAGTGTAGGGGCGGGGCGGGGTCTAAATTTTGTCAATAGTTTTCTGAACTAGATCCAAAATGGAGGAACATTGATAAATGGGGGGTAGGTTTGGACTAATCTCTAGTAAGAGGCCTCTAAGTAGGGCACAAATTCGGTGGGGCTGGGGCTGTCATTTTGTTCTGTGTTTGTACAGTATCTTGCACAATGGTGTCCTGGTCCTTGACTAGGACTCCTAGGTGCTACAGTAATAATAATTATTATAATAATAATAATAAAAGGAGGATCATATAAATGAAGGGCCAGCAAGTTTAAACTCACTGAGATAACGATGGGCTCCTCTTACCTTCCAATTAGCACAAGGAAACACAATTCCCAATGTAAATAATCCTAGCATGGGCCCCCCACACATGCCGTGAATGCTGAGTGAAGCCTGTTGAAACAATGCACAGAAGAAATTTTTCAGGGCTAACCAATGTCACTTGATATATCCACAGTCTCATTCTTATAACTCCTTTTTATGCTCTCATTCCAAGGCACGCAGAGCTCTGATTTCTGCTTTGGAACATTTTAACGGCAAATGCATCAAATTCTAATGTCAGTATATTGTTAAAAAAGAAAGACTGTGATTGGTATTTTACCTTTTCAATGATAAAGTTTTTGCAATGATTGTTATTTTTGTTACTGGTCACAGAAATTAATTTCACACTAACATGGCAGTAGCAATACATATATTAAGCTGGAACTGCATGTCAGAAAGGACTCAAACTTGCTCGCATTTATTTTGGTTGGGTAGGATTGTGCCCAACAAGCAGATTTCTTCACTAAATGGATTTATAAAGTGCTCATCCTGCCAAGAGTGCATAATATTATTATAATTTATAGTCTGTTTGTTAGTTGTACAGCACAATTTATCTTTCACAGAAAATATGATTTAATAGAAAAGAGAACAAACGGTATAAGATCAATTTTCTTTAGTTGTAGAGCTCAGTGAGTCTCTGGATATTTAAAAACCTGGACAACTCCTCCCAGAAGTGATGCTGCCACAGCCATGGAAGTACACAGCACTCCAAATACTATACCTGAAAGAGATTAATGATTAGTATTAGCAGCAGTTACTAGTGCATCAGTGATTAGTGGTATGGACTTCCTCAAATTCTCTGCAGCTCCAAGATTTTTTTTTAATTGGCTTTATTGTTCTTTCTGATCAGCTGAAAGATCAGGCAGAATGAAGGAATTTTCATTGTGGGCTTTGATGTTTAAAGGGGACCATATTTTATTGAAGTATTCAACATCAGAACCTGATATCTCTTTAACAAAGCAGTATTAAATAGTTAGCATTAATTTGGAAATCCCGACTCTGTGTGAAAAGGAAGGAAGTTAGCGAAACAATAGTATTCTCCAATGTTTTCCGTTTGTTCAATTTTTACATCTGACAGGCCTTTCTGTAATAATTGGTTTCAGTTCATCCTGACCACTGTCCTATCTCATGCACTAGCATAGCAATGCTCTCAAGCACTGCTCTGTGTGGCACTCACATGAAACTCTTCTCAGGTTCTTCAAGAGGTTGTTTAACAGCAGCAGCAAAGCTGAAACTGAAGAGGTCACAGGCAGACAAATGGACAGAGATGAAGGGTCTGAATGTGTTTGTGGTGTTACCCTATATGTGAACTTGATGAAAATCTGTAGGAGAGCAGCAATATCTATATAAATATTCTAAAGATATTTTTTAAATTAAGCACATTATTTAAAGGATGCACTGTCAGAAACTTGATTTGTATTTTCCAATAAAAGATATTACCTCATCCACCTTATCTCTCTTAGAGGGTCACTGTCAGCTTGATATTTTTAAATAGTTTATAAAAATTTCCCCTCTCACCCCTATGGGTGGTATGTGTCTTCCTCAATCTCGGGTCCTCTACCAGAGGCCTGGGAGTTTGAGGGTCCTGTGCAGTATCTTAGCTGTTCCTAGCACTGCACTCTTCTGGACAGAGAGCTCTGATGTTGTTCCTGGGATCTGTTGGAGCCACTCACCCAGCTTAGGATCAGCAAGCCCCCCCCCCCCCGAGTGCTCCCCACCACTGGGACCACTTTGGCCTTCACTTTCCACATCCTACTAGTTCCTCTTTCAGGCCTGGTACTTCTCCAGCTTCTCTATTCCTTCTTCCTGATGTTGCTGTCACTTGGCACTGCTACATCTATCACCACCGCTGTCTTCTGGTCCTTGTCTATTACCACGATGTCCGGTTGATTGGCCGTACCTGCCTGTCTGTCTGGATCTGGAAGTTCCCCAGGCTAAGATTCTGTGGGACTTCCAGATCTAGACGGACAGCAAGTACTGGCAATCAACCAGACATTGTGGTAATAGACAAGGACCAGAAGACAGCGGTGGTGATAGATATAGCAGTGCCAAGTGACAGCAAATCAGAAGAAGGAATTGAGAAGCTGAAGAAGTACCAGGGCCTGAAAGAGGAACTAGAGAGGATGTGGAAATGAAGCCAAGTGGTCCCAGTGGTGGTAGGAGCACTCGGGCTGTGACTCCTAGCTGGGTGAGTGGCTCCAACAGATCCCAGGAACAATGTTCAGAGCTCTCTGTCCAGAAGAGTGCAGTGCTAGGAACAGCTAAGATACTGCGCAGAACCCTCAAACTCCCAGGCCTCTGGTAGAGGACCCGAGGTTGAGGAAGACAGATACCACCCATAGGGGTGAGAGGGGAATTTTTTTATAAACTATTTAAAAATATCAAGCTGACAGTGACCCTCTAAGAGAGAGAAGGTGGATGAGGTAATATCTTTTATTGGACCAAATTCTGTTGGTGAAAGCGACAAGCTTTCAAGCTACACAGAGCTCAAAAGCTGACCTAAAGAAGAGCTCTGTGTAAGCTTGAAAGCTTGGCTCTTTCACCAACAGAAAATAAAATAAAAAATATTATGTCACCCATCTTATGTTTCTAATATCCTGGGACCAACACAGCTACAATAACACTGCATAGTGACCCTCTAAGACAGGCTAGAAATGATTTATAGCTGCCATTCTGTGGGTATCACAAATGAGTTTTCCTTGAGCTTCCCCAGTGCTTTCAACATTAAAACTTTATTAAACTTTTTACAGGAGTTTGACACTGTTGCTTGTTCATATACATAAATGCAGGCTTTCATCCTACAAATAATTAAGCACATGTATAACTTTACTCATATAGCATGATGAAAATTCACGTTAAGAGAACAACCCCCTCTGGCCTCAATCCTGTAAACAGTTACATGAATGCTAAAATTCAAGCACATGAGTAGTACCATAAGCATCAATATTGAATACTCCACAAGAGTATTCATTTTTGTTCTCATAATGTGAATTTTTCATCATGCTACATGAAGCAAAACACTGAAAATCTCTGACACGGCAACAGGCAGTATCTTAGAATCAAAGAATCGTAGGACTTGAAGGGACCTCGAGAGGCCATGTAGTCCAGTCCCCTGCACTCATGGAAGGACTAAGTATTATCTAGATCAGTGTTCCTCAAAGCCGGTCTGCCACTTGTCCAGGGAAAGCCCCTGGCAGTCCAGGCCGCTTTGTTTATCTGCCGCATCCGCAGGTTCGGCCAATCATGGCTCCCACTGGCTGCGGTTCACCACTCCAGGCCAATCGGGACTGCAGGAAGGCGGCCAGCACATCCCTCAGCCTGCGCTGCTTCCAGCAGCTCCCATTGGCCTGGAGCGGCGAACCGCGGCCAGTGGGAGCCGCAATCGGCCGAACCTTTGGACGCGGCAGGTAAATTGCCATGGGCTTTCCCTGAACAAGCAGTGGCCTGACTTTGAGAAGCACTGATGTAGACCATTCTTGACAGGTGTTTGTCTAACCTGCTCTTAAAAATCCCCAATGATAGAGATTTCGCAACTTCCCTAGGCAATTTATTCCAGTGCTTAACCACTCTGACAGTTAGGACTTTTTTCTAATGTCCAACCCAAACCTCCTTTGCTTCAATTTAAGCCCATTGTTTCTTCTCCTATCCTCAGAGGTTAAGAAGAACAATTCTTCTCCCTCCTCCTTGTAACAAATTTTTATGTACTTGAAAACTGTTATCATGTTCCCTCTGTCTTCTCTTCTCCAGACTCTTGAAGCACTGTGAGCAGATAGGTTCAGGACCGGCGCCAGTGTTTTTGACGCCCTAGGCGCACGGCCATTTCGCCACCCCGCGCGCTGCTCCCGCAGCTCCGGTGGACCTGCCACAGGCGTTCCTGCGGAGGCTCAGCTGGTCCCACGGCTCCAGTGGAGCTGCTGCAGGTGTGCCTGCGGGAGGTCCACCGGAGCCGCAGGGCCAGCAGACCGTCCGTAGGAAGGCCTGTGGCAGGTCCACCAGAGCCGCAGGACCAGCGGACCCTCCGCAGGCACACCTGCAGCAGATCCACCAGAGCCGCTTGCCGCCCCCCCGGCAAAATGCTGCCCCCCAATAATCCTGGCGCCCTAGATGATTACCTAGGTCGCCTAAATGGAAGCGCCGGCCCTGGATAGGTTAGCAAGGAATTCTGCATTATTAGATTATTCAAAAACTCGATGCAATACTGAGCTCTGCATTTTACTTCAGAAAGAAAACAAGGACGCTGCAGATATCATATACGCCTATTTATTAAGTCACAGTCTTGGTTACTCCATATTTGCTAATACCTTATTATAAGTTCATGATATCAGGATCTCATTGCATAAATACCGTGAGCATTCAAAAACTGCTATTTTGTGTTGATGTATAGAGAGACAAAGGGGTCTTGTCTAGAAAAGAGGGGTTAAGAAAATATTTTTGGCATTATGATAAATACACCTAAGTAGAAGATCCATCTACTGTACCTACATAAGCCTTTGCTGACCCAGGTGCTCATTTTTTCAGAGAGATTTGGAAAACGGTACTTGACAAAATCCTCAAATGTTACTGTTGCTAGAGCATTTATGCTTGCAGCCACAGTGCTGTAAAAACAAACATTTTATAATAATGTAAAATTATGATCATATTAACAGAAATAACACCCCCAAATAACATTATGCTGATATAAAATGTGCTTGCCAAAATATTAACAGCTGAATGATATTGTTTATGATCTATCTTGAACATTTCTTGAAAAGACTGGCTGATTGGCAATTATTTCTTTGTTTTATATATTAATAGTCATTAAGCTATCATTCTGTGGGTATCGCTTGATATAATTGATTAAATGACTACAGAGTTTAAGCCCCACGACTGGGACTTATTGAGACTAGCAAAATCATGAGAAGAAGCTCCAAGTCTCAGACTGGACCAATGAGGGATGATGACATTGGAACCATTCCCATTCCTGCTGCAATCATGAGGGGACTTTCACTTATGTCACTTTCGGTGCTCGCTTAGAAAAAGTAGAAGCACCTACTTAATATACACAGTGTCAAATCCTTCACTTGCCCAAACTGCACAGACCTTTTCCATGTTCTCAAAAAAGTCAAAGAACAACATTGCTATGTTAGAATTCAAAGGGCATGAAATAAATAGTGCGGATACCATATTTTTCTGCAAAACATCATAACAAACTAAGTATCAGAGGGGTAATGAATTAAGTCCAATTTGGCAAAATTCTCCAAAGAATGTTTCATTTCATGCTATCTAATGCATCCATCTATTCTCAGACCATATTGCCTGCAACTATATAGCTCCCCCTTTTACATACTCTGTGCCAAATAAGAACAGTAATTACTCAGGTCATAATTTTGACAGCCTTGCTCATGCTGAGTAGGACTTTACTTAGCCAGTGATCCAAGGGAAATTGTTGTTATAGGTATAGCAGCAACAGTATGTTTGGTTCTTTATTCTTTCATCAGTTATACCTGGGCAAATCCATTGGAGTTAGCCTGCACAAAATAGTTACTAAACTAATAATACAAATTAAATCCTATTCAGTTACATCTCCCTCCACAAATCATTCATTTCATTGTTGTATTGTAAAGCACCAGTAATGTGCTGAGTGATTCCACACTCAGTTAGACCCATGCTACCCTACTGAGGTCAGTTTTCACAAATTAATACTAAAATAACTGAAATACATGGTGGACATAGAAAATGTGTTTTGAGAGTTACTTTTAGCAATGGATTTTTTTCTTCAAGCCGTGGATGAATTTGAGCTTGTAATGGGCAAGGACCTCATGGTTGTCCCGTGTCCTGACCGATCTTTGTTCGGGACACAGTTTGTCCCGATATTTTGCTCCGCTGGCAGCACTGGTTTGTTTTTTTGTTTTGGGGGGTTTCTTTTGCTCCGCCAGCAGCTCTCGCCTTTTTTTTTTTCTCCACTGGCGGATGCCCCCTGCCCCCCATGTGTCCTGGTATTTTCTTCATCTCATCTGGTCACTCTAGTTATACTGATGTAAATCCACTCACTTCAGTGGAGTTGCTCTGGATTCACACTGAAACTGATCAGAATCTGTCCCAGTGAGGTTACTTGGGTGTAACTTTTGCCTTCAAGTAGAATAATTCACATCCCTTTCTTAAGGGAGTACAATTAACTGAGTATACTTACTGTACATCTGAGAAATATCAACTCTATTGGCTCACCTATTCAGAGATGTGGAATGGAATTGGTTTGATATGAATCAAGACAGTTGTGATCCTGACATGACTGTGCACGGAACAGAAGCATGAATGTGATAATTCTGAGATGGCTTTTATGAGCTAGAGTTTGTGGCAACTCTGCCTGCTGCCAGTCTGGACTTCCCTTTCATTCTAACTTTCCTTTGAACACTGTGTTGTAGTTGCTATTGCCTAAAAGCCTATTATTATTATCCACTACCCAGCACAGCCTGAGGGAGAATGATTTCGCCAGACAGAAGTTTTTCTACTTTGACCATGTATTTACATTATTTCCATCATTGTTTTATGTTGAGCCAGGCTCACTGTTGTGGCCTCCATTTGGTTGCCTAATTGTACAGTTGTACCAGTCAAGTCAAATAAAAGGGATTTAAATCTTCACGGCTGCATTAGCTCAGCAGGCTGAGCTTCATTTAAAGAGGAAATTGATATTTCGCCCATCTTTCTGCTCCCTTGTTTGTGTTGTTAATGTGGTTTTTGAACGCATTTGAAGGGGATAGGAAAATGTAACTGCCAAAGCAAACTCAGGCTCTAGCAGGAGTCTAATATAGAAAGACAAACTACTGCAGCATTTCCTAGCTGGGACAAGGGAAAGAGAAATGCTGCTGCATTTTCATGTTTAGCATTTTGATCAGGGTTTAGTTCTTTGATGTACTGTTGGTTTTGCCAACGTTTGCATAGTCAAGGCAGGATATGCAATGGCACATACTAGACTAAACACAATTTCAGACACAGACCTGAGGGTTCCGCTGAATGCGCATGCAACAAAGAGTCCAGGGAGTCCTGGCATTGTTGAAAATATGTCCATAACAAAATAAGGCATCAGCTAGGAGAAAATAAACACACGGAACAAGAGATGATGTTAACTGGGACATTTTCTGGACTCTGCAGATGCAGTAGCTGCTTCTGATCACATTGCAATACAAAAAAGAGGAGTTGAACAGAAATCGTCATTCAGACACCTCAATTCTAACTGATAAACCACACACACCAAAAAAAGAGAGAAACCTTTAAGCTGTACTTAACCAATACAAAAGTAAGGTAATATTTGACTATGGCATAATTTGAAAACCTAAAACTGATACGTGGCACAGGAAAAATTAACAGCATTGTCATATTGTAAAGCCTGATACAGCAAGGCACTGCCTAGATGTAGGCATATGAACAGTCCCATTGACTTTGTACATGCTTAAGTGCCTTCTTGAATCAGGGTCTAATGGATATCTTTCCATTTACACCATTAATCTGATTCTATACCTGATCAGGTGCTGAAATGAAACCAGCAGTCCAAGGATCGCAGTTCTTAAAATGGACGTACATCACCAAGCCTGAAAAGACTGCGCACACTAGAATTACCCAGAGTCCCACTAAATTAAGGTACAGTGCACTGAAAATAAAGAGAGAGAGAGAGAGAGAGACCTGTTTATGTCTAATTCAACACAAATATGGCAAGGTCATCACTGGCTACCCAAGTTCTTCTCCTATGTTTTTGAGAAACTCCACTGAAAATAAATGATACCATCTCTTCATTTCTTGGCTTGTGTGAATGTTGACATTTTGAGGAAGCACCAATATTTTGAAAAAGTGAGGTATTCACTATATATAGGACAAATGTAAAGGATTGAATTGTTTCTGGTGCAGTGTCAAGAAGCAGATTTACAATGAACCACAATTCTGATAATGTCATAAACTAGAATCTCTCTACGGCAATTCTCACATATAAGCCTTTAAAAACGGATTTAATTTCTCAAAAGTTGTTGCAGTTCTGCGCTGAAGTCAGCCGGGATATTATTTTGTACTGAATTTGGCCCATGTATAATTTCACCACATAAATTAAATTAATCTGCATTCCCCTTCAGTGATTATTTGAGGTACACATGGATGACAGCATTCCACTCTTGGGGTTTTCTGTCTGTAGTTTAGAAATGTTGTATTTCTGTGAGGTCTTACACAATCTATATTACATTTTGACATTGCCCTTCACTGACTTCCTAGCCATGGCCAAATTCAGTTCAAAATAACACTCCTGAATTTCAAAACTGTCTGTGGACCCTGATACAGAAGGCATCTCTGACTTCTTAATCATATATTCTTCCCTCCTCTGGTCTGGGTCTCCCAAGACTCTTCACAGTCAGTGGTCACACTTTCAGTTGCCCAGCCCCATGCCTCTGAACTCTCTCTCCACATCCCACCAAGACACTGTTACATTTTTTTTCTTTTAATCATATCTTAAAACTTTAGTTTCTTTCCAGCCCTTGAAGGAGCATTTTGAGATCATGTGTATTAAGGACACATAAAATGTATATGGAAGTGACAGTGAATAACGACATGGTATTGTGTACAGCCCTGGATCTCCACCCTGTGCTGTCATAGGTTTTCTGCCCCCAGGGTGGATTTGCATTGAATAGCACTACGTTACTATAAAGGAAAGATTCCCCCCCCCCCATCTTTTCTAAAACAGATGGGATTTTAGGTCTCTACAAAAATATGCTGTCTTAATTGTATTACCATGTATGTCATAGGTAGGGATGTGTGAACTAATTTTGGACAAAATAAAAACCAGTTTGAATCAGTGGCTGTTGCTGAAACAAAACCTAAATCTTTTTATGGCCTGAGAGAGATTTGAATAAGTTTCCCTTCTCTTCCCGTTTTATTATGAATGGTAGTTGGTCTGAAAGTCCCTCTGCTGAGCTCTGATGTTGCTACATGTAAATCTAGAATGTAAGAGACTCTGTTGCTGCTGCTTCATTTAATTTTCTCTGAAGCTAGTTGTCCAGAGAGGACTATGGAATGTCCTTCAAATGGAATTCCTGTCTTGGAAGGAGGATCTGCAGCCTACTGCCAAATAAACTTCTCTCCTTCCACTGCTGGAGAAAAATCCATAAAGCAGATCTTTGAAGATTGGCATTTTGGTTTAATCAGGGAGGGATTGTCACATGTAGATCTGTGGAAACAATTTGCAAGAAATAATTTATGTAATGAATTTAAGCTCTTTCTGGTTGTGGAACTTCTAGAAGTAGATTGTGGTTTCTTCGTCAGACATGCGTCTGACGAAGTGGGTATTCACCCACGAAAGCTCATGCTCCAATGCTTTTACAGATCCAGACTAACACGGCTACCCCTCTGATACTTAAATCTCTTTGTTGTTCAGAATTATTTGAAGAATAATATCTGTTCAAAGTCCTTATTATCTAGGTTGGGTTGATAAATATTTGACATTTGAGAGATCTGAGCTGTGTTGATCAGTTGTGACAGGTCAAGTGAGGTCACATGATATTTGTTCTTTTCCGTACTGAATAAGAGTGTAGGCACTTCTTGTGCAAATACCTGTTCATATGAATTTAACATTTAGCTTGAATGAATGATCATGGGTGTGATTTTGAAATTCAGTTCCTGCAAATTTTTGTCAGGAAAACTCAGAAAGTGAACATCAAAATGAGTATGATCAAAGTTAATTCATTTACAAAGTCAAACATTTGAGAAAAACCTTTTTTGCATTATTTAACCAGCTTTAGGAACTTGAGAGTAAAGCAATTTCATGAAGACATTTGAATCTTTTGATATGTTGTATGTCTTGTTATGTACATACTAGTTCTGTTTTTAATGAGACAGTTTGAGATATTTATACATTAAAAAGATTTTCCATTTTTTTCAAGAATACTGTAGATTCCAATTGCCATGTACTTCTGTACCAGATATGGAGTGGTCACAGAGCTTCCTTTTGAGAAAGATGCACACCAGATGTATTCATCATTACATCCCTTGATGCTCTGCTAGGTATGACAGGTTTGTTTAAATAAAGCATTTTACACGCACTGCCACCTAATGGCTGAACTTGTAATACAGTTATTTCATTACACCAATGTGAACTTCTTAATACGATATACAAACCCCACTTTTGAAGATTCACTTTGGTGCAGGTTTTCAAACTATTACTCCAAAGTTTAAATAGTTTCTTACTCCATGAATAGTCCCAGAGAGCATCAGGACTACTCAGGACAACTCTATATGAATAAAGGTTTCAGAATCTCTCCCTTAGATGTTTAAATCTCTGTTAAGTTGCCCATACCAGGCTCCCTGTGTATATTTGAAAAAATATTAGTATAATCCTATAGAAGAAGATTTAGAAATAAAGCACAGCCTGATTATGAGAATAGTTTATGTTCATTCTTGACACTAGACAACTTACAGTTTAGCTTGCTTTTCTGATTTGCAGGAAATACATCTCTGTATTGTGGACTGATTAACTCCATAGATTCCTAACCACGTAAAGGTTCCCCCAATTGTAATTGTCCAAAAGGTGTGTCGCCTTAAAGGATCTACATCAAAGCTACAAGACAGAGAGGAAAGTAATTCAGCTCCACTTGATTAAACCCGACATTCAGGCACAATAGAGATATACCTGAACCAAAGGTCTAGTTCCCAAACCCCTGAGCTTTGAGGAATACCAAAATATCTGAATCTGTAGTTAGGACACTTCTCTAAATCAGACATGTACTGAGTAGCTAATGCTCAGCCCAAATTCATCATTAAACATCAAAACTTGTGTGTGTTTACACTGCTAAAGAGAATATCTAATCACTGTGTTATACCTCATCTATACTGAGACTTATCTCAGTGTGAGAAAGTTAGCCTTATATTTACTGTCCTTATACTAGTCATTAATGATGATAACCACACAAGTAAGTGGTTGTTCCTCCCCTCCTCCCCAGAGGTCCATCTCATTTGGTATCCTGTTCCCAGTAGGGGACAATGCCACATACTATACTTCAGACATAGAAGCCCTGTACTCCACCTAATTACTATGGTCACTATCACCATATATTAGCCCAGGAAGATAAACGTCTTCCAGAGTTAAACTAGTAATTAGCTTATGCCTTGAAGTTCATCGCCCTTGTGATTTTATCTTAATAAATATAACTAGAGTTAATCTTATTTTTATTTGTACAACTTCCTTCCCTTTAGAGCTCTGTTAATTTTGAATCTAATAACTGCTGTTGATAAAATACTACTTAGGTTTTTTATAAAAGCACCATTGTAGCTGCTGCTAGTTTCTATCAGTGTCCTGCTGTGATAAGTAACTCTTCAGTTGCTGACATAAACAGCTGCCATTGGGAAGCCAATTCACCACAACAGGCACCAGTATTGTGGCAGCAGTATTAGCTACAGTGGCAAGTGTATTTCAAATACTATGGTATTTTTAAAGATGAGGAATGTTAGAATGTGTGAAAAGGGGGTGGGGAATATCCTGGAAAAAGGTCCCTGGGGAGATAAACATAAGAGTTGAAATTCTGGCCTTTCTGAAGTCTCTGGCAAAACTGACGTTGATTTCAGTGCAGCCAGGATTTTACCCAAACACATTAGGAAAGAAAGGAATGAGAGTTCTTTATGGAATTGATAGAACATCCCAAGAGCAGGATGACTTGAATAAAGCTAAAATACTTTACTGCAGAAGTTCTCAACCAGGGGCATGCATACCCCCTGGGGATACGCAGTGGTCTTCCAGGGGATACATCAACTCATCTAGATCAGTGTTTCTCAACTTGGGGGTCATGACCCCATAGGGGGTCACTGGATGGGTTTAGGGAGGTCATAAGGGCAGGGCCAGCAAGCAGGGCAATTGTCCAGGGCCCTGCAAAGCTATTAGATGCTTCAGCCTCAGGCGGCGGGGCTCTCGGGTTTCAGATGCTTGAAGGGGGGCTAGAGTAGTCAGGAAAGGTTGAGAACCACTGACTTAAAGCATGCTACCTCCTAAAGCATAGTCAATCTGCAATACTTTTATTGAGGAATAAGAACCACTCATCGTCACAGAAATTAACTCTTAATATTATTATTATTAATTTTTAAATGTAGCTTAATGCCAGTAGGGTTTTTTATCCAAAATGTGGAAAAAACATAATGAGAATTACAGGCACAGTTTATGTTGTGCTTACTCAAATACCGCTAGGCGCGATCCGTTGCTGGCATTCTCCCAGATGTTGTTAGGTCCTCCATTCTGAATAGTTCCTTGAATCAGAACCGTTAAGAAACCAACCACCATGACAACCAGTTGAAATGCATCTGTCCAGACAACAGCTTTTAATCCTCCCTAAAACAATGAGAAGCTGTATATTTGCATTCTTCTTGTAGTTATTTGCATCACAGTAGAACTTAGAGTCCGCAAGTCAGCTCAGGGCTTTATGTTAGGTGCTGTACATGCAGGGATGGATTTCCAATTAGGCACACTAGGAATGTGCCTTGGGGCACTGGTGTTCTAGGGATGCCTTACCTCTCTAAAACTGTGTGCAACATGAAGGTCAGCTGTAGGCGGGAGAGGGGCTGAAGAAGCTATGCCTAGGGGCACATAAGGTGTAAATCCACCCCTGTGTAAGTCCACATAGTCAGAAACAGTTCCTGCCCTAAAGGGTTTACGTTCTACTTCTCCGACAAAGGATGTATTATTTTAGGTTGATCAGACAACAAGTATGAAAAATCGGGATGGGGGAGGGGGATAATAGGAATCTATATAAGAAAAAGACCCCAAAATAGGGACTGTCCCTATAAACTAGGGACATCTGGTCACCCTACGTTATTTTACAGATTGGAAACTGAAGTACAGAGAGATTAAGTGACTTGTTCAAGATCACACACACAAGTGTGTGGCAGAGCCAGGAGTTGAACCCTTGAATCCCAGTCCACTGCCTTATCGACAAGACTATCTTTCCTCCCCTGTTTTGTGTTAAGATAGTAGAAAACTCCACAATGTGGAAACTGAAACTAAACTGGCCAATTTCCTCTGTTTTTTATAGTCATTTCATATTCTGGTTATCATGCACTAGCACAATATTGTTTTTGTTTTTTTTTCATTTTCAGCAGTTAGGAATATTTAATTTTCAAAAATTGTATTATTGAAATAAAAATAATAATGGAAACATTTCTATTAATTTTTGTAAATCCCTACACCAAAGAGTCCACATTTTAGGCCTCAGGTTATGGGCAATGTCCTTTTTAATTATTTTCAGTTTGGAAAGAAAATGATTAATCTTCTTAATTAGAGTGTATCCCTGATTAGTGTACCAATTGCATCCCTAATTAAAGAGAGTGACTATCAGCTATGTAAAATGGCTGCCAGCTCACGGCAGTAGCCATTTTAGGCTCTGCCTCTTGCCACCAACCCTCACTCTATCACTAGGTCTTCCACCCACTGTCTCCCACTGAAAGTTATATCCCTCCTCCAGCCCCGGAGTCCTTCTGGCTTTGGCTTCATGCCTAACTGTCAAATGTTATCCTGGTCATCCTGGTCCCAGACATCCCACCCACGGATACTCCCCCAATGACAGGTTCCCTTTCCTTACAGGCTATCAGTATCCAGGCTCAGATAGGGACTAACATTTTCCAAAGTGCCCAAGTGGCTTGGGGGCTTAAGTTCCATTTTCAAAAATACATTAGGAATCAATGGGACTCAAGCTTCTAAGTCACTTAAGTGTTACCCTTGGTATCCACAGTATACTGGTGATCACTGTCTGCTGCACAATGAATCCTCAAAGAGTAAGTCTATCTGCTCACATGCAAATCATCATGGATGTTTTCATGATATTTTCACTCAAAATCGAAGTTCTTTATAAAGCCTGGGATCAGTAGGATGAGTTCAATACAGGTTCGTTCCCTACACTTTTGCTGGAATTATTCCAAGGATGAATTTGTCCCCTTACCATTTATAAATTATAGACTGAAAAACATAGTCAGGGAGATTGTTATCATCTTCCCAGAAGCTTTAGTATGACGTGAAAGTTTATCACTTCCTTCTCTGAGCTAAAAAGTCTTGGCCTTGGCCTGAAGCTATCTGATTTAAACCTTGAGACTTTCAGAGTGCGGGATGAAGATATAAAGCTGTTTGCTTATTCCTATAAAAAGTACAAAAATAGATGTAATACTTAGAAGGATTGTTAGCTTGCCAAATGTTTCTATGTTTACTAACGCAAACTTCAGTCATTCTAGCTATAATTAGAAACCCTGTTTCTATAACTTTTCATCTGAGTAGCGTTAGCCTTTAACATCATCTGTATTTAAACCTTTCTGCTGTGTTAGTTACATACCAGAGTGCAGTAGAAAGTGCAGACAATCCCCGTGGCAAATACAGAGCCCCAAAGATTGAATCCAGTCACTGTAAAACCAAAGAAAATCAAATTGGTAGTAAAACAACAGGTGCAGTTCATCAGAATAACTCAGATCCTTTTGCTCCAGCAGGATAGGAGTACTTAGTAACTTTAATTTTTGGTTCCTATTAAGAGCTCCTCTACAAGATAAGGACTTGACTCTGATGCGTATTGTTTTGATTCATTGCTTTCATTTTGCTGCTTTCTTGCAAATTGTGATTAATTGCATTTCATTTGTGTGAGAGTAATCATTAAGTTGAATACTATTGTAAGGCCAAATCAAAACTACTTCCGTGAGACATATGGAAGATCTCACAGTTGATAGAATTAAATATGTAGTTGTTCTAGAACAATGATTTTTAGTTTTCTTTTTGTCCAGATTCCCTGACTAATAAAATTTGCCTTTATGAAAAAATTTTTCCTTTGCAATTAATATCAACTAAATTACCAAGTGCTTTAGAGACTCCCCATTGATTCAAAGAGGGAGAACAAAATTCTGCTATCAGATATGCATGCAGAACTCCGTTTGATGTAACTGGAACTGAAGTAATTCGAGTGAATTTAACACCAAAAACTGTAGGGCCCATAGTGAACTTAGGTAGGGTGAAACTCCCTGTTCATAGTGAAGTAGAATAAAAATGCCAAATTGTTTCATTGCTCAGTGCACAAATTGCAATTCTGTGTACAACGAAGCCTCATCTATAGGGGCAACCCAGGTCCCACTCATGCAGCTGAAGCAGTCTTCCTAAGAACAGAATTAATTGGTTCCACCTTGCAGGGTATGAATTTGGGGGTAACTCATACCCACATAAAATAGAGCCCAGTTGCACTGGGAAATGAGTTGGATGGGACTGGACAGGCCAGTATGGACTCAGATGACATGGGTCCTCTGGCATCCCCCAACTCCTATCCTCTCTTTATGGACACATTGGGCTGAAGTAGCCTCTGATGGCACCACTCCATGGCTTATGTGGGAGGATTCCTTTCTTTCCTTGGAGATAGTCAATATGCAACACACACTTAACAAGCTAAGCAATGGGTCCTGATTTACAATGGTTTTAGCACAAAAAGTGAAGAACATGGTATTCAGTTGTCGCTACAGGGGAAACAGGGATTGGCGTTACACTGGCATTTGAAAGAGATATCTTACAAAAAATGTTATAGGATCTTTATCATTGTTCAGGACCTCGATTTTAAATCTTCCCTGAAACCTGCCATGATCAGCAGCATAAAGCCACTTAGAGTTATGCAAGGGCATTGGAGACTTGCCACCTGCTGTATCAAAGACACCACAATCTTACTCTTCAGCCTCCCTGCTGGCACTTAGACAATTGAAATACTTCTAGATAGAGAAATCTTAGTTTTATCCCCTAGAGTTTAAGGATGACAGCAGTGTATGGTTGGAAGGGGAAGAAAGAATCAAAGTACACAGCACAGTGCTGGATCATCACCTTGTACTGAGCACTGTGCCAAGATATTGAGAAACTGTTCAGCACTCATCTCCTCAAGTTACTTTTTAGTATAAACTAAAATAGAGCAGGTAAATGGCAGACTCCTGCTGGCGTACTGACACAAGGGAGGTGGGCAGGTGAGGCAGCAAATGTAGAGCTACTAAAATGAAGGCACAGAACCTTTCACAAAGCATTTGGTTTTTAATCTGTCTGCTTCAGTTATCCTGTTTGTGTTTGACAGGGTTGATTGGTGTAGCCATGTGCTTTGAGCTGGAAACTCACCTTGGTTAAGAGCCAATGCTGGAGCATAAACCACTACTCCAGTATAAAGAATCTGAAGGAGAAAAAAGGTCATGAACGGTATACTTGAAAAAACAGCTGATTGGTGTCTGATGAGACAGAAGCTCAAAGCTAATCATCAGATTCAAAGGCCCCCAAACTATAGGGAAATTTGGATGAGATTCTAAACTTTAAGGCTTTCTGTCCCTAATCTCTACAAAATCAAATTTCATTTCCTTTTTTAACTCTGTACTTATGGATACATCAACAATATCTATCTAGTTGTTTATAATACACCTATCAGTTTGGTGTTTTGGTGCCATAAAATATTAAGCAGATAGAAAAAGTCATGTCTTGGGATGTGAAACCATATTAACACAGTGACACAGAAATAGCCTGGCCTACTCATGTTTAACCTGGGTGACTGTTAATACCTGACAGATTCTACAGAATCCTAACTAACTGGCTAACTGCTAACTGAACAATTCTAAGCACAAATAATGACACTGTGGAGGGAAGGAAAAGAAAAGAGAAGTAAAATATTGAACTCCATTGCTAAGGCTGCTAATATTAAATGAGTAGAATTTGTTTGGAAACATTTATACCTTCCACACATCTTTTCCTGTATGTTCAGTTAAAATAATTTGCTGCTATTAATAGTTTTAAATCCTTTGATGTGATTGGAATAGCACAGACTTGGTGGGATAACTCACATGACTGGAGTATTGTCGTGGATGGATATAAACTGTTCAGGAAGGACAGGCAGAGCAGAAAAGGTGGGGGAGTTGCATTGTATGTAAGAGAGCAGTATTGACTGCTCAGAGCTCCAGTATGAAACTGCAGAAAAACCTGAGTCTCTGAATTAAGCATAGAGGTATGAGCAAGGGTGATGTCACGGCGAGAGTCTGCTGTAGTCCACCAGACCAGGGGAATGAGGTGGACGAGGCTTTCTCTCAGTAACTAACAGAAGTTACTCGATTGCAGGACCTGGTTCTCATGAGGGACTTCAGTCACCCTGATATCTGCTGGGATAGCAATACAGCAGTGCACAGACAATCCAGGAAGTTTTTGGAAAGTGTAGGTGCCAATTTCCTGGTGCAAGTGCTGGTGGAATCAACTAGAGGCAGAGATCTTCTTGACCCGCTGCTCACAAACAGGAAAGAATTAGTAGGGGAAGCAAAAAGGGATGGGAACCTGGGAGGCAGTGACCATGAGATGGTCGAGTTCAGGATCCTGACACAAGGAAGAAAGGAGAGCAGCAGAATATGGACCCTGGACTTTAGAAAAGCAGACTTTGACTCCCTCAGGGAACTGATAAGCAGGATTCCCTGGGAGAATAACATGAGGGGGAAAGGAGTCCAGGAGAGCTGGCTGTATTTAAAGAATCTTTATTGAGGTTGCTGGAACAAACCATCCTGATGTGTAGAAAGAATAGTAAGTATGGCAGACAACCAGCTTGGCGTAACAGTGAAATCCTTGCTGATCTTGAACACAAAAAAGAAGCTTACAAGAAGTGAAAGATTGGACAAATGACCAGGGAGGAGTATAAACATATTGCTCAGGCATGCAGGAGTGAAATCAGCAAGGCCAAATCACACTTGGAGTTGCAGCTAGCAAGGGATGTTAAGAATAACAAGAAGGGTTTCTTCAGGTATGTTAGCAACAAGGAGAAGGTCGGGGAAAGTGTGGGCCCCTTACTGAATGGGGGAGGCGACCTAGTAACAGAGGATGTGGAAAAAGCTAATGTACTCAATGCTTTTTTTGCATCTGTCTTTACAAACAATGTCAGCTTCCAGACTACTGCACTGGGCAGCATAGTATGGGGAGGAGGTAACCAGCCTTCTGTGGAGGAAGAAGTGGTTCAGGACTATTTAGAAAAGCTGGATGAGCACAAGTCCATGGGAACTGATGTGCTGCATCCGAGGGTGCTAAAGGAGTTGGTGGATGTGATTGCAGAGCCATTGGCCATTATCTTTGAAAACTCATGGTGATCTGGGGAGGTCCCAGATGACTGGAAAAAGGCTAAAGTAGTGCCCGCCTTTAAAAAAGGGAAGAAGGAAGATCTGGGAAACTACAGGCCAGTCAACCTCACCTCAGTCCCTGGAAAAATCATGAAGCAGGTCTTCAAGGAATCAATTTTGAAGCACTTATAGGAAAGGAAAGTGATCAGGAAGAGTCAGCATGGATTCACCAAGAGCAAGTCATGCCTAACTAACCTAGTTGCCTTCTATGATGAGAGAAAGCAGTGGACATGTTATTCCTTGACTTTAGCAAAGCTTTTGATACGGTGTCCCTAGGGCCGATGCAAGGAAGTTTCTCGCTCTAGGCAAAACTTCCACCTTGCACCCCGCACCCAGCTAACCCCACCCCCCACATGGCAGCTAACTCAACCCCCCACCCGGGGAGCCCCCCACAGCAGATATCCCCCCCACCGCGACAGCTAACCTCTCTCCCCCCCATTCCCTCATGGCAACTAACTGCCCAGGGAGACTCCCCCGTCCCCCCATGGCAGCTAACCTCACCTGGGGAGACTTTACCCCCCCCCACCACGGCAGCTAACCCTGCCTGGGGAGAATCCCTCACCCCCGCCACAGCAGCTATCCCTGCCTGGGAGACTTCCCCTCTTTTCTCCCCCCGTGGAAGCTAACCCTGCCTGGATAGCCCGCCCCAGCTCACCTCGGCTCTGCCTCCTCCACTGAGCATGCCGGCGCTGCTCTAATTATCCTCCCCACCCAGGCTTGCAGCGTTGATGGGAGAAGACTTAGAGCTGGGCTGTGTGCTCAGCAGAGGAGGCAGAGTGGAGGTAAGCTGGGGCGGGGAGCTGTTCCCCTGTGCACATCCCCATTACTGGAGGTAGCCCTCCCCGTGCCCCTCCCACCCAGCTCACCTCCACTCCACCTCCTCGCCTGAGGGGACTTTTAGGCGCCCCCAACCACTAGACGCCCTAGGCGGCCACCTAGTTTGCCTAAATGGTTGCACTGGCCCTGGGTCTCCCACAGTACTCTTGCCAGCAAGTTAAAGTAGTATGGGCTGGATGAATGGACTATAAGGTAGATGGAAAGCTGGCTAGATCATTGGGCGCAATGGGTAGTGATCAATGGCTCCATGTCTAGTTGGCAGCCGGTATCAAGCAGAGTGCCCCAAGGGTCAGTTTTGTTCAATATCTTCATTAACGATCTGGAGGAGGGTGTGGACTGCACTCTCAGCAAGTTTGCAGATGACGCTAAACCGGGAGGAGTGGTAGATACACTGAAGGGTAGGGATAGGATACAGAGGGACCTAGACAAATTAGAGGATTGGGCCAAAAGAAACCTGATGAGGTTCAACAAGGACACATGCAGAGTCCTGCACTTAGGATGGAAGAATCCCATTCACTGCTACAGACTAGGGACCAACTGGCTAGGTAGCAGTTCTGCAGAAAGGACCTAGGGTTACAGTGGATTAGAAGCTGATATGTGTCAACAGTGTGCCCTTGTTGTCAAGAGGCTAATGGCATTTGGGGCTGTATAAGAGGAACATTTCCAGCAGATTGAGGGACGTTATCATTCCCTCTATTGGCATTGTGAGGACCTCATCGGAGACTGTGTCCAGTTTTGCACCCCACGCTACATGAAGAAATGTGGAAAAATGGAAGGGTCCAGCAGAGAACAAAAATGAGTAGGGGCTGGACCATGACTTTGAGGAGAGGCTGAGGGAACTGGAATTATTTAGTCTGCAGAAAAGAAGATGAGGGAGGGTTTGATAGCTGCTTTCAACTACCTGAAGGGGGTGTCAAAGAGGATGGATCTAGATTGTTCTCAGTGGTACCAGATGACAGAAACAAGGAGTAATGTCTCAAGTTGCAGTGGGGAGGTTTAGGTTGGATATTAGGAAAAACTTTTTCAGAAGGAGTTTGGTGAAGCACTAGAATGGGTTACCTAGGGAGGCGGTGGAATCTCCTTCCTTAGAGGTTTTTAAGGTCAGGCTTGACAAAGCCCTGGCTGGGATGATTTAGTTTGGGATTGGTCCTGCTTTGAGCAGGGGATTGGACTACATGACCTCCTGAGGTCCCTTCCAATCCTGATATTGTATGATTCTATGAATTGTTTATATCTATACCTTGGCTCTCACACTGATTCGCTGTGTTGATCTTGGGCAAGTTGCACTCGTTTCTCTGTGTCTGAGCTTCCCCATCTGTGATATGAGGACGTTACCATTTATTCACCTCCTTCATGGAGGCAGGGGGATGGGAGGGAGCTGTGGGGACTAGTGAGTCAATCAATGTTTATAAAGTCATTAGTAATATACAGCACCCTATATATGCTAAGTATTACTGTATTGTTAAGTTATTATTCCCCTAAATTGTTATCTCTGCTCTGATTAGAGATCAATCTTCACAGAAACAGTATGGATTTGAAAAAATATTACAGCTTTACTGAAATTCTCCCCTATGTCTTGCACTGACTGATTTTACATAGGCTTTTTGTTGAAAGTAAGCAAGGTTATTGGGTTGAAGTAGCTGGTGCTAATTGCTCCTACTAAACAACTGGAGGCAATGTATCTGATATGCACAGATTACATGCCTGCGCTCCCAACAGCTTCCTCAATGCGTTCGTTTCAGTCATCTCTGCAAGACATAGGAAATACAATAGCCCTGGTGTATTGGCTGTTTGGCCACCATCCCTGCACTGCTTCTCTGTACTGCTCATAGTGTGCAAAGAACCTTGCACCTTGGTGAATTTCACCCTTTGCTGGTAATTCAGTGACATTCAGGCAGTGTGTTTTGATGATTGCTTTTGAAAACCTAAGTTAATTCATTGGCCTGTTGGATCACTAAAAAGTGGGAAGACATCTTAAAGAGGTTAATTTAGTTTTGTAAAGTACTTCACTAAACCTCAGTTCTGTAACAGAGGCACTGTTCTAAATATAGCTGAGGTTCCTAGAGTGTCCCTTCGGAGAGAAAATACCAGATGGCAAGCTGCTCACTGCAATTATGGTCCAGCTGTATTGTGTATATATATTGTTTTCTATTCATGTGATTCACATATAGCTGTGGATGACTTAGAATCCTGAATATGTACATGCACTGGGTCATCTTGTTAAAAAAAAAAAATCAATCGCCTTTAGCCTTCTTCCCAAATGAGCTGAGACATCTACCAGAGGGATTCTCAGGTGGCTATTTAAGCTAGATGAATTGCCACTTTTTGCAATCAGAGTGGTGCAAAGAGGTCAGAGCATGAGCCAGAATCTACTTACTTATCTGAACCAAATCACACTAATTATCTTTCGGAAAATTTAGCTTGAATGATTGTTTTTATGAGCTTGTGTTACAAATCTTTCAAAGAAAAATAAAGGTAGCCACCCAGGAAACTTCAGAGATCAAAAATTGTCTTTTAGAACAACCACTTCACTAACTGTCAAACAGCAGAATCAAGTTTGTCTGCTGAAAATGTGTAGAAGGGATGATTTCTGTAACAAAAGAGTGCATGTGCTGGAAACGGACCTCCTTTGGCTGCGTAGAGATGTGTTGTTAAGTTGACCACAAAGGTGATTTTAGTCTGTTTTTCTGACTGCGCAAAGAAGTGGACTTGAAAGTGACTGACTTTCCTTTGAGAGAAAGTAGATGTGAGGGTGGGGGTGTGTGGAAACCCTCCTGAGATTGGAGCAAGAATGTCTGAACCATGTGGGTGCACAATTGTGTCCACCGGGAGGTCAAAGTGATGTTGCTGGGGGCAGCAGCCATAAAGACTTTTGGTTTTAAACTGGAAGGAGCTGGAAGGGTGAAAGCAGTAGGGGGCTCAAGGTAAAGAGATAGTGTCTTGCTGAGGGCAGAAACTTACTGGAGGGGAGATGACAGACAGGAGTTTAAATAAGCTGGTGCCCTCAAGCGATCTTCACAAACGCTCTACCACTGTCAGGCCAGTGCTGTGTGAGGGGGATGAACAAGCAATCAGACAAAGAGCTTTAGTGCTAGAATGTGTTCAGTTAGCTAAGCAACTACACTACTGGACTGCAGAGGCCTCGTGTTCTTCTGGTGAAAGGGGTCATGCGGCTTCAGAGTTTCTCAGAGCAAAGGACTGGGTGCCAGGAGACTTATAGAGTCCAATCCCAGGTGAGCCTCTCTGATTACTACAGTACCTCAGTAAGGTTGCTAATCCTCCAGGATTGTCCTGGAACCTCCAGGAAGTAAAAATGAATCTTTAATTAAAGTTAGGTCATGTAATGAAATCTCCAGGAATATGTCCAGCCAAAATTAGCAACTCTATACCTCAAGGAACTCATTCACCCTCTCTGAGCCTTAGTCTATAAACCCAACTGAAAAATAAACAAAACAAAACAAAACAGGACCTCACTGCAAACAGATGCTTCATCTGAGCTGAGCTTTTCTAGGTAAGTATATTACAAAAGGTTATGCACACAAAAACATTTCTTACCGTCTGCACTATGTAGATCAGTGTTGCAGCAATGCGAACAGATTTGTTAAATCTTAATTCCAAATACTGGGGGAAATGAGAAGTAAAATTAGTGAAAAGCATCTGTGACATTTGGGCCAGATTATGATCCATTTATTAGCACTGAATAGCACCTTACTGTCCAAGTAGTCCCACTGAGTTTACTAACGCTGCTATCATCACTAATGAACAGGATAGCAGGATTGTTGCAGCTATAGAAAAGTACATTTTAAGAAGCCTCATAATTAATCTAAAACACTAAGTATCATAATTATAAGTATCTAAAATAATGTGTTGGGTGGAACTGAACTATCCATTACCTGCTTAGTAGACTGAAAAATCCAGAGGCAAATCAGAAAAGGAAAAAGTGCTTTATTTTCCTGCTTCATCCAGCTATGTGAGGGGGGACATCTGCAAGCTAACTAGGAAAAATTTGATTGGCTTCTGTAGAAATCTACTCACTCGCTCACTCACTCAGATCATCAGGATAAACTCTAACTGCCTGATTAAGGACACTGCTGAATACCCATCCATAATTTCCGGGGAATTACGTACCATATAGAATGCTCCCCAGCACACATTATTTACAGAAGATTCCAAGGACTTTCTGTCTTTAGAAATCTTCATGCAGAGATACTTAAGTAGCTTCTCTGTTGTTACTCTTAAGCTTGTCATCTTTATTTGGATTCATTGGGATAAACTCTCCTGTGGGTTACACTGAAGTGACCCCAATGATTGTAATCAAATTGCAATGATGAAACTGAGAAGAAAATTTGACACTGATCTTTTCCTAGCCCAATATATTTGGAAAGTGCCCTTGCTTACTTTGCTTCTGGTGACTGGAATAGATTTCCAATCTGAACTTTTCCTAACCTAGCAATGAAATGTTTCAAAATGCCTATGCACGGTTTTTTAAATGAAGTTTTTCCTTGTTTTTAAGCCTCTGAGGCTGTGCACAAACATTCCCATTATCTTGCTTTGATTTATTGGCCCATGAGGCTTTATTTCACCCAATTCTTTAACTGAATCTTTCTGTAGTGAAAAACAGAACCATGTCCATGACCTCTATTAAGTCCACTGACTATTGAATACCTCACTTGTCCAAAATTTGTCTAGTGTCCCCAGTGACATCCAGATAATTGAGGCTGTGCACTGTGCTCTCAGCAATAACACCACAGTTATTGATTATCACAGCTGCTGAGCAATCACACCAGGAAATTGCTTCTTTCAGGGAGTGATGCCTGGCAAAAATTTCAGACACAGCTGAGAAATTGCACAGGGAGCAAAAAACCTGTTATCCAACTCCCTCAGTTACATCTACAGGCCCCTTAACATTTCTTAACCTAATCACTAGAAATGTGCCCAGATCCATCCCCCTCAACCTGCAAATTTTGGTAGTGGTCAAGATCTGAACTCAGATTCACACTCCGTAAATGCGCCTAGCTTTACAAGGACTGAGCCAAAATCCCAGATCAGACAAGTTGTTTGGGGGGTTGGAAATGGAATTTAGCAGTTTGAGCCCGTCTTTAATACCCACTCATGAATAGCATTGTCTTTCCTGTCTGTGGAGACTAAGGCCAGGTCTACACTGCGACTTTAAATCGGTTTAATGGCCGATATACCGATTTAACGCTGTACCCGTTCACATGACGTCGTCATTAATATCGAGTTAAACGGCTCCTTAAATCGATTTCGGAACTCCTCCCAGACGAGAGGAGTAGCGCTAAATT